>NC_080702.1:16449408-16762110 GCF_030445035.2 Dasypus novemcinctus | reverse complement strand
CAAACTCACCACAGCTTTCAACACATTGCTTATCAAAACAATTATATTCACTTTGATAGACAGCCAGGAAATTGTTTTTTCAAACTCTTCCCTGGGATAGAAAATCTACAGCTTCTCCAATACTCCTCAATGTAGATCTTACACACAGCAATGTCCTCCTGAACTCCGCTATCTCCTTGAAGAGTAGGCAAATGCTCAAACATATGGCTTCAATAAAGTAGTGGTCATGCTATGTATATTTTCACTTTAGGACAACCAACTTTCTTAGTGTGGCATTTATTCTCCAGTTGAATTTTACTCTCATTTCATCTGGAGGAAAATTGTCTGAAGATGTGATAGTATTATATTTCAGCCATTGTAGTTTTATTCTTTGTAATTAATAATACAATTGCTGTGTACTTCTCATTTTTGATGCAGTGCAAGAGAGACTTGGCAGTTGGAAGAGTTTACAAAATGTATTATATTGTGTTGCTTAATACCACATTAAGGAATCTTCCTTGCCTCTATAGCAGTTCTGTTCCCTACATTCCAATGAGACTGTAAGTTACTTTGGTGGGGAAAAGAGGAAAAAGAAGTCTATACTTTTAAATTGTTTCTTTTTTTCTGGTTTCTTATTTATATTTATATTATTCCATAACCTATATGATGGTTAAGGATACTGATCTGCAGAAGCATATAACTCAAACATAAGACTATTTTCTTTTCCTCTGATAGCTTTATGAACATAATCAAGACTTTGATACAGTCTTTGCTAGTCAATATTATAACCCTGCTAATGTTTATGAATATATATAACTAATTTCCATTTTAAGCATTTACCTCTCACTAAAAATAAATTCCCTGTAATTCTGTTCAAATTAAATATTGTTTAAAAGTCTACCAGAGCCTGTCTCCTCTGTAAGAATAACAAAATAAAGTTATTTCATAGATATGTAAGACTGTTCTAGTGTAAAATAGTCATAAAATTGATGGTAAGATATTACTATGTTCTTCAACATACTGTCTAAGTATATAGGAAAGAGAAGAAAGGAAAAGGTTGCTCAAGAGGAAGATTTGTTATTGAATTGAAATAATAGAAGATTAAGAAAAGGATTTTTATTCAAAGGGAAATATAACATTCCACTTTCCTGATGAATTGTTGCAGTGTTAAAGTTAATCAATTCTGCTTGGTAGGTGCTCTGATGTTAAACTCCTAGAATGAAATATTAACTAGTCATCCTATACTTGAAAAAGAAGCTATGCTAATACTCTAGCCTCCTCTCTCAAAAAAAGAGAAAAGAAAAAGAAAGCAAAGAAAAGAAACAGAAAAAGAAACCAAAATGGAAAGGGAAAAGAAGAGGGGAAGAGAAAGGGGAGGGGAGTGGAGAAGATAAGGAGAGAAGAGGAAAATGTGCAGGCTAGGAGGAAGAACTTTAACTGAGTTTAGAATTCATCATCGAAATAATAATAATAAAAAAGGTAAGTTTCAGGATGCTCCAGGAGCAAGGAAAAACTAAATTATGAAAATCATAAAGACAGCTTCTAGTCAAACCACCCACTTCAGTAATGACCACTGCACCACACAGCTTGTCAAATTTCACACCCCCTTGGAAGCCATGATTACATTAACCATAACCAACTTCGTACCCTACTGGGCCAACATGCTCAGGGAGCTGATAAACCAGATTTGGGCATTCAGCTTCAAGTATTTAGAGAACAATAATAAGATCTGGTCTGCTTACTCATTGTAGCTTTTGAATATCATGCATTGCTGCACAAAATGTCACTCTTTAAAGATAAAGAAGTTATATCCTCCAGTAATCAACTTTCATCAGTTATTTAGGTTCAAGTCGCCAGCACTTGGTGAGAGTATTCCTTTGTAAACATACTTGGATTTCATGCTGCTTTGTTACGTGGGTACTTGCATAATTTATAGCCTGAACACTTGGATAAGGATTATAGGATATCTGTGCCCGGTGCATACATTTTGTTCTTTCATTTGACCAAGCATTTACTTTAAAAAGATAATATTAATAATTTCACCTTCTCATTTTTCCTTAATTTTTTTGTTAAATTATAATTAGTGTAAAATAAAATGGGTTTTACTCTTCTCTCTACTTTTTGTACCTTGCTCTTTTTGCCTAAGTCCCTAAAGCAGGCAGAAGGACAATTTTTACTTATTCATCTTGAGTGTAGCTTTTCTCAATAAGTTTGATTTTTTTAATCTCCATCATCACACAAGCCTCCTTGGCAAGAAATGGGGAATTCTATTCCTCTTAATATTCTGTGGAAGGTTGAATTACATATCCCAGGGAAAAGAAAAAACAAACCATCAAACTTGTTCTTAATCATAATCCATTCCTGTGGGTGTTACTATTTTGGTTAAGATGTGGCCCAACTGAATGAGGTTGGGCCTTAATCCTAATCTTCGAGGCCTTATGGAGGAGAAGAAGCTGGAAGTCAACTGAGCCCAAAAAAGAGAGGACGTTGCCGTGTGATGGGAAAGCCAAGGAACCCAAAGATTGATGGCCAGGCAGAACCTACAGATTCTGGGAGAAAGCAAGCAAGTCTCTGAAACCATGAGCTAATACATTCCTGTTGATAAGCCACACCATGTGTGGTATTGTCCTAGAGCTGGCAAAGTAAGACATATCCAACATATATTTCTTAAATAATCTGTTCTCTTTTAAAAGTAAAAAAACTAGGGTGCATTACCAAACCGTTAATCATTTCATGAAAAGCCCCCAAAATCCATTCATAAAGTGGAGTATATTTACAGTTAAGACATAGATAAGGTATCTATCTATCTATAATCATCTTAATTCCAAATTATTCAAAGAATTAAGGCAAAAGTATGAATTGGAATATATCACTGGCACCTCACACTCAGCATTAAATTTGTTATCAGTGCCTTTGCACAGTCTGGAAAATGCAGTGGTGTTTATTATTTCTTGAATGCCTCCTAAGAAAACAGCTGATAAAATACGGAATAACACAAATGAATGCATAGATAATGTTTGGTTTTCTGGTGTTCCCAAGGTGATGGTAGAGAAGAAATAGTTGTTTTATCAGGAAGAACTCCATACCCTCTCAACCGAAATGACATCTTTTTTTTTTTGCTTTTAAAACAGGGTTTTTAATTGTGTGTTCCAAAGCCACTATCTCTTTTTTAGTAAGCCGTATGCACTGGCTACACTCTTGGGGGAAAAAAAACGAATAGATCAAAGATAAGAAACAGCAATAGCTTGTTCAATTTGATACTCATGCTCCTTACCCACATATTCTGAGAGGAAGACGACAAAGAACGCAGTAACCAGGTCATTAATTCCCTGGACATACCCACTAGCAGGGTGTCGGATGGCCCAAATAAAGAGAATTCTCTCGAAGATATCCTGTACAGGTGGTCACTGGAACAGTGGAATGAGAGGATTTGTCCTTGGAATGCCAATGTGAATCTGTCTGTAGGTGTCCTGGTGGTGCTCCTCATTTCGAGAGTCATAATACTGCTCAATGAAGCCAAAATACTCCTCCCGCTTCCTCTGCAGGGTCAACTTCCTCCTCTCAGTGTTTGTGGGGAGATAGCCCTCATTAGGCAAGAAGGACTGCGTGAGGCTCACACTGCCCCACAAGGTAGGCAGAACTCACCGACAGGAGTCTCCAGGTTACAGGACGAACCCGCCTGGGAACCCCTGGCCAGCCACACTTCCTCAGTTCATCTAAGTCAGTGTTTCAGCTGGAGAGAAGCTGACGGAACTATTCTAGGTGGGTTTTCTCCTGGACAGTCATTGGGGGAGCCCCAGAAGCATTCTGGTCTGAGATCCGGGCAATGAAGGGGATGATGGGTTGGAACTGCTGTTCGTGGAGAGTGTTCCTCAGGCATGTATCGCTGGAGTTTCTGGACAGTTGGGCATCACTGCTGGACTTTATGACCTTGTGGCTGGCAGGAACTTCAGGTGTTGTTGACTGGGACCGTTCTGGTTTCACCCTCAGCTTGCTGTGGTTTTCCAGCACCTGGGCTGCAGTTGCCAAAGCAACCTTTGAGTTCAGGGTTTGGAACGAAGGTGAGGAAAAGTCCTCTTCTTCATCATCACCAATGTCCCACGCATCACTGGTATTCCAGGCAAACTCATGAAAACTGGAGGCCTTCTTATTCTTCAGAGGAACTGCATTGACTTTTGACCGCTCTTTAATGAAGTTTTTGGTGAGCAGTGGGTCCAGAGGAGGGTGCTGTGCTCCATACACAGGCTGGATGCTCCCCGGCAGCTTGGCGCTCCTCTTCCAAAATTGCGTGCTGTTCTCAATGGCCATTGCTCTGGCCCAGGGTAGGCATTGTAGGTGGGCCAGTGGGGGACCCAGCCAGACGCCCCCAGACCCCGCAACCCGAGGCCCAACCCAGGCCGCTTCCCCGGCGGTCACCCGCTCCCAGCTCCCGGGGGCGCCATCTTGGATGTGGGTGACCCTCCACCCAGAGGCGCTGCCTTTGGTGGGCTTCTCAGGCTGTGGACAGGCGGACCAATGGGGAGAGGGATTCCTGCATGCCCTTAAAGCTGACCGGTAACATCAACGACGTCATTTTAATAACCATTTACTCCATCAGTGAACATGAGGTTGAATCAAGTTATCGACATGTACTTACATAATATAGATTCTTATTTTGTATACTGTTAATGAGACAGATAAATAAATTACAGTTATGTAGCTATTGATATATGAACACACTTGTGTTGCTAATATGAATTAATAAAATAAAATTGAGTCCTTTGTTCCTGTAATCTTTATTTGCCCCTAAGATATAAAACATGCTATACCATCTTAGAGAGAAAGATAAGATGCAATAAAGGGCCAAATCGTTACAATCTTTCTCCAGATATCTGCCACCGAGTTACCCTTATATGATGATAGAAACAAAAAATAAAAGCATTGGTGAAAGCATTCCTGAAAAACTGCAAAAGAGTTAAGAACTAAAATCTTTCTCATTATTCCCGTTCCCAGGGAATGGAAACACCACCACTGTGGCATGTTTCAGCAAGACTCAAGGTGAGGGGCAAAAACAATCCTAAACCCACAACTCCATCTCAGAATCTCTTGATCATTTAGCATCCCTCTGAACAAATATCACTTATCTGATTTCTTTCCACTTTATCTGCTAGTCCCTTTGAAGAGCTGCATTTGACATTCAGTAGCAAATCACATCGTTTAAGGCTCTTAAGTCACTTACCACCTACTGATGTCTTGATGTTTCAATCCTGTGCAAGACTATCACTCTCTTCCAAGCCAAAAATGTGTTTTCTAGAAATCTGCACGACTTTCCTCAAATGTCAAGTCCCTGTGCAATTGGACTTCTTGAGGGAGGTCTTTAAAAATGATGAAAAAAAAAAAAAAAGCTGTTTTCCTGCATCACACAAAAGAACTCAGAATAAGGTATTACTAAACTAACTTCACTGGAGTTGTCCTCATAGTGAGAAAATGCATATTGACATATACTCTATGCTAATTGTTTCTCCCTATAGAAAATGAATTTAAATTAATTAAAATGACAGATTCCTAACACTATTTCTACACTTGACCTTAGCCAAAAGGCCAAGAAGCAATTAACTAGTCTTATTTCTAGATATCAGTGTGAAATAAAAATCAAGGCAAATGCCCAATTCTAGAAAATAGAAATAAACTAGGTATCTCTTTTTGTATGTGTGGTGATGGACATCAAGGAAATTGCATAAATGTTTCACACTTCTTCCTCAAATTGCAATTTGGAATATATGAACAAAAGTCAGTGGTGTATAAATAAACCTCTAGTTTTTGTGTGTTTTATTTTAAATAATGTTCCTCTTAGTCTTCCTACCACGTGGGCCAACTGATCTGGTGTCTAAACAATTTCACATCAAAATAACCAATCAGTCCAGCTATTTCAGAGAGCTTGTAGAATTTTGTGGGTTTAAAAAATGAACAGATTGGATATTACAGGTTCAAAGAGGCACCAACAGCGAAACAATCAAAGTCCTTAGAAACATAACAGAAAGGAGTTCTGAAGGAAGAAAACACTTGTACGATGGAGACATCTCAGGTCTGCATCCACCTCACACTTACCACCCAGCTTGGTCATCTATTACAACTTCCCCAAGCCAATTTCTTTCTTATTTGTATGTGGAATAGAGGCATTCCCTAAGGAAATACACAAGAATGAAGTGTCTTATGGGTGAAGTCAGAATGTAACAAATGACTTACAGCAACCATCTGAAATGTAGCAGTTTTGCAGTTTCTAAGTCCATTTACTACACTTCTGCTATACTCTGGAGACCTAACCAAGACCCTAAATGTTTTGTCATGTCTGGAAGACTCTAAAAGATGAACTTTTTATAAAGTAATAAGTTTCTCTGTGCTTATCTGTTGCTTCCAGGTAACCATAACTATAATAGTTATTAAATATAGGGGGCTAGTAGAAATTCCCTGAATGTTTCAGCTGCAATTAAAATAAATAAAAGGATGCCAAGGGTTACAGATGACCCACCTTAGTCTCAAGGGTAAACCACTGTCACATTTTGCCTGGTATGTTTTTTGTCATACCTCAATATTTAGCAAGAATTATATAGAATAGAGGCCATTTTTAAAAAGAACTGCTATAGCCCAAACAAAAAATTTCAAATATATTTAATAGTAGGCACACTTAACTACAGTTAAATAATGAAAAGTTAATATAATAAAGTCCTAGCTCATTTCCTACCTCTGTGATAATTTCACTATTTTATTATTAAATTAATTTTCCTAATGCACAGGACATATCATCCCTACTCATAATCCTTTAATCCCTCCTTAGTAGGCACTGGGTGAACCCAAGATATGGTAAGCTGCCTTCTCCCTACATCTCTAAATTTAACTCCCCTACATGGGATAAATCTTCTCAGTCAAAATCTTCAAGTCATTGTTGCTAGAACAAAATGTCAACATTCCCTTAGGAGTTTGTTCACACCATTCTTTCTACCTGTTCACTGCTCTCTGCATGTACAAGTGACACTTTCCTTCAAGACTTCCACAGATGATACCAGAGTGTGCTGATGGTAAAGTATCACTTTCTCAATAATTATAGCTATTTTTTTTATTAGCTAGCAGACACTGTGCTTGGAAAATCCTCACTATAGGAGAATTCCCAGCTTTGGTATTAAGAAATCAAATTTGAAAAATCACTTCAAATCCTTACACATTTCATTCATGCAGTCCACATATATTTATCAAGGGTCTATTCTGCCTAGAAATCTTGGTCAATAGTTTCAGACATGTTGTTTTAAAGCATATTATGTTTTAAGAGATATAAAATATAGACATTAGTGACACGATATTATTCTCTAATCCACAAATTTTATTCAAATTTTGCCAATGTCACAGTGATGATTTTTATAGCAACAGAAAATCCAAAAGAATGCTTGGCATTCAGTTCTCAGGTTACTTTAATCTTTAATTTGGCTGAGTTTTGTATTTCATGACCTTGACATTTTTAAAGGTGCAGTCCAGTTATCTTGCAGAATGTCTCTCAATTTGGATTTGCTTGATGTTTCCTTATTATTAGATTCAGATTATGCATTTTTGGCAGGAGCATCTCAGATGTGATGAAATGATGCTGATGTATTCCCAACGCATCCTATCAGGAGGTACATGGTATTGGCTATTCCCATGAGTCTCATGTGGAAGCATGTAGTGTGATTCTGGAAGTCATTCTACCTGAGTTTACATCCCAACTCAGTGTCTTTGCATGTGCATGTGAAACTTTATTTACAAAATCAAAGGGTGAGTTGGATTTTGCCCATGGACTTTTGGTTATGCTAGCAGAACATTCTGGGTTCTGGGCTTCTAGGTTCTTGACTTATGTTACATGAAAGAACTTAAAGACAGCCATAGGGTAGGAAAGGGAGTAAAGAGTTTATTAAGAAACAAGAAAAGAATGGATGTTCCTAGATATGGACTGCACATGCTGCAGGGTGAGTCACACATGCAGAAGCTTCAGGTTAGGCCTTTTAAAACCTTGACTCCTCCCCCTTCTGAATGTTGGAAAAAGCTCCAGCCTTTTGCTCTTCTGATTGGTTGCCTTATGATCCCCACCTCCTAGCTCTCAGAGGCCCAATGAGGAGGCCTGTTTGGGGTTATCTGGAGCTTCTCCTTGACCCCGGAAAGAGTTCCAAGTAGAATCTTGGAGCCGGGTCTTGGGAACTCTTTCCAGCAGTCTTGCCCTCAGGAGGATTCTGGGTGGAGTCTCATGGCCATGATGTTTGTCCGCCATGTTGTCTGCCAGGTCTTCGGCTATGACCCAAGTCTTCCCTTTCCCTGCGCTAGCCTGCCCCAGTTATCCACTCCTAGTCCAGGCAATAGAGCACAAGAATGGTAAGTAGACAATCCATCTTAACAAAGGATGCCACCTTAGAAATATTTAGCAACTATCTTTTTAAAAATGCAGGTCCTTCCATGTTTTTTACAGTTTGAAATTTTTTTTTCTTTGTTAGAGAAGTTGTGGGTCTACAAAACAATAGAGTACAGGATTCCCATATACCACCCCACCACCACACCACTTGCATTGGTGTGGAATATTTGTTACAATTGATATAACATTTGAAACACTTCTGCTTCATACTAAGTGTAAGTAGATTATAAGGAATGTAACTAACCTCCCTGTGCCTCAGGTTTCTAATTCATAAAATGTAAATATTAATACCTGTCTTCCAGGTTTGCTCTGAGGATTAAAACTGTGCCTGCCCCATAGTAAACACTACATGTCATCATCATCAACTAGTCCCATGTTTTTAAATATCATCATATCTCTCTAGTTCCAAAATCTCCTACATTCCAAAAATATTTCCAGCAGCCGGACACATAATGGTGACTAGTGTCTAATAAACTCAAAATTAACATTAATGCCTATCTGAACACTTTACATAGCTCATGTCTACAGTTCCCCCTACTCATCCCATCGTCCTCATCTCAGATAACAGCCAGAAGGCTGTTGTTCCTCTTTCCATGGTGCTTAAAGCAAATACAATAAATGGGTCAGGTTAAACAATGGGAATTTATTTGCTTATGTTTAGTTTATGTGCTTGGTTTGGGTTTTTTTTTTTTTCTTATTAGAAAAATTGTGGGTTAACAGAAAAATCAGGTGTAAATACAGGATTCCCATATATTACCCTGCCACCAGTATTTTTCATTGGTTTAGAATATTTGTTACAATTGATGATGGCACAGTTTTATAATTATACTATTAATTAAAGTCCATGGTTTAACTTAGGGTTGCTTGTCTGTGCAGTGTATTTCCCCAGATTTCTAAAAATTTGTAATCTGTTACCATATAAACAATCTAATGTTTCTCCTATTAAACTTATGCAGACATATATTACAGTGCTGTTGTGTTCCCACTGTTGTTCTAGCATTATCACCATCCATTTCCAAAATATTTCTATCATTCCAAATAGAAACCCAGTACATTTGAAGTAGTTTCCATTCCATAGCCCCACCCCAACCCCTGGTAACCTATATTCTAGGTTCTGACTGTATGGGTTTGCTTATTCCAATTGTTTCAAATCAGTGAGATCGCACAATATTTGTTATTTTTTTGTGTGGCTTATTTCGCTCAACAAGATGTCTTCAGTGGCCATCCATGTTGCTCTATGTATCAGAATTTCTTTCCTTTTTAAGACTGAATAACTTTCCATTGAATGTATATACTATATTTTATTTATCCATTCATCGGTTGATGGACACCTGGGTTGCTTCCATCTTTTGGAAATTGTGAATAATGCCACTATGAAGATCAGTGTGTAAATAGTTGTTTGAGTTCTTTTCAATTCTTTTGGAGTATATACTTAGTAGTGGAATTGCCAGATCATATTTTAGTTTTATACTTACCTTTCTGAGGAACTGCCAAAATGTCTTCCACAACAACTGCTCCATTTTACATTGCCAGCAGCAACTAATGAGTGTTCCTATTTCTCTGCAACTTCTCTAACATTTGCTATTTTCCAGTTTTTTAATAACTGCTGTTCTAATGGGTATGAAATGGTATCTCATTGTGGGGTTTTTTTGTTTTGTTATTTTTTTATTTCTCTCTCCTTCCCCTCCTCTCACCCGCCCAGTTGTCTCCTCTCTGTGTCCATTCACTGTGTGTTCCTCTGTGATGGCTTCTATCCTTATCAGCGGCACCAGGAATCTGTGTTTCTTTTTGTTGGGTCATCTTGCTGTGTCAGGTCTTCGTGTGTGTGGCACCATTCTTGGGCAGGTTGCACTTTCTTCCGCACTGGACAGCTCTCCTTATGGGGCACACTCCTTGGGCATGGGTCTCCCTTATGCGGGGGACACCCCTGCATGGCATGGCACTCCTTGCGTACATCAGCACTGTGCATGGGCCAGCTCCACATGGGTCAAGCAGGCCGGGGGTTTAAACCGCAGACTTCCCATGTGGTAGGCGGATGCCCTATCCATTGGGCCAAGTCCGCTTCCCTCACTGTGGTTTTGATTTGCATTTTCCTGATTGCTAATGATGTTGAGAATCTTTCCATATGCTTTCTGCCCATTTGTATATCTTCTTTGGAGATATGTCTGTTCAGGTCTTTTGCCCATTTTGTAATTGGGTTGTTTGTCTTTTTGTTAGGTAGAAGCATTTCTTTATATACGCTGCATATTAATCCTCTATCAGATATGTGGTTTCCAAATATTTTCTACTATTATATGGGTTGTCATTTTACTACCATGATGAATTCCTTTGAATAACAAAAGTTTTTAATTTTGATGAGGTCCTATTTATTTTTTCTTTTAGTGCTTGTGTTTTGGGTATAAAGTCCAAGAAGCCATCGCCTAGCCCAAGGTCCTAAAGATGCTTCTCTACAATTTTTTTTTATTGGAGTTTAATAGTTTTTTCTTATATTTAGGTCTTAGATCAATTTTGAGTTGATTTTTGTATATGATGTGAAGTAGGAGTCTTCCTTGCCTTTTTTTTTTTTAATGGAGATCCAGTTCTCCCAGCATCACTTGTTAGAGACTACTCTTTCCAAACGGAGGAGTCTTTGCCACCTTGTCAAAAATCAGTTGGCCATAAACTGATTGAGGGTTGATTTATCAGCTCTCAATCCTATTTCTTTTGTATATATGTCTGTCCTTGTGCCAGGACCATGCTCTTTTGTTTACCAAGGGTTTGTAGTAAGTTTTAAGATCGGGAAGTGTGAGCCCTCCAACTTCATTCTTTTTCAAGATGGCATTAGCTCTTTGGAGCCCCTTAACCTTACATTTAAATTTGATGATTGGCTTTTTCCATTTCTGCAAAAATTGTTGCTGGAATTTTGACGGGGATTGCATTGAATTTATAAATTGCTTTGGGGAGTACTGACATCTTAATGATATGTAATCTCCCAATCCATAAACGCAGAATGCAGTGGCAGCCACACCCCTTCCAATCACTTGCCCAGCAGCCATCCTCTCCTCGAACCCTGGGATTAAGACGCCACACTCTCTAAGCACTGGGATGGCAGCCAAGCTCTCTGCAAATTCTTGAGCACAAGCTCCACCCTCTCAGAACACTGGTGCGGCAGCACTCTTCCTGAACAATGGCACAGAAAGTCCATCTTCTCCAAAACCCAGGGAAGAGCCATCCTTTCCACATACATGGGTGGGCCCATTCTCTTGGCCTGAGAAGATGTCTTAGATCTAGACCTCAGCTTCCATGGTTCTGTCCCTTTTCTGTCCTTTGCAGTCCAGGTTGGCAGTGGTTCTATTCACAGCAATCTCACAGAAAAACCTGGCACTTTTGCATGTAGTACATGGGGTCCCAAACCATCAGATAAAATAACTTTCCATAGATCCTTTATGCATAATTGCACCCCCAATTCTGAGTTGCAAGGAAATTGCTGACTAACTCCATTTTAAGTTAAATCATCCCCTGGAGAACTATTGTCTGGGGACTGGTTTTCCAGAAACCATGAATTTTTCAAACCATCAGTTTATGGTTCCTTTGTGCCCAGGAGTTCAGTTCTCAGTTAATCCCTTTCCTCTTGCATTTTATTAGAAGCTGCCAGGAGAAACCAGTTGCACTGTCCACATTTAGCATGCAAATCTTTCAGATTAATATCCCAGTTCATAGTCTTCAAGTTATGCTTTCCATCTGACATCAGAACTCAATTTTCCAAGTTCTATGCCACTTTAAAACAAGGATCACCTTTCCACCAGTTCCCAATAACACATTCATTATTTTCTTCAAAGTCCTCATGGGAAGTACTTTTAGTATATATATTCTACAGTTTTGTCAAAGCAATCAAGGCTTTTTCTATCAAATGCCTTACAATTCTTCCAGCCTCTACCTATTATGCAATTCAAAACTCATTCCACATTTTTCTTTTCTCAATAGCAGCACCCCACTCCTGTTATCAAAATCTGTTTTAGTTTCCTAGGCAGATCTATACCATGAAATAGGCCATGTTAAGCAATGATAATTGATTTACTCTGTTTTGAGGAGGAAAATTTCCAAATCAAGACACTATAAGGAGGGAAACGGACTTTGGCCCAGTGGTTAGGGCGTCCGTCTACCATATGGGAGGTCCGTGGTTCAAACCCCGGGCCTCCTTGACCCGTGTGGAGCTGGCCATGCGCAGCGCTGATGCGCGCAAGGAGTGCCGTGCCACGCAAGGGTGTCCCCCGCGTGGGGGAGCCCCACGTGCAAGGAGTGCGCCCGTGAGGAGAGCCGCCCAGCGTGAAAAGAAAGAGCAGCCTGCCCAGGAATGGCACCGCCCACTCTTCCCGTGCCGCTGACGACAACAGAAGCGGACAAAGAAACAAGACACAGCAAATAGACACCAAGAACAGACAACCAGGGGATGGGGGGGGAAATTAAATAAATAAATAAATCTTTAAAAAAAAAAAAAAAAAAGACACTATAAGGAAACAGATATGACTCAACCAATTGGACTCCTGTCTGCCATATAGCAGGTCCAGAGTTCAATGCCCAGGACCTCCTGGTGAGAACAAGCTGGCCCACGTGGTGAGCTGGCCCACACCAATTCTGGCCCATGCAGGAATGCTGCCCCACGCATGAGTGCCACCCTGTGTGGAATCCCGCCCAGTGCAGGAAAACCTCCCTGCACAGGAGTGCCAGCTGATGCAGAGAGCTGGTGCAGCAAGATGATGCAACAAGTGACACAGAGGAGAGAAAATAAGAAGACATAGCAGAACAGGGAGTTGAGGTGGCGCAAGAGAGTAATCACCTCTCTCCCACTCCAGAAGGTCCCAGGAACAGTTCCTGGAGCCACCTAATGAGAATACAAGCAGGCACAGAAGAAAACACAGCGAATGGACACAGAGAGTAGACAATGGGAGGAATGGGGGTAGGGGGAGAAATAAATAATAAAATAAATAAACAACAACAACAAAAAGACACTATCAAGGCAGTGCTTTCTTCCTGAAGATCAGTTGCTGGCAATCCTTTGTTCTGTCATACTGCAAGGTATATGGCAGTACTGCTGGTCTTTCCCTTCTTTTCCAGGATTCATTGATTTTAGCTTCTTGCTGCCATGGCTTTCTACATCTCTAAGTTTCATTCTCTCATAAAAGACTCCAGTGGTAGACTTAAGAGTCATCCTGATTTAGGCGGGTAGCACATGAACTCAAGTATTCTCATCCTAAGGTCCCATTTATAACGGGTTCACATCGACAGGAATGGATTAAATTTAAGGATGTGTTTTTCTGGGGCACATACAGCTTTAAACACCACACCTCTCTACTTGGAATACTTCAAAGCCAACCTTATCCTTCAGAATAAAACCTTTAGGCTCTAGGTAGTATTGTCCCAGCTATCTCCACAATCTTGCATCTCTTCTTTCACTCATCAGTCATCAGACCCTTACTGTTTCTCTTCCCAAGAGCTCTTGTCCAGCAGATATCCAAATGGCTCATTCCCTCACCATCTTTCAGAGTTTTGCTGCAATCATGTCAGATAGAACTTCTCCATCCTTCTATATTTTTCTTCTTAGACCTGATCACCAATTGGTATATTATATATTTATTTTTGTTCACTCTCTTCTCCCTCCCACTCTCCACCCAATATCTCTGACTATAAATATCATGAAAGCATAGGTTTTGTCTTATTTACTGCTCTATCTTTACTGCCTGAAACACCGTCTAGCACAAAAGTGGAAATCAATTAATATTTTATGAGTTAAAAAATGAGTACCTCCTTTACCTGGAATATTCTTTAAAGGTAAACTAGCTTTATCACAAGGATACTAATACATCATGGAAGATAGTTATTCCTATTTAATAACCTAGAGATATCTTCTATAAGGCAGCCATTGCTGGCATAAGAAAATTTCATTTTGTTTTAGAATATATGTGTTATACAAATCACCACCATTCTGAAAGAAAGATATTTATTTCTCAATATTCACAAGGCAATAGCCAACACTTTTGCTGAGCCTTTAAGAGATGACCATGTTCCGAACTATAGAAGGAATTACTGATTTGGATCATTTTTTTTTTTATTTTTTATATTTTTTTATTGACTTTGTAATAATATTACATTAAAAATATATATGTGAGGTCCCATTCAACCCCACCCCCCCCACCCCCCTCTCCCCCCCCAACAACACTCGTTCCCATCGTCATGACATATCCATCGGATTTGGTAAGTACATCTTTGGGCACCTCTGCACCTCATAGACAATGGTCCACATCATGGTCCATACTCGCCTCCATTCCATCCAGTGGGCCCTGTGAGGATTTACAATGTCTGGTGATTACCTCTGAGGCACCATCCAGGGCAGCTCCATGACCCAAAGACGCCTCCACCTCTCATCTCTTCCTGCCTTTCCCCACACCCATCGTTCACCATGTCCACTTTTCCCAATCCAATGCCACCTCTTCTTTGTGGACATTGGATTGGTAGTGTCCATTGCACCTCTATGTCAAGAGGAGGCTCAGATTCCACATGGATGCTGGATGCAATCCTCCCATTTTTGGTTGTAATCACTCTAGGCTCCATGGTGTGGTGATTGTCCTTCTTCAACTCCATCTTAGCTGAGTGTGGTAAGTCCAATAAATCAGATTGTAGGTGCTGGAGTCCGTTGAGGCTCAGGACCTGGTTATCACATTGTCAGTCCAGAGATTCAAATCCCCTAAATCTATCTTAAACCCTAACGGTAACTGCACCTCTAGCACATTAGCATGAAAGTCTTATGAAGGGAGATCCCATCTGAGTCCAGATTCCTCACACATAAACACCATTTCCAAAGAGGGGCCATCTGCCCTGGTAGTCAACCCCATCAGCCATGACCATAACTCTCATGGGTCTCTTTAGCCTTCATAGGAACCAATATCTGGGGGTTGTATCTGCTTTATCTGTCTCTCTGACTCTGCTCAGTTGTGCATGAGGGCAATCCTTCTGCCAGCCTCCAGACTCTTTTTTAGAAACTCGTAGCCATATAAACTCATTTCTCCTTTCCATTTCCCCCTTACTTTAGGTCAAACAGCATTTTAAAGTCATGTTATTTTATGTAGACATGGATATTCTGCTGATCCGCATTGAATCTTCCATATAAGGTCCTTTTCCAGTTGCATCATCAGTTGGTATTTGATAGTGGTCCCTCGTTGCCAGGGAGGCTCATCCCCGGGTGTCATGTCCCACGCTGGAGGGAAGGCATTGCATTTACATGCTGAGTTTGGCTTCGAGACTGGCCACATTTGAGTAACATGAAGGCTGACAGGAGGAAATTCCCAGGCACAATGTTGCTCTAGGCCTTGTTCTTATTTTAGGTTTATCAGCTCACAAACATAATCATTAGCATCAGGGGCTCACTGTTGAACCCTCACTCCCTCCCAGTCCCCTCCGCTGTACCTGGGAGACTGTCGCTGTTCCCCTGGGGACCACGACAGAGCACCACTGGCCAGAAACCCAGTACCCCCCCTGCTGTGGTTTTTAATTGTTGCCACTATGAGTATATCCAATCATTGCCATGCACCCTGGACATATGTTCTGTACAGCTCCCTGTCAGCCATATATCACTTGTCATTGGTATCCCATACCAGTATCTCTCCATTGCCATTGTTGAAACACTCTGTGATCCAGAACTCCCCGAAATTTGAGGCCCAATATAATGTCGTGGTCCCTTACTAGGGAATGGCATATAGCGATGGGTTTAAAGGATAGATAAAGAACTTGGATAAAGTTAGATAAAGAACTTAAAGAATGTTGACTTGAAAAAATTCCACATCCTATCCTTTTCCCCCCCCCCCCCAATTATTCAGCATTTCTTCATAGGAGTCCTAGACCACAGCAATGCATATATATAATATACAGCATTCCCATACATCCACCATATAACCTTTTTCCTTCCACATCAATACTCTTACACCCTATTCATATCATATTTACTTAAGGTGATGTACAGAGTCTGAGATATTAGATTTCTAACAAGGTAATATCTGTGCTTACATTATGGTGCATACTTTAGGATACACAGTTCTTTACATTTTTAGTTATCCTATGTTTTACATTATGGTTTACATTATCAGTCTGTCATCTCCTATATGTTATGGTGTAATATTACATGTTTTATATCCGTCCTTGTGTACTCTCAAGAAACTCCTCTCTTTCCCCCCATTTACTTTGGTTCCACACATCTAACGTCCATTTTCCCTTCCACCTTGGTGCCCACAGTGACAGCCAACCTCCGTTTCCTGAGGAGCCACTTCCAGAGATAGATGGAATAGTGTTCAGGGCCTAATTTGCTCAACTGCCCCAATGCCCCGGGAGCCACCCTTTCTCTCGAGGGATAGAGTTCCCTCTATTTGGTGGCATTAGTCCTCCCCAGGATGTGGGTCCACCCCAACTCTCACTACTTAGGATTCTACCCCATGGTGTCACCCACTCTGGCAGAATGAGCATTTAGACATTCCCCAAGAGTCCGTCCTGCATCAGACCCTCCTCTCCGCGCATTCTAAACAGGTAACCCTCTTTATTACATTTTGTTATGATTTCTCGGTATTTTACTCTCCACCACCTCCTGTCCCTCTCCTATGTTGGTATGCTACCCCTCCCTCCCCCCACTTTGGGCAACGTTACCCAACCGTCCCTCCCCAGCCACCCTCAAACCCGTAAAGCCCCAACCAAAGGCAACCCCTTGCCCCCATTTTATCTCTTCTTTGTGTTCATACTTACCACCATCTCATCTTAAATTCCACCCCTGTAGACATCGTCTCATATCCTTCCTCCATTCTCTGATTTCCTGTAAGCCTATCGTTCAGTCTCTTGCTATCTAGGGCAACTTGTTTATTTCATATCATTGAGGTCATGTAGTATTTGTCCTTCAATGTCTGGGTTGCTTCACTCAACATAAGGTTCTCAGGATTCATCCATGTTATCACATGTGATTGTAGTGTGTTTGTTCTTACAGCCGAGTAGTATTCCATTGTGTGTATATACCACATTTTATTGATCCACTCATCTGTTGATGGGCATTTGGGTTGATTCCAACTTTTGGCACTAGTGAACAATGCTGCTATGAACATTGGTGTACATATATCGGTTTGTGTCCTTGTTTTCAGTTCTGCTGGGTATATACCCAGCAGTGGTATTGCTGGGTCATATGGCAAATCTATGGCTAGATTTTTGAGAAACCTCCATACTGTCCTCCAGAACGGTTGGATCCTTCTGCATTCCCACCAGCAGTGGATGAGTGTTCCCCTTCCTTCACATCCTCTCCAGCATTTGTATTCTTCTGTTTTTTTCATAGCTGCCAATCTTATGGGTGTAAGATGGTATCTCATTGTAGTTTTGATTTGCATTTCCCTGATAGCTAGAGATTTGGAACATTTTTTCATGTGCTTTCTTGCCATTTGTATTTCTTCTTCAGAGAGGTGTCTGTTTAAGTCTTTTTCCCATTTTTTAAATGGGTTGTTTATCTTTTTATTTTCAAGATATAGAAGTTCTTTATATATGCAAGTTATAAGTTTCTTATCAGATATATGATTGCCAAATATTTTCTCCCACTGTGTGGGCTCCCTTTTTACTTTCTTGACAAACTCCTTTGAGGTGCAGAAGGCTTTAATTTTGAGGAAGTCCCATTTATCTATTAGTTCTTTTGCTGCTCGTGCTTTTGGTGAGATGTTCATAAATCCATTTCCTATTACAAGGTCCTGTAGATGTTTCCCTACACTGCTTTCTAAGGTTTTTATGGTCTTGGCTCTTATATTTAGGTCTTTGATCCATCTTGAGTTGATCTTTGTATAAGGTGTGAGATGGCAATCCTCTTTCATTCTTCTACATATGGCTATCCAGTTCTCCAGACACCATTTGTTGAATAGGCCACTCTCTCCCAGTTGAGAGGGTTTGGTGGCTTTATCAAATATTATGTGGCTGTATATGTGAGGTTCTATATCAGAGCTTTCAATTCGATTCCATTGGTCTATGTGTCTCTCCTTATGCCAATACCATGCTGTTTTCACCACCGTAGCTTTATAGTATGTTTTGAAGTCAGGTAGTGTGATTCCTCCAATTTCGTTTTTCTTTTTCAGTATGTCTTTGGCTATTCGGGGTCTCTTTCCTTTCCAAATAAATTTCATAGTTAGTTTTTCTAGTTCCTTAAAGAATGCTGCGTTGATTTTTATTGGGATTGCATTGAATGTGTAGATCAGTTTTGGTAGGATAGACATCTTAATAATGTTCAGTCTTCCTATCCATGAACAAGGAATAGTCTTCCATTTATTTAGGTCTTCTTTGATTTCCTTGAACAATCTTGTATAGTTCTCGTTGTATAAGTTCTTTACCTCTTTAGTTAAATTTATTCCTAAGTATTTGATTTTTTTATTTACTATTGTGAATGGTATTTGTTTCTTGATTTCCTCCTGATCTTGCTCATTATTGGTGTACAGAAATGCTACTGATTTTTGCGCATTGATCTTATAACCTGCGACTTTACTAAACTCATTTATGAGTTCTAGAATCTTCGTTGTAGATCTCTCAGGGTTTTCTATGTATAGGATCATGTCATCTGCAAATAATGAAATTTTGACTTCTTCCTTTCCAATTTGAATGCCTTTTATTTCTGGTTCTTGCCTCAGTGCTCGAGCAAGTACTTCTAAGACAATGTTAAATAGGAGCAGAGACAGTGGGCATCCTTGTCTTGTTCCTGAGTTTAGAGGGAAGGAGTCTAGGATTTCTCCATTGTAAACAATATTGGCTTTAGGTTTTTCATATATACTCTTTATCATGTTCAAAAAATTCCCTTGTATTCCAATCTTTTGGAGTGTTTTTATCAAGAAAGGGTGCTGTATTTTGTCAAATGCTTTTTCTGCATCAATAGATATAATCATGTGATTTTTTTCCTTCAATCTGTTTATATGGTGTATTACGTTGATTGATTTTCTTATGTTGAACCATCCTTGCATACCTGGGATGAATCCCACTTGGTCGTGGTGTATAATACGTTTAATGTGTTGTTGAATATGATTAGCAAGTATTTTGTTAAGTATTTTTGCGTCTAGGTTCATTAGAGAAATTGGTCTGTAATTTTCCTTTCTTGTGATGTCTTTGTTTGGCTTTGGTACTAGGGTAATGTTGGCATCATAGAAGGAGTTGGGTAATGTTCTTTCCGTTTCGATGTTTTGGAATAGTTTCAGCAGGATTGGTGTCAGTTCTTTCTGGAATGTTTTGTAGAAAACACCTGTGAAGCCATCTGGCCCTGGGCTCTTCTTAGTTGGGAGATTTTTGATAACTGATTCTATCTCTCTGCTTGTGACTGGTTTGTTAAGATCATCAATTTCTTCTTTCGTCAATATGGGCTGCTTATGTGTTTCTAGGAATTTGTCCATTTCCTCTAGATTGTCATTTTTGTTGGAATATAGTTTTTCAAAATATCCTCTTATGATAGTCTTTATTTCTGTGGGGTCAGTGGTGATATCGCCTTCCTCATTTCTTATTTTGTGTATTTGCATCTTCTCTCTTTTTTTCTTTGTTAGTGTTGCTAAAGGTTTGTCAATTTTGTTAATCTTCTCAAAAAACCAGCTCTTGGTCTTGTTTATCTGTTCAAGTGCTTTCTTATTTTCTATTTCATTTAGTTCTGCTCTTATCTTTGTTATTTCCTTCCTTCTTCTTCCTGTTGGGTTACTTTGTTGTTTTTCTAATTCCTTCAAATGTGTAGTTAGTTCTTCAATTTTTGCTCTTTCTTCTTTTTTGATATATGAATTTATGGCTATAAACTTCCCTCTCAGTACTGCTTTTGCTGCATCCCATAAATTTTGGTATGTTGTGTTATCATTATCATTTGTTTCAAGGTAGTCATTGATTTCTTTTGAGATTTCCTCTTTGACCCACTGTTTTTCTAAGAGTGTGCTGTTCAATTTCCAAATCGTGGTGTGAAATCTGGGCTTCTGTCCCTTGCAAATCTCCAGCTTGACTCCACTGTGGTCAGAGATAATGTTTTGTATGATTTCAATCTTTCTGAATTCATTCAGCCTTTCTTTGTGGCCTAGCATATGATCTATCTTGGAGAATGATCCATGTGTGCTTGAGAAAAATGTATATCCTGCTGTGTTTGGGTGTAGCGATCTATATATGTCTATTAGATCCAGCTCCTCTAATATACTATTCAGATGTTTTGTTTCTTTGGTGATTCTCTTTTGAGATGTTCTGTCCAGAGTTGATAGTGGTGTATTAAAATCCCCCACTATAATTGTAGATGTATCTATTCTTTCACTTAGTTTTTCCAGCGTTTGCCTGACGTATTTAGAGGCACCCTTGTTAGGGGCATAGATATTTATGATTTTTCTATCTTCTTGACAGATTTTCCCTTTCACTAAAATGTAGTATCCTTCTTTGTCTCTCACAATTGTTTCACATTTAAAGTCTATTTTGTCTGATATTAATATAGTTACTCCTGCCTTTTTTTGGTTATTGTTAGCTTGTATGATTGTTTTCCAGCCATTCACTTTCAGTCTCCATGCATCTCTGGGTCTAAGATGTGTCTCTTGTAGTATCGCTGTGGAAGGAAAAAGGTGTTATGGTGGATGTATGGGAGTGCTGTATATTATATATATGCATTGCTGTGGTCTAGGACTCCTACGAAGAAACGCTGAATAATTAGGGGGGGGGGGGAAAAGGATAGGATGTGGAATTTTTTCAAGTCAACATTCTTTATCTAAGTTCTTTATCTAACTTTATCCAAGTTCTTTATCTATCCTTTAAACCCATCGCTATATACCATTCCCTAGTAAGGGACCATGACATTATATTGGGCTTCAAATTTCGGGGAGTTCTGGATCACAGAGTGTTTCAACAATGGCAATGGAGGGATACTGGTATGGGATACCAATGACAGGTGATATATGGCTGACAGGGAGCTGTACAGAACATATGTCCAGGGTGCATGGTAATGATTGGATATACTCATAGTGGCAACAATTAAAAACCCAGCAGGGGGGGGTACTGGGTTCCTGGCCAGTGGTGCTCTGTCGTGGTCCCTAGGGGAGCAGCGATAGTCTCCCAGGTACAGCGGCGGGGACCGGGAGGGAGTGAGGGTTCAACAGTGAGCCCCTGATGCTAATGACTATGCTTGTGAGCTGATAAACCTAAAATAAGAACAAGGCCTAGAGCAACATTGTGCCTGGGAATTTCCTCCTGTCAGCCTTCATGTTACTCAAATGTGGCCAGGCTCGAAGCCAAACTCAGCATGTAAATGCAATGCCTTCCCTCCAGCGTGGGACATGACACCCGGGGATGAGCCTCCCTGGCAACGAGGGACCACTATCAAATACCAACTGATGATGCAACTGGAAAAGGACCCTATATGGAAGGTTCAATGCAGATCAGCAGAATATCCATGTCTACATAAAACAACATGACTTTAAAATGCTGTTTGACCTAAAGTAAGGGGGAAATGGAAAGGAGAAATGAGTTTATATGGCTACGAGTTTCTAAAAAAGAGTCTGGAGGCTGGCAGAAGGATTGCCCTCATGCACAACTGAGCAGAGTCAGAGAGACAGATAAAGCAGATACAACCCCCAGATATTGGTTCCTATGAAGGCTAAAGAGACCCATGAGAGTTATGGTCATGGCCGATGGGGTTTACTACCAGGGCAGATGGCCCCTCTCTGGAAATGGTGTTTATGTGTGATGAATCTGGACTCAGATGGGTTCTCCCTTCATAAGACTTTCATACTAATCTGCTGGAGGTGCAGTTAACGTTGGGGTTTAAGATATAGTTAGGGGATTTGAATCTCTGGACTGATAATGTGATAGCCAGGTCCTGAGCCTCAACAGACTCCAGCACCTACAATCTGATTTATTGGACTTACCACACTCAGCTAAGATGGAGTTGAAGAAGGACAATCACCACACCATGGAGCCTAGAGTGATTACAACTGAAAATGGGAGGATGGCAGCCAGCATCCATGTGGAATCTGAGCCTCCTCTTAACATAGAGGTGCAATGGACACAACCAATCCAATGTCCACATAGAAGAGGTGGCATTGGATTGGGAAAAGTGGACATGGTGGACGATGGGTATGGGGAAGGGCAGGAAGAGATGAGAGGTGGGGGCGTATTTGGGACGTGGAGCTGCCCTGGATGGCGCCTCGGGGGTAATCACCGGACATCGTGGATCCTCACAGGGCCCACTGGATGGAATGGAGGAGAGTATGGGCCATGATGTGGACCATTGTATATGAGGTGTAGAGGTGCCCAAAGATGTACTTACCAAATCCAATGGATATGTCATGATGATGGGAACGAGTGTTGTTGGGGGGGGAGAGGGGGGGTGGGGGGGTGGGGTTGAATGGGACCTCACATATATATTTTTAATGTAATATTATTACAAAGTCAATAAAAAAAAAAAAAAAAAGATGTGTCTCTTGTAGACAGCATATGGATGGGTCATATTTCCTTATCCAATGTCCCAGTCTGAATCTTTTGATAGGTGAGTTTAATCCATTGACATTCAGTGT
The DNA here is from genome assembly GCF_030445035.2 of Dasypus novemcinctus. NCBI lineage: Eukaryota > Metazoa > Chordata > Mammalia > Cingulata > Dasypodidae > Dasypus > Dasypus novemcinctus. The sequence continues at coordinate 16,739,181 of NC_080702.1, read as the reverse complement.
TATTACTATCAAGGAATTATTTGTGTTAGCCATATTTTGATTAGATTTGTGTTTGTCATATTTTGTTTGTATATATTTTTTTGTCTTTTTTGTTGTTGTTGTTGGTCTTATACTCTCCTCCAACTTTGCCTTTCCTGTTTTTTTCTTTCTTCCTGCAAAACTCCCTTTAGAATTTCTTGAAGGGGAGGTTTCTTGTTGGTATACTCTTTCAGTTTCTGTTTGTCTGTGAATATTTTGAACTCTCCCTCATATTTGAATGCTAGTTTAGCTGGATAAAGTATTCTTGGTTGGAAGTTTTTTTCCTTTAGTACCTTGACCATATCATACCACTGTCTTCTTGCCTCCATGGTTTCAGAAGAGAAATCAGCACTTAATCTAATTGAGCTTCCCTTGTATGTGATGGTTTTCTTTTCTCTTGCTCCTTTTAGGATTTTCTCTGTGTCTTGAGCCTTGGATAATTTGATAAGTATATGTCTTGGGGTGGGCCTGTTGGGGTTTATGACTTGTGGAGTGCGCTGTGCTTCTTGGATATGTACATCTGTCTCTTTCAGTAGATTTGGGAAGTTTTCAGCCATTATTTCCTGCAACACTCCTTCTGACCCCTTTCCGTTCTCTTCACCTTCTGGAATGCCTATAATACGTATGTTTGAACGTTTTGCATTGTCATTCAGGTCCCTAAATCCTGATTGGATTTTTTCTATCTTCTTATTGACCCCTTCTACTATCTGTTTGATTTCTGAGGTACTGTCTTCCACATCACTAATTCTCTGCTCTGTCTCTTCTAGTCTGCTGATATTTGCTGCAAGTGTATTTTTGATTTCTTGAACTGTGGTGTTCATTCCCATCATATCTGTTATGTTTTTGCGTATGTCTGCAATTTCCCCTCCAAGTGATGTCTTCATGTTGTTAACCTCTTTCATTACTGCATCAAATTTGTCGGTGATAAATGTTCTGAGTTCTTTCATTGCTTGTGCCAAGTTTTGCTCCCCTTCGTGATTATTGGTTTGTTGATTGGATTCAGTCATGTTTTCCTTATTATTGGTTTGGTTTGTAGATTTTTGTTGCTTTCTGGTCATCTCTTTATTTTGACGAATTTAATCAGTTCCTTAGCTTCTTTGTCTGCTTTTGGAGGTTAATTATTTGTTATTTTTGCATAGTAGTTATATCTTCTCTTTGTCACTTTTTTCTTCTTATTCAAGTTACTTGTTGTTGGTTAGGTTCACTTTAGAAGAAAGTATTAGTGTTGGGGAAAGGCAATTGTGTCAGCAAGGGAAAAGTGTAGAGTAGTGTTAGTAATGTATGTTAACAAAGCAAGAATATGAGATCTGGGAGGATGGAGGTTAGATTCATGTAGATTGTATAGAGTTATAGCTGTAGGTAGAGTACCTTTTATGGAGTAGATGACTGAATATAGGCAGAATATGGTATGAACTACAAAGCTATTGTTTTCATGAGAGAGGGAAAAAGAAAAGAAAGGTAATAGTTTCAAGAGTGGATAACAGACAGAAAACAGAACAAAGGTATTAGAAATTAAGAGTTAGACAGTTTGTGGATCAAAGAATGGGAGGTGGGGGGTGGAATATAGGAGATACAGTAGATGATAGTGGATATCAAGATGCAGGGGAAGGGGGATAGTGTAGGTAGCCTAAATCAGTTCACACAGAAATGAGGCAGTGTAGGAAGGGAAAACCCAACAAATATGAGGAGTTCCCTGTAGCACCTATTGTGTACTTGAATTAAAATAAAATAAGTGGAAAATGAGGGACAAGAGGGAAAGAGAAAACCGAAAAAAAAAAAAAAACACTAATTATAATAAAGGAAAAAAGAAAGACAAGAAGAAAGGAAGAAAGAAAAAGAGAATAGGCAAACGGTGGGGAACAGATAGGGGGAAGAGAGATATAGGTATACACGTGTCACAATTGCAACACTATCTAAAACAACCAGCAAAAAAAAAAAACCCTAAATAACTGTATATTAAAAAAAAAAAAAAAAAGGACTTTGGGGGACACGCTAGGAGAAAAGACTAGGGGATAATGCAATATTAGCAATCAGGACGTCAAAAAGAGTAAAAAGTAAGATAAAGTGAAAATAAAACCAAAACAATATGAACCAATAAAGATAAAATGCAAACGTTAAGGTCCAGGGCACTCAAGGACCCCAGGTAGACCCCAGGGCGTGATGGATTCAGGGGTGGAAAGTCTGAGACACTGAAGACTCAAGAGGTGTGAGTCTGGGATGTGGACCCCCAGAGTCCAGGGGACCCAGACCTGGCAACCTCAAATCTGGTCCACAGAAAGCTGAGGAGCCCTGCAGTGCAACACAACCCTCAGGGATCCCCGTAGCTGGGTGCCAGCCCAGTGGGGGAAGCCCGATTCGCGAATTCTATATTGAATATCTAATCCCTGAAATTCACCTAACTCCTCAGGGTATCAGCCTTGGGACAGCTCCCTCCCTGTGCTCCCACGCAACTGCCACTTGAGGGCGCCTCTACACCACGGCCAGTTCAATGACCCAGATCCAAAGCCCCGCCCCGCCGGGTGGGGTGGGCTTCAGCTGGAAACGCGGAAAACAGACTCTAAGATCCGAAATCCCAAACTTCGCAAAATATTCCCCAATCAGCTTTCAGATGTGTCCTCCTCCCTCACTGCACCCTACAACAGTCTCTCAATTGTGTCCCCTTATTGTCCAAAATCCAATTCCGTTGCAGATCGGCAGCCGGACCTGTGGGGATGGAGCTCCAGGCGGAAGCTCTATCCCCCCTGTCCGACGACTAAACCTTCCCCCGCTTCACCACAATACACCGTCTGTCTCCCCAAATCAATCTGCAAAGGAGTCTTGTCCCAACAATCCCTCAGCCAGCCCAGTATCCGCGAATTTCTCAGCACCGCAAAACCTCCAGAGAAAGGAAAAAAAAAACCAAAAACCCTGGCCGCCGCGGCTCCGGAGCCGCAGGAGCGCCTGCTACCGCGTCTCCGCCCACCCCAGGAGGGAACTTCCCGCGCCCAGCTGGGACCTCCGTTTATATGTTATAGACGTATCCTCTCTGTTACCTTCCCACCGAATTGACGTCCAGACACCTTCCAACCAGCAAAAATCCCCGAAACAGCGCGGTCCCAAAGAGCCTTCAACGCTGACCAACCGCCCCCTTTAGAGACACTACCAGGTAAGCTCACGCAGCCACCATCTTCCCAGCATCCCCCTGATTTGGATCTTAAAGCTTTTTACTTACTTAGAAAAAAAATGGGTACATCACTCAACTACTCAAGTAACTACTAGCAATTAATTCTGAGTTAAAATACACTAACACAGCTATCAGCTAATGAATAGTATATACTTTGCAATTTATGCTCTGAATTCTTGCTGTTTATTCTGACAACCATCTCAATTTTGCTACCTAATCTCACTTTATAGGTAAAGGAAAAACAATTTTCTTTTCCATTTTCCTTCTCCCAGTTGACCCTTTGTCTCATTTGATCTCATTTTTAGTTTTTTATTTCTGATAGGAAGTGGAATTTTCTGTATTCAATTTACAATGGCCTGTATCTTCATCAATTTTGTTTCAGTAATACTGAAATCTTAAAACTGATAACTGCAGCTGGTCAGAAAGTATTTCTATAATAATAAGGTAGCAATTTCTATGTTCATTTTTTATGGGAAGTGTCTTAATGAATTTTTAAAATTTGTATTTTTTTCTATGCCAGCTCACTGATGCCAGAAGAAATTTCTTGGTTTGATAATTGCAGAAATGGTACAAGACGTTAGGAAATAGAGACTGTGATTTTCTTATTTTCTCTAAGAAAGCTCAATCACAGTTTGCTATAAGGCAAAATAATCACAAGCTGCCAGAGCAGGGTCCAGCCAACTATAGCCCTCGATCAAATCCTGCTTTGGGCTTGCTGTGGAGGAGTCATTTCATTTTAAAGGGTTGTAAAGAAAGAATATGCAACAGAGACTATATGAGGCCTAAAATATTTATTACCATGCCCTTTATTTTATAACGTTTGATGATATCTGTTCTGAAATGCAGTCTGAAATTCAAACTTAGGATATCTTTTGCCAAGAAAAAGTGAAAATATCATTTCTATCACAAATACATATCTGGGAATATATACTAAATGCAGTGATGTACTGGAACTGGTTCATAATAGTAAGACCAGGATGGCCATCCAGGAATCAACTATCAGTGGCAGTGTTTATACCATGAAAATTAGCAAATGCTACAAATACTGCTTTGGGGGAATTATTTAATTTTGTTTTGCTGATTCGTTTGAGATCCAGTTTATTAGGACACAATTGACAATTTCATCCCTATATGAATTATAAAGTAAAATTTCTACCATAGAATATTGGAGTTGAAATGATCTTACACAAACCTCTGTCTAATCCCAGTGAAGTGGTCCTTGGCCTTTCTCATCCACTTCATCTGACTGAAAGTCTGCTTCTTGAAAAGTAGCCCTTTCTATTAGGGATTTCTATAACAACCACCATGGACTTCCATTTCTGTAATATTGCCTAAAAACCCTGCTACAAAATGCAGAGAAATTCTACAAGAAGTACAGCAAGCATTCTTTTAAAAGCATAACTTCTATGCCTTCCCCCTGATAAGGGACATGAGATGAGCCTCCCTGGCACCAAGGGAGTATTAACAAGCACCAATTAGTGATGCTTCTTGACCAAAAGGGGGAAATATTAAATACAAATTATTTTTTATGGCTAGGAGATTTCAAAATGAATCAAGAGATCTTTCCAGAGGTTGTTCTTATTCACCTCTATGAAAGATCTCACTTCTGCCACAGTAAACAATGCCTCAAGCAGGAGTGCTCCACAGGGCTCTAGAGACATCTGGACCCAATAAGTAAGGCATACAACCCCAGGAAATTGGCACCCCATCGATAGACCTTACCTTGAAATATATGATAACCTATCTCCCCAAAGGATCAGAGTTAGATTCATTTATAATTTCCCTACACTTGGTTCTTTTGCCCCTTTTATTTGAACCTATAATTAGCACTACACCTATTAAATTTATGTCCCAGAGGCTTAAATCTTTGGTCTGTTCATATGCCCAAATCTCAGCAGAGTTGCAGCTAAATACCTGTTCTCCAGTTCATCGAACTCATCCAGGACAACTAACAAGGAAATGAGGATGGACAGCTCCCATCCCCAAACTGGAGTATCTACATCTACAAGCAAGACAGTTCCACCCATCTTTCCCATGGGATCTAAGCCCCCTCTCAATCAGAAGCAGAGTGGGCATCATTATCCCCAAATCCTCAAGATTGAGGAATGAACAAACATAAGGGGGGAATGCAACTATGGACCAAAGCAGACTTTTTATTATTCTAGTAATGGAAGAGCTTGTAACACTGATATAAAGGCAGTGGTCACCAGAGGTTCTGAGGGGAGGAAAAAGGAATAGGTATAAAATGTGGCATTTGAGGGGCATTGGACTTGTTCTTCATTATACTGCAGTGACAGATACAGGCCATTATACATTTTGCCAAAATCTAAAAGTTGTATGTGTAATGTGTAAACCATAATGTAAACTATAGAACATGGTCAGCAGAAACACTTCAATATTTGTTCATCAATTGTAACACTAATGAAAGATGTTGTTAATGGGGGAGTGGTAGGGTATATGGGAATCCCCTGTATTTTTAATGTAACTTTTATATAATATAAAACTTCTTTAAAAATAAAGAAAAAAAAGCAAAAAAAAAAAAGTGCATAGCTATGTGAGTGCATTTGTCTCCCTCAAGGAATAAAAGCCACAAGAAAACTGGAAACCAGATGATCTAGTGAATGAGCTGAATCCATATAAGCTGTGTGGAGAGTTACTTATCTCAAAATCAAAGGGCTTAGAATTTAAAATCATTCAAATACAGGAGAGGAGAGGGTGTTAACATTCAGGTTCACAGATGAAGGCGGTACATTTTAGTGATTAATAAATGAGTGAAAAGCCTCTAAATGACCAATCATCCAACAAATGGTACGAGTTAATGAGAGGGAATGGTAAATTTCTAAGGTTGAATTCTGATTGGGAAAACAATCTTCCCTGAGAAGTTACAGGCCTGTGTTTCAAATTTGTTCACTCTGGGTACTGCCAATCTGTAAAATGAACATAAAAGGGCCAGTGATAATCATTAAAGACATTTGGGAGACACAGATGCAAACCTCCTTTAAAGGATAAAGGTCTTCTAATGACAATCGTGCAAAACACAAAGTTACTGAACACTAAAGGTTATAACTTACCTGAGAGCTTGCTTCTTGCAGGGTAGCCCATATTGTCAGCAGACCTGACAAAAACAAAACATTTTAAATAAAACTGCAGGGGCATTTGAATCTTACTGCCGTTGGATGGGGCTGCTGCCGGTTGGCGTGTCCCGCGGCGCGAGAATGGAAAAGTGCTACCCCCGTCCCGGAACCTCTGCCAAGACCGCCTTGTAAAATGAATGAAAATTAATCTGGTGACACACAGAACCTCGTTGATGTCAAGTGGAATTTGGCAGAGAGGTAAAGAAGAAGGAGTTTATGGTTTTCTATAGAAGACATCAAGAAGTAAGTGAAGAGAGGTTCTAAACAGAAACCCTGTCTTTGCAAGAAATCTGGTGCTTTAATTGGACATATTGCACCCTGATGTAAAAAGTTATTATCGTTTTCCATGTGGCCCTCAGAGAGAATGTATTTTCCAGATTACTGGCAATTTTGGGTCATTTCGTTGGAACCATCAACCTGTTCAAATGATTACATCTAATTGTTATAGACAGTCCTTACAATGTACCATTTGGAATTTATTGAGCCTAGTCCAACATATAGTATATTACGAAGTCCTTGTAGTAAGAATGCTTGGTTTCACAGAAACGGTTTACAGTTTCAAGCAATAAACGCAAGAGTGTTTTTCTTCAGATGCATATATGCAATGATAGTGATACATTTCAGAAAGAGATGTTGAGAATGGAATTCATATTCCTGAAAAAGATGTGTCTTGGGAACTAGAGGAAAATGCTTATTGAGAGTTTTTGCAGCACCGTGAGCCTTGTGATGTCCAAGGATGTCTCTGTAAAGGGCAAGAATAGAATGCACGTGACAGCAAATGAGAAATAAAATACTGTCAATGTTGTGGTTCTAGTGGAACCCATTTAGACTGTTGCTCACCACAATCATGGGAACAAAATTGGGAGTGTTTGGAATGTGGAAGGTATCATCTACAATTCAGGGGATTTCAAAAGAAGCCAAAAAGCACACTTAGCCTAATTCAAATAACATGGATATTACTGATTGTTTGTTAGAAGAGTCATCACCGAAATTACTCAGGCACCTGGAGCCCAGATCTAATGAGAACACCCCTGGAAGTCCCACTGGTCTGGAAAGGAGCAAGGAATCAACCTGTTAGAAGAAGGCAAGGCAGCAAATTTAGAAGACTTTTTAAACTGTATTAATAGAGTTAGGATTCCCAATTAAAGGAAAAACTAAAAGATTATATATCAACAAAGCCAATATCTGGAATAGTGCCTTAGATAGATTCAGAAATCAAAACTTTAATCCTGCATACTCAATTGAAATAGCCTATGTAAATGAAAATGATAAATTTGGCCAAGAGCATCCTGGATCAAAACAAGAATTTCTGAGTCTTTCAATGCAGCATCTTGAAAGCTCATCATTGTTTGAAGGGTCCTTGTCAAAGAATTTGTCCCTTAATGCCCAAGAGAAATACTACAACAAATATGGCTGACTTTAACTCAGCAATAAATGAATGCTCTAACTACCTACAGCTTATTGGATGTCTTAGACATTAAGTGATAAATATATGTTGGTAAAAGATGTACTTTTCTACCATGTAATTAAGAGAACCCAAACACCTTTTGGAAGTTTTAAGCAGGGTCTGAAATCTCTGCATTTTAGAGAAAATTCTGACTTCTCCAGAAGCATTTTGCAGCATCCTCTATCATAAATCTTATAATTTTTCTGTGAAAATTCTTAGTGATCTTTTTACAGTTTACCCATTGTCTATCATACAACTTTGGGATTTTGGAACAGTTACTTACAAGCTATTGAAAATTGTAAATCTGCAACAACAATGGAAGATATTCTTATTTTTGCAACTGGTTGCAGTTCCATTCCACCTACTGGATTTAAACTCACTCCTTCAACTGAGTGCCTGCATATGGATTTTCCTATTAGAAACAAGTGTAGTATCTCTTCCAATACCTAATACATTTAAATACATAATACATAATAAATTTAAAGAATTTCAGGAAAATATGGACTTTGCCATAAAAAAACACTTTAAGACTAGAAAAGGAAGAAAGTTCTCACTATGTGGGACATTAAAATGTTTCTTTGAACAAAGATGTTTCTTTTAAATTTGCTCTTGAGCTTTTCTTTTGTTTCAGAAATATGTCCATAATCACTTTTGAACAAACTTGTCAGCTTCTGGGTCCAATAAAATTTATATGAATGTGAAGTAATGCTTTGGCCATTTAAGCTAAAAAATTTTTTTGTTGAAGTGTACTAATCAAAATTGGTGAATTTTTCATTGTCTTAATATACATGCTTCATAAATTTCAATATAAATACTTACAGAATGACTGTAAAGAATTCTTGAAGCACAGGAGTATAATATATAAGGAAAAAATGTTTTGCTATTTTTGAAAATTGTTAGCTGGAAGATGCCACAATGATTTTTCTCTCTTTATGCAATTTTCAAATTATTTCTTATTTTCTTTAACCTAAAGCATTTGATAGAAAAGCTAAATAGATAATTCCTCTTGTATAAATCAGAGGTGTATACTCTGGGCTGTATGTTTATGTGTGCTTTTCTAAAATGGCACTAAGTACGTTGTTAAAAATGCTTGAAAATTATTGATTTATGTTAAAACAGAATCATACTGCAGTTAGATTATGCATAATGGGAAATATTATTATATGAAAAGGAAAATTGCAGAATATTCTGAAAGCTACAGACATTCAATTGGCTTGAAAACACTTTAGAGGTGGATATAAAATGTATTTGAAAATATCTAAGAAAGTTTGTCTTTTTTTAAAGCCTTGACTTTTTTTTTTTTTTTTGATATCCAATGTGTGGTATTAAACAGTTATGCCTGACCCCTAATCAGTTTAGGTATCTTAATGATCTCAGTAGATTGTCATATGGTAGGTTTGGCTATTTGACATTTAGTTATTATCAGGATGTTTGTATGATAGGTAACCTGGCACCATAGCACTAGTTATTTTCTCTGGCTTTGAAGGGTATCTGTTATTACATAAGCAATGTAGAAATAAAGTAAAAACAACAACAACAAATAAACAAAATGAAAAATCCACTCTAATCTCACCATACAGAGATAACTACTGTGTTTGTGTATGTCCTTCTATAAATTCTTTAATAAAATATTTGTGTTTCCTTTCTAAACTCTTTAAAAACCATCTGTTAGATAGATTTAAATATCAATAATTATATTAAAAGGAAAAATAAATTGAAGGTATAAGTTATAATTGAAAAGGCATAATCACAAAAGACCTCAGAAATTTTAAAAAGAATGAAGTTAGACTTCGGAAAAAAAAAAATCCTCAGAACAGGTTTAGTACATTTGAATATGTATGTGATGAAATTACCCAGGAATGAACACAGTTAAATAGAAGACAAGGAAGAAAAGTTAACAGACCTTGAAGATAGATGAGAAGGTCTAACATATTAATTAAAGTATCTGAAGAAAAGAATCCAGAAAACAGAAAAACCTGATATTGAAGATTACTACTGAGAATTTCCAATAACTGATTAAAGATAATGATCCTTGATTAGGGAAACATATTTAATAAAATATAGAAAAAAATAAAAGTAAAATGTACACCTGACCACATTGAAATTAAACTGCTGAATAAAAAGGCAAAGAACAGTTGGTAAAAATAGTCAAAGAGAAAGAAACAGACTAATTTTCTTAAAAAAGAAATTTTACCTTTACTAATATTTTAGTAACAATAATGGAGTCCAGAATATATGGGAATAAAATTAATGTGCTAAAAGAAAATTGTTTATAATCACGATCCAGCTTAACTTTGATTCTGAAATAAGGAAAAAATAAAAAAAAAACAATTTTAAATCAAGAACAAAAGAGAGAAGATTTCCTCTAAGTAAGGATATACTGCATGGTAAAAGAAGTTAAATTCAAAAGGAAGAAATGTATTGGAAGAAGGAGTGGCGAGAAAGGAATGTACTGGATACAGTGCTACATCTAAAGAAGGGTTGACTATATAAGATAATAATAAAAATGATTTCTGGTTGGATGGGGTGGGGAGTAAAACTAAAATGCCAGAAATCAAATAACATATAAAAGCATTTTAATCTTTGTATTCTTAGTAGAAAAGGATATAAATTGCTTTAGAATTCATGTCCAATGTGTATGTTATCATTTTTTAAATTTTAGAATTTTTTAAAATTATAGAATGTATAACTTCCAAGGCAGGGATGGAAAAATAAAATAAAAATGATAAGGAAAACTTATCCAATCCAATGGGATAATGATAAATAGAATCATAGAATAAAAATTAATTTGCCCTAAAATTTACAGATGAAATATAAAAATATCTTCTTCAATACATTACGTAGGGCACATTTGGGCCAAAATCCAGAGTAAGGCAGGAACTTACAGAAATAAGTAAAAGCTCACATTTGCATTTTAGGCATTTATTGAACCCAGGGAACTTAAGCTTAGATTTTATGGAGTCAGAAGGATATCAGAGAACAGAGACAAAGACCAGGACCCACCTCCAAGATGGGGAATATGACAGGACACTCATTTATAAGCCTGTGACCCCTACAGGGCTAGGCATTTCAATGCAAGGTAGATCAGAAAAAAAGCTCTGCTCCCTTGCCTTCCCTACCAACAGGGGCCTGTAAGAAGACTGGCTCTCTCAAGTTCTGTCACTATAAGGGGGAAAAGCCCAACAATGTGAATGTACTTAATACTACCGAACTGTACACTTGAAAGTGGTTAAAATGGGAAATTTTGAGTTGTGTATATGTCTCTACAAAAAAAGTTAAAAATTAAAAAATGTTTCTCTATGAGAACTAATAACCTTCCCTTGAATACTTCCTCAGATTTAATGGTCTCAGTTTGATGGTGCTACCAGTCATACAGCAGGAACTACTGGAAATATTCTCTGAAAGAACCTATGTTCATCCCAGGCTGGAAAGTATTCACAGTGTTAAAATTCCAAGAAATATGGGCTTACAGCAAACAATAAAAGATTCAGGTGAAAACAACGTACTATGAATAACAACCAACAGAAACAAGAGAGTAAAATCTGACCTATAAATTCCAATATTGGAACTGTCAAACACAATATAAAATAAGTATTTTTTAATATATAAATATTTTTAAAAACACTGAAGTAAAGTATAGTGACTAAGAGTATTTGAAAAACAAAGTGGAGGGGAAACGGACTTTGGCCCAGTGGTTGGGGCGTCCGTCTGCCACATGGGAGGTCCTCGGTTCAAGCCCCGGGCCTCCTTGACCTGTGTGGAGCTGGCCCATGCGCAGTGCTGATGCTCGCAAGGAGTGCCGTGCCACACAGGGGTGTCCCCCGCGTGGGGGAGCCCCACACGCAAGGAGTGCACCCATGGGGATAGCCGCCTAGCATGAGGGAGGGGGCAGCCTGCGGAGGAATGGCACCGCCCACACTTCCTGTGCTGCTGACGACAACAGAAGCGGACAAAGAAACAAGACGCAGCAAAAAGACACAGAAAACAGACAACCGGGGGAGGGGAGGGGAATTAAATAAATAAAAATAAATCTTTAAAAAAAAATGCTGGGATAAAATAATATTTAAAAAAAAGAAAAACAAAGTGGAATGTTCTAGGAATGAATATTTTTATAACTGAAATATAATATATGATTATGATTTATAAATATATATGAAACATATAATTGAAGCAATAATAAGCTCAATAGGGTTAAAAGCAGTTTAGGTGCAGACATAATACAGTTGAATAAATTAACAGCCTGAAAGATAGAACTGGAAATTATCCAGTAATGAAGTACCAAAAGAACAGAAAGATGGAAAATATTTTTAAAAGGAGGTATTGAACATGGAGAAGAGAATGAGGATGATCAAATACAGCTACTAGGGGTTTCAAATGAATAACTGAAAATTATTGGATCAGAGAAAATATTTTGATGAAATAATGGTGAAATGTCCAGAAATGATTAAAGGTAGCAAACCACAGAATCCAAATTCCCAATTAATCCCAAACAGAATAAATGAAAATATACTATCAACTTAAAAAATGGTAGATCAAAAATATGGAAGTGATATCTCAAACACGGGGTTAAAATGTTTAAAATAGTCTAAGATCTAATGTCCTCATATTCTTCAAGAGGAGCATAAGTTATTAAGTAACTTTAGAGTTGAAAAACTTAAAAACACTTGACTTTCTATGATAAACACTAAAATGTGGTTACATGAATAAAAAAAGAAAATCTAATAGTTAATGGAGAAAGAAGAAACATAGAAAAAGCAAGACAAATAGAAATCATGAAATAAAAATAGTAGAAAGAATTATAAGAATTGTAGATGGACTAGGTGCACTTGTTAAATGTGAAAGATTACAAACTGGAATTAAGCAAATCCAGATATATACTTTATGATGACATTTCAGGCAAAATAGGCTAAAGAACAAAAAGTTTGAGGGGAGGTAGAGAGGATCACTTCTTAATCAAAAGAGATTAAATATCTGGGAGGAAAACAAAAGCAATTCTGAAATATAATGCACATAATGATAGTCTCAATAGTATATACTGCAAAAATTGAAAGAATTATCAAACAGAATAGATAAATTCACCTCCATAGTCAATTATTTTTACACCATCTTTCAGTAATTGTTAGATCAAGCAGTCCAAAAAAAATCAGAAAGGATATAGAAAAATTGAATAATAGAATTGATGAACTTAAACTGACAGACATGTATGGAATACTGCATCCAATAACTGTAGATAAGTTTTTGGTATAATCCAACCTCGGACTTAAGGATTCCTTTTTTTTTTTTTTTTAAGAGTGTTTGAAAGAGCAATGTTCATAATTTGCCATAAAAATGCTAAAACAAATGAACATTTTGTTCAGGCTCCCATGATCTAATGTTCTATAAGGAGTATTATTGGTTGCAAATTATTAGTTTCCTATAACTGATGTACAAATTAGAATTTTTTAAATGAGCCTCCTTAGGTTAATAACAAGGTGTCAACAGGGCTGTTATTTTATGGAGGCTCTACGGGAACATCCATTTCCTTGCTCTTTCCAGTTTCTATAGACTGCCCACATTTCTTGGCTAGAGTCCCTGTAGCAGTTTGATATAGTTATGAATTCCAAAATTAGATACTGGATTTTGTTTGTAAACTGGTCTATACCTGGGCATGATTAAATTATGATTACTGCTTCTCTTGGGCAATATCAGTAGGGTGTTGGTGGGTGGGGACTCACAAATAAAAGACATGGCAAAGGAGAGAGTTGGGGATTTTGATGTTGGATTTTTTGGTGTTGGAATTTTGATGTTGGAATTTGGAGCTGGAGCCCAGGAAGTGTACACACAGGAGATGAACACAGAGGAAAAGAGATGGGTCCTGACACATGGCAGAAGCCCTGGGCAGAGGGATGGAGCCATTTGCCTGACAGTCTACAGCTGGCCTTGTGGAGTGAGCACAGCAACTAAGTCTGGAGAGATATGCAGCCCCATGAAGAGAGGAACCCTCATCCAGAGAGAAGCAAGTCCCATGAAGAGAGGAACCTAAGCACAAACCCTGAAAGACATGGGCAGCCATCTTACTCCAACACATGGCAAAAGACTTTGGTAAGGGAAGTAACTTAAACTTTATGGCCTGGTAACTGTAAGCTTCTACCCCAAAATAAATACCCTTTATGAAAGCCACCCAATTTCTGGTATTTTGCATCAACACCCCTTCGGCTGACTAAAACAATCCCCTTCCAACTTCAAAAACCAGCTCTAACTGATTAAGTCTTTCTCATATGCTAATACTCTCACACTGACCTTCTTGCTTCCCTCTTCTATCTCCAAGGGCCCTTGTTACATCCACTGTGTTCACCCAAATAACCTAGAATAATCTCCCTATCTTAAGGTTAATTAGCAGCCATATTTCTATTGGCTACCTTAATTCCTCTTTATCATGTAATCTAATATATCCACAAATTCTAGGAATTGGAATATGGACATCTTTGGGAAGTCATTATTCTACTTACCACATGAGGTATAAATATTTTTCAGCTTGAGTAGATAAAGTTGATGTACTTTACAAAGCTTTATATATTTTTACAATTTTATTTATAATGCTGTGTAATATAAACTTATGAATGTGCCATAATCTCTTGTGCATTCTGGTTATTTCATATTTTTTGATTGTATGAAATAGTGAAATGTAACTCCTATGGTTAATCATAACACACTTTTTTTATTCCCCTCCCTTGTGGCTTTTTTTTTTTTTTGCATACTGTCTGCTCTCTGTGTACATTTGTTGTGCTTTCTTCTGTGTCTGTATTTATTTTTATTTATCCCCCCCTTGTGACTTGTTTGCTGTCTGCTCTCTGTATTCATTCACTGAACTCTCTTCTGCATTTTTGCTTGTCTCCCTTTTTGTTGCATCACCTTGCTGAGTTGGCTCTCTGCAGTGCTTGTGAGCCGGGTGGCACTCCACGGTGCCCAGGCCAGGGGCTCTCTGCAGCATGTGGGTGACCCTGCCTTCCAAGGTGGCCCTGGGATGTGAACCCAGGGCCTCCCATATGGTAGATGGGATTCCCATATCATACATTTTAGTATGAACATTTATAAAGTTTAAATATATGTGTGTATTTTCTATACTATTCCATAATTTTAAAATGGAGATAAGGGAAGTTGATGCCATATCAGCTATAAGAGAAAGATGCTGCCATCTGGTCACCTAGGTGATTTTTTTTTTTTTTTCCTTTCTCACTCTTTTTTTTTTTTTAATTTTTTTATTTTTTATTGACTTTGTAATAATATTACATTAAAAATATATATGTGAGGTCCCATTCAACCCCACCCCCCCACCCCCCCTCTCCCCCCCCCAACAACACTCGTTCCCATCATCATGACACATCCATTGGATTTGGTAAGTACATCTTTGGGCACCTCTGCACCTCATATACATTGGTTCACATCATGGCCCATACTCTCCTCTATTCCATCAAGTGGGCCCTGTGAGGATTTACAATGTCCGGTGATTACCTCTGAAGCACCATCCAGGGCAGCTCCATGTCCCGAAGACGCCTCCACCTCTCATCTCTTCCTGCCTTTCCCCATACCCTTTGTCCATTATGTCCACTTTTCCCAATCCAATGCCACCTCTTCTATGTGGACATTGGATTGGTTGTGTCCATTGCACCTCTATGTCAAGAGGAGGCTCAGATTCCACCTGGATGCTGGATGCAATCCTCCCATTTTCAGTTGTAATCACTCTAGGCTCCATGGTGTGGTGGTTGTCCTTCTTCAACTCCATCTTAGCTGAGTGTGGTAAGTCCAATAAATCAGATTGTAGGTGCTGGAGTCTGTTGAGGCTCAGGATCTGGCTATCACATTGTCAGTCCAGAGATTCAAATCCCCTAAATATATCTTAAACCCCAACATTAACTGCACCTCCAGCACATTAGCATGAAAGTCTTATGAAGGGAGATCCCATCTGAGTCCAGATTCATCACACATAAACACCATTTCCAAAGAGGGGCCATCTGCCCTGGTAGTTAACCCCATCGGCCATGACCATAACTCCCATGGGTCTCTTTAGCCCTCAAAGGAACCAATATCTGGGGGTTGTATCTGCTTTATCTGTCTCTCTGACTCTGCTCAGTTGTGCATGAGGGCAAACCTTCTGCCAGCCTCCAGACTCTTTTTTAGAAACTCGTAGCCATATAAACTCATTTCTCCTGTCCATTTCCCCCTTACTTTAGGTCAAACAGCATTTTAAAGTCATGGTATTTTATGTAGACATGGATATTCTGCTGATCCGCATTGAACCTTCCGTATAAGGTCATTTTCCAGTTGCATCATCAGTTGGTAGTTGATAGTGGTCCCTCGTTGCCAGGGAGGCTCATCCCCGGGTGTCATGTCCCGCGCTGGGGGGAAGGAATTGCATTTACATGCTGAGTTTGGCTTCGAGACTGGCCACATTTGAGTAACATGAAGGCTGACAGAAGGAAATTCCCTCACCTAGGTGATTTTGACCACATCTAAGCTTTTGGTAAATATGAACCAATAACCAGCCTATCAATTCCAGCTCATAGTACCTGGCACAACTGTGATGTTGACCTGCAGCTCTAGGACCTATATTCAAGTCTATGGAACTTATGTTGAACCTATATGCTAGAGTGGAAAACTTTTTAAAAACTCTGAAGACTTAGGGTTCAATGCTGGATTAACCATGGATTAGTTATGCATTGTCTGACTCTGAGTTTACTCATTCTTAATATTTTTTCACCAGTAGTCAAACCAATCTCACATAATCATTAAAGAATTAAATCAGATAACAGTCATGAAACTCTTGGAAATTATACCAAATATAAAATGAAATTTTCCAGATTTATAAATTGGTGAAAATCACTGGCAGTTTTTTAAAAACTTTTTATCATAGTAATATATATACAACTCAAAGTTTCCCATTTTAACTAATTTCAAGTACACAATTCACTGGTATTAATTACATTCACAAACTCAAAAAGACAAATATTATATGACTCACTTATATGAAATACCTGGAAGACTTATTTTAAGGTTTCATCAGTAAAACTTAATAATCTGATATAGGCAATCATAACTTATCAGTTATGTATAAAACAGAGATTAGTGGGTATATGGCAGCTGTTCAGGACTTTGAATGAAAATTAAGCCATTTTAAACATTAAATTCTGAAATTTGAGAGAGAATATATTTCCATCAGAAATGAAACAAAAAAAATCACATTTCACCATTTACTCCTCTTGCTCATGTGGTAAACATCACAAATTAATCATGGATTCTCCTTTAAAGAGTAATGCAAGAAATATGAAAGGAATGATAGAAATATGATATGCTAGAAATACATACTTTGCAGCTCCAGAGTAATAATTGAATCAGGCAAGGATTATTGTGATCACCCAAACATTACTGGGGAATACACTATTTATATCTTGCCACAGTATCATCCTGCAGATTATTTTTCAGTTAGGAAAAAATCATAAACCAAAAATGGGCTTCAATGAAGTGGTCACCACTTTAACCAAATGATCATAGGTAGCATCATTTATACTGAGACAATACAGTGGTGACAGCATGAAATTCAACATTTCCTATGAAGTATTCTTTTCAATAATTGCAACCCCAATCTAGGCAAGCCTTCAGATTAATCTTTTGGTTTACTAAAAACACATGGCATAGAAAAACAAGTTAATGACATGGCAGAACAATAAGACCAATAAAAGAAGGGGCATTTCTGAAAGACAACTGGCCAGGTCTACTCATAAGTCAATATCATTTTCAAAAAAATAAAGGAAAAAGTGGGGGACTAGTCTAGATTAAATGAAACTAAAGAAGAAATTTTAATTTGGTCAGCATTTAGATAAGAATATAGAATTAGAAGGCTATTGTCAGTTTTCTTAGGTGTGGGAAAATATTCTTATATTAGAATATGCAAACTAAAGTATTTAAGGGTGAGGTGATTTGATGTCTGCAACTTACTTGCAAATGATTCACAGAGAGATGAACAGATCAGTAGATAAAACAGATACAACCAAATGATAACAAGGATAAAGTTAGGAAGATAGACTTTAGAGTCAAACAGGGGTAGTGTCAAGTCCTAGATCCATCTCACTCTAGTTCTGTGGTCTTGAGAATATTTAAAAAGCTCTCCATGTATTCCATTCCCCCTCTGTGCAATGAGATTTATACTGGTATCTGTTTCATAGGATTGCTGTAAGAATGAAATGAACAAGTGCATACTAAAGCACTCAATATCAGGCCTAGGACAATAATGTTAGCTAAAATAATAATTATCATTACTAGCTAAAAAAATCTCAATCTTTTATTACCCTATGCCCTACCCTATATTCTGCAGTATTAATGATTTGATTAATCAGTGTCAGCAACAGAATCCAAACGCAGTCTGTGGTAAAAGATAAATAAACTTGCATACCTCAAACTCTATTATCCAATATGACAATGGAGTCAGGACACCCAATTTTAGTTGCAAGTTATCACAGTACTTTATTGAAATATTAATTCTCAAAGTTTTGTTAGAATATCACGTACTGATGATTCTGAAGGCACTTTGTATCTTGCCATATGAAGGTTATCACAAAAAAATGTGTATTACTTTATTGCTTCACATAAATTGTATAGATGGCATGGATTTCTAGCTGATAATAAAAGGTGGAGAGAGATAGAACTGGAGAGAAAAAAGGAAGGGAGAGATACAGACCATGAAGATAAAATTATTTATTCTGTATGAAAAATGAGCAAAACTGGTGACTGCATCAAATTACACCAGGGAACACTGCACAGAAGCACATTAAGATTTTATAAGCAAAACAAAGGTCAAGAGAGTGGAAAACTGGATAGGCAAGTACACAGCCAATACCAACTCAAAAAAGGAAAGAAAAATAGGTGATTTCAGGCAGTATTGTTCCACATGATAGCAAAATCTTAACTTATCATGCACAAAAAGTGAGGAGAGTGTCAAAAAGCACAACCTTTCAGTCTCTAGTGCATGTTTGTTTTTTAATATTTCCTGTTCAGGACATTACTTGGAGGAAATTTTCTTCTTTATTAACATATGGACATTTTACATGCTTCAATTCATTAAAACATATTTTGAGAGAAGTCGATGTGACTCAAGTGATAGTGCTTCTGCCTTACTGTATGGGAGGACCTGGCTTCCATCCCTGGGGCCTCCTGGTGCAAACAAAGAAGAGAAAGCATGTCTGTGTGGTGAGCCAGTGTCTGCACAGCAAGCCGAGTGCCCGCACACGTTACCGTGCACGTGCCTGCACAGCAAGCTGAGTGCATGCATGACAAGCCAAGTGCCTGCACGAGTATCTGTGTGGTGAGCCAGTGCCTGTGGGGCGAGTCAGTGCCCATGCGGTGAGCTGAGTGTCCACACAATGTGCCAGTGCCCATGCAAGTTAGTCACATAGCAAGATGATGATGCAACAAAAGAGAGATGAAGGGGAGAGTCAAGGTGAAGAGCAATAGAGACCAGGAACTGAGGTGGGGCAGCTGACAGGGAGACTCAGGGAAACTCCGTCCACATCAGAGGTCCCCGATTGAATCCTAGAGGAGAAGAAATGAGAAAAGAAGACAAAAAGAGAAATAGATACAAAAGATCACACAGTGAATGGACAGGCAGCAAAAATAGCAGGGTGGGGTGGGGAGAGGGAGAGGGAGGGAAGGGGGAGGGGAGGGGGGGATAAATTAATAAATCTTAAAAATCATATTTTAAATGTTCAAGTAACCAATTTTAATTTTAATTTTGGCCCTTAAAGTTAATATTTTAGTGAGTTAGTATTTAGAGTTTTTATTTATCTTTCAGTTGGTGCCCTGATTTATGAAGCAAAAAAATGCAGAGGAGAAGGCCATAGAATGATAATGGATGCCCTATGCAGGAAAGGGTGGTCTGGCAAGGCCACTCAGATTAGGTGGCTTTTGAGTTGTCATGTAGAACTGAATATAAACACATAAATGGATAAAAAGTAATGAAAAATTGCTAAATTTAGTAACAGAGGAATACCAAGGCAAGAAAACCTAGTAAATTTTCTAAATATTTTACTCTTCATCTAATGTTGGAATAGGAATTACCCATGGCATATAGCACTTGGAAATGAAAGAGCATCTGGTTTTGTTCCATCAATTATATCTGTCCATTCTTTTCATGCTTCCTGTCCTCACACCACCATATTCAAGATGCCTTTGTTTCTCTTCCCTCTCCTCTGTTTGCCAATGTCTCCTGAAAACTGTTATTTTGAGTCTTCTGCCTATACTTGACTCTGTATATAAAGAATAACTGGGCTTATGTTTGGATTGAATTTCAAAACAGCATCTTGAAGTTCATACAACTAATATCACCTTCTCATCCATGGAGAAATGATGCAGAAGTACATTCAGTCACTGGTTCAATTTCTCAGAGACAGTAACAGAGCAGGAGCCCCTACTATACTGCTTGTCAGTTCCTAGAACAGTAATCTTCCCACTCATATTAAACATTTTCTACCTTAGTAATCTTCCTACTTCTATTAAATAAACTAATTCAGTATGTCTTACTTCCTGGTGGTTCAAAAAATACTGCCTTACCCACTGGATGGAACGTGAGAGAGTCTGGGCTATGATGTGGACCATTGACTATGGGGTGCAGTGATGCTCAGAGATGAACTTACCAGGTGCAATGGATGTATCACGATGATGGGAGAGAGTGTTGCTGTGGGGGGAGTGGGGGGCGGGGGCGGTGGGGTTGAATGGGACCTCATATATTTTTTTAATGTAATTAAAAAATAATAATAATAAATAAATATTAAAAAAAAAATACTGCCTTAATTCTCACCTCAGAGTTCTCCCCATAGAGGTGTCCCTTGCCTGGAGGACCTCTCCACCACCAGTGAAGTAATCAGTGGTCTAGTTGCAGCCCATCTTGCAGCCTTTCATGACCCCTCTGCCATCACAGGTCTCTTTCTATGCCCAATCTGCCTTGATGCTTCCTGATGGGACAGGGCTTTGAAAATCCCCCAATATCCTGCTTTGTTTTGAATATTATGTTCCCTGTGTGGCAGTGATGCTGAATACCCCCAATTCCAAAATTCTCAGTCCGCCTTGTTTTCACAATGATGTACTTACCTCTGGATTCTGAAATTTTGCCTAGGACTTACATTGCAAGTTATAACCCAGTAAAGGCTATTCCAATTCCCTATGCCTATTCACTCCCATTTTTAAGCCACAGTAATA
Source organism: Dasypus novemcinctus (assembly GCF_030445035.2). Lineage (NCBI taxonomy): Eukaryota > Metazoa > Chordata > Mammalia > Cingulata > Dasypodidae > Dasypus > Dasypus novemcinctus. The sequence continues at coordinate 16,718,195 of NC_080702.1, read as the reverse complement.
ATAGTCTGTATGATCAATGAGTAAAGAGATAGATATAGAAATGTATGTATAGTCATTTGGGTTACATAAAATTTCCCCATTCATTTCCAATGAAAAAGTCCAATTTTTTATACCTATGACTCTACTTTTATTTTTAAAATTACTCTTTCATAGATTACATCAAACTTCAAAATGCTTACTTCTCAGTATAAGAACTGATTATGTAAGAATCTCTTACACAGAAGGAGATTTCTGCTTTTATGTGTACAGATAGTGGAATATCAATTGCTAATATTTAAGTACAGTCTGTTTATGGCAATTTATTATTTTTTAATTCATTTTTTAAAATATATTACATTCAAAAAATATGAAGTCCCATTCAACCCCACCGACCCACCCCCCATTCCCCCCACAGCAACACTCTCTCCCATCATCATGACACATCCATTGCATTTGGTAAGTACATCTCTGGGAATCGCTGCACCTCATAGTTAATGGTCTACATCATAGCCCACACTCTTCCAAGTTCCATCCAGTGGGACCTGGGGGGATCTACAATGTCCCGTAATAGACCATGAGGCACCACCCAGGACAACTCCAAGTCCCGAAAACGCCTCAACATCTCATCTCTTCCTCCAATTCCCCACACCCAGCAGCCACCATGGCCACCCTTCCCACACCAATGCCACATTTTCTCTGTGGACATTGGATTGATTGTGTCCATTGCACATCTATGTCAAGAGGGGGCTTAGATTCCACATGGATACTGGATGCAATCCTCCTGCTTTCAGTTGTAGGCACTCTAGGCCCCATGGTGTGGTGGTTGACATTCTTCAACTCCATGTTAGCTTAGTGGGGTAAGTCCAATAAATCAGAGTGTAGGAGTTGAAGTCTGTTGAGGTTCAGGGCATGGCTATCATATTGTCAGTCCAGGGATTCAAATCCCCTAAATATATCTTAAACCCCAACACCAACTACAATTCCAGTAAATTAGCATGAAATTCTTGTGAAAAGAGATCCCATCTGAGTCCAGTTCCATCATGCAGAAACACCGGATCCAAAGAAGGGCCAAATGACATGGCAGTGAACCCCATCTGCCATGACCATAGAACCCATGGGTCTCTTTAGCCCTCAAAAGAACCAATACCTGCCTGGAGTTGTATCTACTTTATCTGTCTGTGTGACTCTGCTCAGGTTTGCATACGGGCAATCCTTCTGACAACCTCCAGACTCTTTTTTAGAGACTCATAGCCATATAAACTCATTTCTCCTTTCCATTTCCCCCTTACATTAGGTCATGTTATTATTTGTATTTTAAAGTCACGTTATTATTTGTAGAGAGGGATAGTCTGCTGATCCTTGTTGAACCTTTAATTCAAGGTTATTTTCTAGTTGCATCTTCAGCTGGTATTTGGTAGTGATCCCTTGGTGCCAGAGAGGCTCATCCCTGGGTGTCATGTCCCACGCTGGGGGGAATGCACTGCATCTACATGCTGAGTTTGGCTTCGAGACTGGCCACATTTGAGTAACATGGAGGCTGTCAGGAGGAAACTCCCAGGCACAGTGCTGCTCTAGGCCTTGTTCTTATTTCAGGCATATAGGCTCACAAGCATAGTCATTAGTATCAGGAGCCCACTGTTGGACCCTCATTCCTTCCTGGTTCTTACCATTGCACCTGGGGGACTGCCACTGATCCCCTAGGAACCATGACAGAGCACCCCGGCCAGGAACCCTGTACCCCCCCAGCTGTTGTTTTTAATTGTTTCCCCTATGAGTACATCCAAACGTTACCATGCACCCTGGACATACGCCCTGTATAACTCCCTGTCAACCATATATCGCCTGTCAATAACATCCCAAACCCGTATTCCTCCGCTGCCATTGTTGAACCACTCTGTGATCCAGAACTTCCTGTAAAGTGAAGCCCAATATAATGTCAGGTTCCCTTACTAGTAAAATGGAATATAGCGATGAGTTTAAAGGTTAGATCTAGAGTACGTATTGATTTGGAAAAATTCTATATACTACCTTTTTCTTTTCCTTTTTCCTAATTATTGAGCTTCTCTTCACAAGAGTCTCAGATCACAGTAATTCATATATACAATATACAGTACTCCCACACATCCACCATAAAACCTGTTCCCTTCCACAGCAATACTCTTTTAACTTATTCATATTATATTTACTGAAACTGATGTACAGACTCTGAAACAATAGCTTTCAAACAAGGTGACATCTGGGCTTACAATGTGGCCCATACTTTAGGATACACAGTTTTCTAAATTTTTTAGTTATCCTATGTTTTACATTATGGTTTACATTATTAGTCTGTCCTCCCCTATATGTTTTTGGTGTAATATTACATGTTTTATATTCATCCTCGTGTACTCTTGCAAAACTCCTCTCTTGCCCCTACATTTACCTTGGTTCCATCCATTCAACATCCATTTTCCCCTCCCCTTGGGGCCCACAGCAACAGCCAATCTCCATTTCCTGAGGAGCCACATCCAAAGATACTTGCAACAGTGTTCAGGGCCTGACTTGCTCAACTGCCCTAATGCCCTGGGAGCCACCCTTTCTCTCGAGAGATACAGTTCGCTCTATTTGATGGCATTAGTCCTCCCCAGGATGTGGGTCCACCCCAACTCTCATTTCTTGGGTCTCTAACCAATGGTACAACCCACCCTGGCAAAATGAGCATTCAGACATTCCCCAGGAGTCTGTCCCGCATCAGACCATCCCCTCCGAGCATCCTAAACAGGTAACCCTCCTAATTATATTTTGATACGATTTTCTCAGCATTTTACTCTCAACCACCACATGACATTCTCCTATGTTCATATGTTGCACCTCCCACCCCCAAATTTTTGGGCAATATTACCCATCCGCCCATCCCCAGCCCCCATCAAACCCGCAAAGCCCCACCCAAAGGCAACCCCTTGCCCCCATTTTATCTCTTCTTTGTGCTCATACTTACCGCCAGCTCATCATAGATTCCACCCCTGCAAACATCAGCTCACATCCTTGCTCCACCCCCCAATTTCCTGTAAGCCTATTTTCCAGTCTCTAGCTCTCTGAGGCAGCTTGCTTATTTCATATCATTGAGGTCATGTATTTTTTGTCCTTCAATACCTGGGTTGCTTCACTCAACATAAGATTCTCAAGATTTGTCCATGTTATCACATGTGTTTGTAATGTATTTGTTCTTAAAGCTGAGTAGTATTCCATTGTATGTATATACCACATTTTATTGATCCACTCATCTGTTGATGAGCATTTGGGTTGATTACAACTTTTGGCGATAGAGAACAATGCTGCTATGAACATTGGTGTGCATATATCGGTTTGTGTCCTTGTTTTCAGTTCTGCTGGGTATATACCCAGCAGTGGTATTGCTGGGTCATATGGCAAATCTGTGGTTAGTTTTTTGAGGAAACACCGAACTGTCCTCCAGAATGGTTGAATCCTTCTACATTCCCACCAGCAGTGGATGAGTGTTCCCCTTTCTTCACATCCTCTCCAGCACTTGTATTCTTCTGTTTTTTTCATAGCTGCCAATCTTATGGGAGTAAGATGGTATCTCATTGTAGTTTTGATTCGCATTTCCCTGACAGCTAGAGATTTGGAGCATTTTTTCATGTGCTTTTTAGCCATTTGTATGTCTTCTTTGGAGAAGTGTCTGTTTAAATCTTTTTCCCATTTGTTAAATGGGTTGTTTATCTTTTTATTTTCAAGATATAGGAGTTCTTTATATATGCAAGTTATAAGTTTCTTATCAGATATATGGTTGCCAGATATTTTCTCCCACGTGTGGGCTCCCTTTTTACTTTCTTGACAAACTCCTTTGAGGTGCAGAAGGCTTTAATTTTGAGGACGTCCCATTTATCTATTAGTTCTTTTGCTGCTCGTGCTTTTGGTGTGATATTCATGAAGCCATTTCCTATTACAAGGTCCTGTAGATGTTTCCCTACATGGCTTTCCAAGATATTTATGGTCTTGGCTCTTACATTTAGGTTTTTGTTCCATCTTAAGTTGATCTTTGTACAAGGTGTGAGATGGTAATCCTCTTTCATTCTTCTACATATGGATATCCAGTTCTCCAGGCACCATTTGTTGAATAGGCCACTCTCTCCCAGTTGAGAGGGTTTGGTGGCTGTATCTAATATTATAAGGCTATACATATGAGGTCCTTTATCAGCACTTTCAATTCAATTCCATTGGTCTGTGTGTCTCTCCTTATGCCAATACCACGCTGTTTTCACTACTGTAGCTTTATAGTATGTTTTGAAGTCAGGAAGTGTGATTCCTCCTATTTTGTTTTTCTTTTTCAATATGTCTTTGGCTATTCGGGGCCTCTTTCCTTTCCAAATAAATTTCATTGTTAATTTTTCTAGTTCCTTAAAGACGGCTGTGTTGATTTTTATAGGGATTGCATTGAATGTGTAGGTCAGTTTTGGTAGGATAGACATCTTAATAATATTCAGTCTTCTTATCCATTGACAAGGAATATTCTTCCATTTATTTAGGTCTTCTTTGATTTCCTTGAACAGTCTTGTATAGTTCTCAGTGTATAAGTTTTTTACTATTTAGTTAAATTTATTCCTAAGTATTTGATTTTTTTATTTACTATTGTGAATGGTATTTGTTTCTTGATTTCCTCCTGATCTTGCTCATTATTGGTGTACAGAAATGCTACTGATTTTTGCGCATTGATCTTATAACCTGCAACTTTACTAAACTCATTTATGAGTTCTAGAAGCTTTGTTGTAGATCTCTTAGGGTTTTGTATGTATAGGATCATGTCTTCTGCAAATAATGAAATTTTGACTTCTTCCTTTCCAATTTGAATGCCTTTTATATCTGGTTCTTGCCTCAGTGCTCAATCCAGTACTTCTAAGACAATGTTAAATAGAAGGGGAGACAATGGTCATCCTTGTCTTGTTCCTGAGTTTAGAGGGAAGGATTTTCGGATTTCTCCATTGTAAATAATGTTGGCTGTAGGTTTTTCATATATACTCTTTATCATGTTCAAAAACTTTCCTTGTATTCCGATCTTTTGGAGTTTTTTAATCAAGAAAGGGTGCTGTATTTTGTCAAATGCTTTTTCTGCATCTATAGATATAATCATGTGATTTTTTTCCTTCAGTCTGTTTATATGGTGTATTACATTGATTGATTTTCTTACGTTGAACCATCCTTGCATACCTGGAATAAATCCCACTTGATCATGGTGTATAATTTATTTAATGTGTTGTTGAATATGATTACCAAGTATTTTGTTAAGTATTTTTGCTTTTAGGTTCATTAGAGAAATTGGTCTGTAATTTTCCTTTCTTGTGGTATCTTTGTTTGGCTTAGGTACTAGGATAATGTTGGCATCATAGAAGGAGTTCGGCAATGTTCCTTCTGTTTTGATTTTTTGGAAGAGTTTCAGCAGGATTGGTGTTAGTTCTTTCCGGAATGTTTTGTAGAATTCACCTGTGAAGCCGTCTGGCCCTGGGCTCTTCTTAGTTGGGAGGTTTTTAATGACTGATTCTATCTTTTTGTTGTGATTGTTTGTTAAGATCATCAATTTCTTCTTTCATCAATATGGGCTGCTTATGTGTTTCTAGGAATTTGTCCATTTCCTCTGAATTCTCATTTTTGTTGGAATATCGTTTTTCAAAGTGTCCTCTTATGATGGTCTTTATTTCTGTGGGGTCAGTGGTGATATCTCCTTTCTCATTTCTTATTTTGTGTATTTGCATCTTCTCTCTTTTTTTCTTTGTTAGTCTCACTAAAGATTTGTCTATTTTGTTGATCTTCTCAAAAAACCAGCTCTTGGTGTTGTTTATCTTTTCAAGTGCTTTCTTATTTTCTATTTCATTTGTTTCTGCTTTTATCTTTGTTATTTCCTTCCTTCTTCTTCCTGTTGGGTTACTTTGTTGTTGTTTTTATAATTCCTTCAAATGTGCAGTTAGTTCTTCAATTTTTGCTCTTTCTTCTTTTCTGATATATGAATTTATGGCTATAAATTTCCCTCTCAGTACTGCTTTTGCTGTATCCCATAAATTTTGGTATGTTGTGTTATCATTATCATTTGTTTCAAGGTAGTCATTGATTTCTTTTGAGATTTCCTCTTTGACCCACTGTTTTTCTAAGAGTGCGCTGTTTAATTTCCAAATCGTGGTATGAAATCTGGGCCTCCGTCCCTTGCAAATTTCCAGCTTGACTCCACTGTGGTCAGAGATATTGTTTTGTATGTTTTCGATCTTTCTGAATTGATTAAGCCTTTCTTTGTGGCCTAGCATATGGTATATCTTGGAGAATGATCCATGTGTGCTTGAGAAAAATGTATATCCTGCTGTATTTAAGTGTAATGATCTATATATGTCTATTAGATCCAGCTCCTCTAATATACTGTTCAAATGTTTTGTTTCTTTAGTGATTCTCTTTTGAGACATTCTGTCAAGAATTGATAGTGTTGTATTAAAATCCCCCACTATAATTGTAGATGCATCTATTGTTTCACTTAGTTTTTCCAGCATTTGCCTCACATGTTTAGAGGTGCCCTTGTTAGGAGCATAAATAATTATGATTGTTCAATCTTCTTGACAGATTGTCCCTTTCACTGACATGTAGTATCCCTCTTTGTCTCTCACAATTTTTTCGCATTTTAAATCTATTTTGTCTGATATTAATATAGCTACTCCTGCCTTTTTTTGGTTATTTGCTTGTATGATTGTTTTCAGCCATTCACTTTCAACCTCCATGAGTCTCTGGGTCTAAGATGTGTCTCTTGTAGACAGCATAGAGGTGGGTCATATTTCCTTATCCAATGTCCCATCTGAATCTTTTGATAGGTGAGTTTAATCCATTGACATTCAGTGTTATTACTTTCAAGGAATTATGTGTGTTAGCTGTATTTTGATGGAGTTGTCTTTGTCATATTTTGTTTGCATTTTTTTCCTTCTATTTTTGTCTTTTTTGTTGCTCTTACACTCTCCTCCAACTCTGCCTTTCCTGTTTTTTCCTTTCTTCCTGCAGAACTCCCTTTAGAATTTCTTGAAGGGGAGGTTTCTTGTTGGCATACTCTTTCAGTTTCTGTTTATCTGTGAATATTTTGAACTCTCCATCATGTTTGAATTCTAGTTTAGCTGGATAGAGTATTCTTCATTGGAAATTTTTTTCCTTTAGTACCTTCACTATATCATACCACTGCCTTCTTGCCTCCATGGTTTCAGATGAGAAATCAGCACTTCATCTTATGGAGCTTCCCTTTTATGTGATGTTTTTCTTTTCTCTTGCTGCTTTTAGAATTTTCTCTTTGTCTTGAGCATTGGATAATTTGACAAGTATATGTCTTGGGGTGGGCCTGTTGGGGTTGATGACCAGTGGGTTGTGCTATGCTTCTTGAATATGTACATCTGTCTCTTTCAGTAGATTTGGGAAGTTTTCAGCCATTATTTCCTGCAACACTCCTTCTGAACCCTTTCCCTTCTCTTCTCCTTCTGGAATGCCTATAATATGTATGTTTGAGCGTTTTGCATTGTTCTTCATGTCCCTAAGTCCTAGCTGGATTTTTTCTATCTTTTTATTGACCAATTCTATTATCTGTTTGGTTTCTGATGTACTGTCTTCCCCATCACTAATTCTCTGCTCTGCCTCTTCTAGTCTGCTGATATTTGCTGCAAGTGTATTTTTGATTTCTTGAAGTGTGGTGTTCAGTCCCATCATATCTGTTATCTTTTTGTGTATGTCTGCTATTTCCCCTCCAAGTGTTGTCTTCATGTTGTTAACCTCTTCCTTTACTTCATTAAATTTGTCGGTGATAAATGTTCTGAGATCTTTCATTGCTTGTGCAAAGTTCTGCTCCCCTTCCTGATTTTTAGTTTGTTCATTGGTTTCAGCCATGTTCTCCTGATTACTGGTTTGGTTTGTCATTTATTGTTGCTGTCTGGTCATCATTTTATCTTGACTGGATTAATCAGTTCCTTAGCTTCTTTGTCTAGTCTTGGAGATTAATGAGCTGTTGTTTTTGCATGAGTGTTATATCTTCTCTTTGTCACTTTGTTCTTCTTATTCTAATTTCTTATTGCTGGTTGATTTCACTTTAAAGGAAAGTATTAGTGCCGGGAACAGGCAACTGTGTAAGCAAGGAAAAAGTGTAAAGTAGTATTGGTGATATATGTTAACAAAGCAACAATATGAGATCTGGGAGGATGGAGGTTAGATTCATGTAAATTGTGTAGAGTTATAGCAGTAGGTAGAGTACCTATAATGAGGTAGTCGACTGAATATGGGAGGAATATGGTATGAATTAAAAAGCTATTGTTTTCATGAGAGGGAAAGAGAAAAGAAAGGCAATAGTTTCAAGAGTGGATAACAGAAAACAAAACAAAGGTATTAGAAATTAAGAGTTAGACACTTTGTGGATCAAAGAAAGGGAGGTGGAATATCAGAGAGACAGTAGATGATGGAAGCTATCAAGATGTAGGGGAAAGGGGATAATGTAGATAGCCAAAATCTGTTCACACAGAAATGAGGCAGTGGAGGATGAGGAAACCCAGCAAATGTGAGGTGTTCCCTGTAGCACCTATTATATAGTTAAGATAACATAAAATAAGAAGAAGATGAGGCACAAGAGAGAGAGAAAAAAAATAGAAGAAAGGAAGAAAGAAAAAGGGGGGGTAAAGGATGGGGAACAGATAGGGAAAAGAGAAAAAAGATATACACCAACCACCACAGCCACAATACCAATTTAAAAAAACCCTAAATAACTGAAAATAAAGATTTTTGGGGGATACACTTGTAGAAAAGACTAGGGGATAATGCAATGTTAGCAATCAGAACATTTAAAAAAATAACAAATAAAATAGAATTAAAAATAAAAACAGAACAAAACAAAACAAAAAAGAAAAAACACAAATGTTAAGAGCTAGGACATTCAAGGACCTCAGATGGACCTCAGGGCATGATGAATTCAGGGATGGAAAGTCTGAGATATTGAAGACTCAAGAGGTGTGAGTCTCTGGGGTGTGGGCCACCAGGGTTTAGGGGACTCAGACCTGGCAACCTCAAGTTCGGTTAACAGGGAGCCTGGGAGCACCGCAGTGCATCACAGCCTTCAGGGATCCCCACAGCTGGGTGCCAACCCCATGGGTGAGGTCACATTGGCAAGCTCTATCCTGTGTTCTGTACCCCCCAATTCACTCACTCACTGGGGTCTATTCTGTCAATGTATCACCAATTGACTTCAGGACCCCTCCCACCCTGTGATCCCCTGGAATGGCCACCTGGGGGCGCCTCTAGACTGCAGCCAATTTAATGATGCAGATCAATAGCCAGGCCCCGGGGGTGGGGCTCCAGCCAGAAATGCTAACAACAGAGTCCAAACCCAAAATTCCCATGCTTCGCAAATTATTCCCCTAATCAGCTTCCAAACTTCTCCCACCCTGCCAGACCCTGGTGGCGTCTCTTTATTGCTATCAACCCAAGTCCACTGCAGATCAGCAGCCATGTCTGGGGGAGGGCGGGGCTCCAGGCAGAAGCGCTACTGTTTGTGTCTGCAATCAAAAATTCCCCCGCTTCAAAATAAAACTCCCATTTGTCTCCCCAAATCGGTCTGCAAGTGCCTCCTGTCCTATCAACCCCCCAACAGGCCACCTGGGGCTTATGAATTCCCCAGTACTGCAGAGCCTCAAAAAAAAAAAAGCAAACACCACGGCAGCGCCTGGTGCCACAGCTCTGCCCACCCAAGGAGGGAGATTTCTGCGCGTAGCTGGGACCTCCATGTATATTTTATAGACGTATTTTCTCCGTTACCTTCCCACCAAATCGACATCCAGACACCTCCCGTCCTGCAAAAATCCTGAAACCGCCCAGTCCCAAAGAGCCTCCAACACTGCCCATCCGCTTCTATGCAGGAGATATTATCAGGTGAGCTCACTCAGCCACCATCTCGCCCCGCCCCTGTATATGGCAATTTAAAAGCACAGGCAGCAGTGTGACAGCCTTGAAGTGGGATCTAGAAAGTTGATTGCCCAGGATTCTTGAGTGAGACACTTGTATGGTCAAGTTATTTTAGATGGGGAAATGATTCTCCATAATGCTAATCTGGAAAAGTGACTAAAGTAACAGTTTATCACTGCTTTTAGATAAAACCATCAGCATACTTGTATGAAAGCAACATTTTAGCTAGATTAATATTAATCTATGTTTCGTATTATTTTTTGAATTATTGAAAATTATACAGTTCCTCACATTTTTTAAATAACCAATAATTTGTATTCATGTGATGCAGTGGTTAAGAAAAGTTTTCTCAAACTTCATGCAGATACAATAGAGCAGGTGCTTATTATGTGCTATTGTCCTTTCCTTTTTTATCTAGAAAATAGAAAGCATGGATGTTGAGACATCATAGCCAGAGGTTGCATTTGAGAACCCAGACTCTGGAATCCACTTCCACTACTTGCTAACCCAATATATTAGGAACTCAGAAAACAGTAATGAGTCTATCATAGTTTTTGTTATTAGTAACAAAGCTCCAGAGTTTGTAAAGGAATTAGGAATGGAAATAACACAGGGCCCCAGTAGAGGAGGGTCTGGAGTAAAAGGCAGGAAAGCCAAGGCAAGGTCACAAACTCAGGAGGCAAGCCTCTAGATTTCTTAGATTAGATCCCATGGGGGCTTTAGAAACAAAAAATAAGATAAAACTCAATTATTAGAAAAAACAACTTTTCTAGGCTTATGGTTCAGGAGCTGGGACATGTGGAGGCATTGGGGTGAAGCCAGGATGTACCCCATTATCCTCTAATTTGCCAACTTATCACCATAAAATTTAGCACTGATAAGTTAGGGAGCTCTAGTGGCTTCTCTCATAAACCATTCATGGGGACCTTCCCACAAAACATTTGCCTCTTTAGTGGTTCCCACCCCTTTCATAACTTCTTTGCCGGCGGCAACTCCAATTGGCCTTTTAATGTCTTTAGCACAGGTGACATGGAGATGAAAAAGATGGAGACCTGGCTACTTTGGTGCCAAGGTAAGTCCCAGAACCACTGCACCCAGAGGAAAAGCTACAGGACCCACATGTGGACATGAGCTGAGGGTGGCCCTGGGGAAAATATGTCATGACTCCCCTGTACTCATCAAGATCACAAGGGGAGAGCCTTGATTAGGAGATTAGGGACCTGCCTACTCCTTCTAACATCTCAATGCTCTTTTGGATTCTTCATTCTCTTTCCTCGATTTCCACCATACCCACATTTTTTCTCACTCTGCCACATTTTTCTTTGGGCAATGTGAACATTTCCAGTATGAATGACTGAGTAATTCCTTTACCCACAATAAAAGTCATCAAGCCATATCCTGGCAAAGACTTGATAGAGATGGAATTCCCCTCCAGATAAAGTACACCCAATGGGTGATATCATTGACCAGTTCAAACATCCCCTAAGCCAGGGGTTCCATGGACCACTTTGCCAGTCAGGGGAAAATCACAGACGCCTTACTAAGTCCACACTATACAGTGTTTTAATATGTCACATCTGCACCTACACATCCCCAAAATAATACTTTTTAAATTTTAAATTAAAACTCACTGCCCTAAGCTAATAGTCTGTTCTTCAACTTTACACCATCCATCCGAGAGCACATCATACACATGCCACCCACCAAATACAGTATATATTTTGTGAAATGATAAAAGCCACAATGTTTCAGAAAGTGTTCCCATCCCTGAACTCCTCTACAACTGGGTTGACTTGTGCTGAGGGGACAGTGGGGACACCTGACCCAGGCCTGAGGTCAGTTTTCATATTTCCACTTTTGAATCCAGTTCTCATCGTATGGCTATAAACAAAGCTGTGAACCATTTGAATATGTGAAGAGATGTCTTGGCCAAGCTTATAAATAGCCTCTCCTCTTCTCAACCCAATTTGAAAGGCTTATTCCTCTGAACCACTCCCTTCTATCACATACCCTTTCATTTAGAGGAAAAAAGAACAGAGAAAGGAAATTTCTCTGTGTGTCCCCACAAACCCACCACCTAGGGCTACCGTGTCCAGCAGTCAATAGCCAAGGTCACCACACCTGTGTGTGCAGCTATCACCATTCATGGACCTGCCTGCCCAGACTCTGGGCTTGAGAGAGGTTACATGATCATTGAAATTTTCATTGGGGCTGAGAGGAAAACAAGTCCCACAGTAGACTCCCTGGCTGTTCCCTTTGTACACACATAGATACAATAGCTCTAGAGTGTGTTCAGGGATAGAAGAATTACAAGTGGTGGAATGTTTTCCAGTTCATTAAGGCTAAACAAAAAAGGTGGAAAGCAGGGCCATCTCCCCCATTTTAATCAGTAAAGAAAGGAGACTTCGGTGAAGGTGTCTTCTTTTCTCACAATAAATTGATAGACATAGATTACTTCCACACTTTTTATCTCAGAACTGAGGCAGCCCCAGACTTCCCCTTCTTACATTGGAGATATGTGATGCTGCAGGTCTCCCATCTTCCTGGATGGCAATTTCTGTTTCTAGTAAACCTGTGTATCCCCATCCATCCCATCCTTCTCAAGAAAGGGAGGATAGGGAGGAACTTCCTGAGGCAGGACTGGGATTGGATCTCTATGAACTTTATAGATTCATAGAAATTTTAATGGATGCTTTTTGAAATTTTTAAAATGAAAAGGTAAGGAAAACATATTTTAAATGTAAGATATCTGAGCACATGAAAATGAACTGCCTGGTGGCAGTGGATGTGCAATGTCAGTATTAAATTCCCTCTATGAACACGGGCTTCTTTTAGAGGACAAAACAGGCACCTAGTAGGTGTTAAAACTACCACTTTATTTAAGCTCAAGCTATTGGAATACCCTAAACCTCAACCCAAATGTGGCAGAGACAGACATGACACCCTTATTTGAACAAAGAAATATATCTTTAAAGAATTTTTTTAAAATTTAGAACAGAAAATGTGGTATGGGGTTGGGGTTGGGGAAGAAGATTTATGATTCGGTGGGGGAGACACAGGACATAAAGCATAGCAGGGGGAAGTGGTGACGGCGGTCTCGGGGACCTTGCACTCTTGGTACATGCTGGTGGGCCCTGACGGGAGTCATCAACTCCATGGGTGGAATGGCAGAAGTACGGCTTGGACGCAGTTGCTGGGAGACTAACACTGGCCTTGTTGATTTCAGTGCAGCTTGGTGGCTATTTCTTTTTCTCCCTAGACAAATCCACCGTAGCATATGGCTAACCCTCTTCTGATGTTTGCTTTCTTGAGGTCCCTGTCCCTTTTGGGGCAAGAACTGGGGCATCACACTCTCTGTTGATCCCCCATCCTGAGAAGGGTCATCCATCATCTCTATTCCAAGGGAGGGCCCTGACCCTGACTCTCTTTCTGGGTATTCTCCCAATGGGAAATCCCCGGGGTCCTCTTTTCCTGTATTTAAACTGGCATCTTTGACCATCCAAGAGGTCTTAACCTTAGAATCCCTTTGCTCCTGCAGGCCCAGGTTGCTCCCTCTGTCCTCTAGGTGGATATAGGGGCCCTGGGAATTGGCCATGTTTCCTCTACACATATTTGGGAACCAGGTCTCATAGTCCTCAGAAGACAAACTAGGTAAATTGGGGAACCCTTCAGCAGCACAGCCAGGAGGGGACTGGCTCTGTCGCTCTCCCTCCAGTTGGAGCTTTGGGTCACTATCAGGATAAACTTTCAGAGGTGATTTCCCTACATCCTGCTCCCCCATTAGGTTCAGTATTGTGGGGCATTCACCAGGTGATATATTCCTTTTTTTTTAAAGATTTATTTATTTATTTAATTTCCCCCCCTCCCCTGGTTGTCTGTTCTTGGTGTCTATTCGCTGCGTCTTGTTTCTTTGTCCGCTTCTGTTGTCGTCAGCGGCATGGGAAGTGTGGGCAGGCTGCTCTTTCTTTTTCACGCTGGGCGGCTTTCCTCACAGGTGCACTCCTTGCGCGTGGGGCTCCCCCACGCGGGGGACACCCTTGCGTGGCACGGCACTCCTTGCGCGCATCGGCACTGCGCATGGCCAGCTCCACACGGGTCAAGGAGGCCCGGGGTTTGAACCGCGGACCTCCCATATGGTAGACGGACGCCCTAACCACTGGGCCAAAGTCCGTTTCCCGATATATTCCTTATATTGAACAATTGTTCGATAAATTGGGAATCTGCAAAATCATTGGCCCATGGGGAATCTCCTGATTTGGGTCTGGAGACAATGGTCTCCCCAGCCTTGATGGTTTCCTCATACAACTGCTCTGGTTGATCGCCAGTGCTCAGGAAGGGAGGGGGCCCTGGGAAGTCCCCATCAATATCAGGTAAATCTACAGTTTTTTCAGAATTGAGTCCACATTTCCATCTGCATTTTCTTGGAAATACTTCTTCCTCCTTTTCTTTCTCCAACACCACCTGGACAACCACTATCCTTGTTCTATCAAGGGGCTCCTGAAGAAAATGGTGAAGGCCAAAGAAGCCACTTGATGCCCTATGACAGCATTCGTGGTATGCCCAGGATGAGGCCTGTGAAAGATAAAGAGAAAGACACACTTTATGGAGCACAGTGTGGGAACGTGGAAAAGACAAGCTCTTGTCAGGTAACTGCCTCCAGGAGAAGGCTGAAATGAGGAAGCCTGAGTCCTCCAGGCCTGATAGTGTTAGAACGGAAGACTCTAACCCAAAGGGACACTGTGGAGATGAGCTCTCTGGGCCAGTGTTCAATAGAAAAGGAGGCAAGTCAGACTGAGTCAGTATAAGATGCATATGTGGTATTGGAGTGGAAGAGCGGGTGGTGGAGCATGGCAGGCGAGTGATTCATGGCATTCATGGGATGGTGGACTTGGGGGAGAGAGTGATATCCTGAGATTGTGGGCCCAGCTAAGGACATCCCTCCTGACTCTGAATTGACCCAGAAAGAATGAGGGCCTGGGACCCAGTTCTTACTGTCATTTCTTAGGCAATCTGCAGACCTTCATTTTTCATAAACTATATGACTTTCTACCTAGAATGCAAAGAACTGTGTTCCTTTATTTTTATTCTTTTAAAGGGAATAAAATGTTTTCTACTTTTCCTTCTTTGAAAATCTCAAAGTACTTTATGCACATGATCCTCTATTGATACTGCAGTCAGTGCTCTGCTGAGGAGAGTGTAATCTCCAATCTTTAGGTGCCTGGGGGGCCTTGTAAGATTCTGCTCCAAGGCCAGAGCTTGTGCTTAGCATCTGACCAGAGGCCTTCCAAGGCTCAGTCTCACTCTCTGGGTCAGCTTCACCCAGAGACACCAGACTTGGGAAAGAGAATGATGAATAATTATCATAGCGGCTGTTTGATGCTGACATTAAGAGACATTTCTCCCCCAAATATTTCCTATACTCTCTTAATAACCCAGCCCAGGGACCCTGAGTCACAGCACTTGAAATTTACCCTGGTGTCCTCTGCCACCCCCAAGGAGACAAGAGTGTGGATAGAAGCCTCTCTGCTGCCTCACCCTGTTTCCCTAAAGAAAGGTTTTCATCTTTCCTTAGAGGGTCCATCTCTGTGGAAACATAAATGATTTAGTGAAGTGGAAGGAGCAGAGAAAGCAAGAGTCCATCTATGATGGGGGTTGGATCTGGGATTCCCTTACCTCATCTCTGTCTCCATCTTCCTCAAATAGATTCATCTGGATTATGAACAGAAATAGGAAGAGCAATAACCCACACAGTAAGAACACATTGCATACAACCATCCATGCGGAAGTACTTGTGCTCGTCCATGGGGCACCGTGGCTTCTCGGGAAGTAGAAATCTGTCTCCATCTTCCCCAGCTCACACCTGCCTCAGGCAGCACTGAGTACTGAGAGCTGAGCCTGTGCTGCCTGGAGATACAGGCCTGCATCACAGAGCCCGAGAACACTCAGAGGGTGGGGGAGGGGTATAGGGAGGGGGCCAGGGCCCCTCCCCTACCTTAAAGACCCCACAGCACAGCCAACTGCACAGTTACAGAATAGCATATGTATACCTCAGAACAACATCATCAGATAAGAACTGTTCCTGCTTTATTCCTTGGTGCTTTCAGCTTTGATGCCATCAAACCCAGAGTGTTTGATGCTTTCTCAATAATTTTTTTGAAAATTCTTAATACTTTACAATTTCCATATTTCTCTGCCCTCAACTCCAGCTTTGCCACCTTTCTGGCTTGTTTTATGTGAACCCAGGTGTAAAATTCAGCTATCTTTCAAGTTTACCCAAACTATTTCATTTTGATTAAACACACACACACGTACCCACATACACTCATGAGTTGGCAATGTAGATGCTATTACAGATAGTATAAGGGCACCCAACGAGTTTGAGAGAGATGCTAGGACCCCCCCATGCCAAATAATTTAATTAGAAGAATAATTTAATAATTTATAGGTTCAGACTTAGTAATTTTTGTGCAGCAAAATCATTTTATGGGCATTCTGCCCGAAAGCCTCTCCGATCGCTCCTCTCAGCCCAAAGCACCCACCTTGCTGGTCCCTGTCTTCCAGGCCCCCATATCCTCCCCAGAATTTCTCCCAGAAGCTCTTGAAAGTCTTGACCCCAACCTGTCCTAAACCCACTGGATTTTGAGACCAGCTGAGGAGAAGCTGAAGTATTATAAAGCAAATGTTAACTTTTTTAAAAAGTATTTAACCTATGTTACTTATTTTGTGAAAAGATTTGATTTTTGACTTCTACTTTTTAAGTTTTAACCAAAATATTATTGACCTCTCAATAATTCTTAAAACAATGAATATTAAATAGCTATATTCACTCACACATGCATACATAGATATTTATCTCCCATTTCAGCAGGCATATAGCATAGCTGTAATAATAACTTCATTATTAAGATTACAAACCATGGAAATAACTCTGATTTTCTCCTGTCAGGCTTGACCCAGAGTACCCAGACCAGTTTAAGTAGGAAGATAATATATGAAGAAGATATATGAAAAATAAGGATTAGGAGAGAAAACTAGCCCATCTGAGAGAGAAACATAGTAGAAAGCAACCACAGTTAAATCTGTTTGGTATAATACCAGGATAGAGACAAAATTAAAGGAAACAGAGTAGAATCTAGAAATTGATCTAAATGTCAATGGGAATTTGGGGCATGCAAATCAATACAGGAGGTTTTCAGATAATTGGGAAGAAAGCTGCAGTCAACATAATCTGATAAGACCAACGGGTAGCCAAAAAGATGGATTTCCAGAATGAAGGGAAATGGGAATCTGAGATGTTTGTGCAGGAATAACTAGGCACTGGCCTCTGTTTCTCCCACAGTGATAATATAGACCTGATGACCTGGAATTTATACAAGGAAACTCAGTATTTCTATGTATTTCCATTAATGGAAATGCCTAGTTGGTGTGTGTGCATGTGCATTTCTCTGAAGGGATTATAAAAATATAAAGTCAAAAAGACTGTGGCATGGTATTAACTAAACTTTCCAGGTCTAGCAGATTCTGTTATGAGAATAAATCACCTGGAGTTGCTGTGCATAATTCAAGGCTGTAAACACCAATGGAAGCTCCTATGAGAAGTGCTGTGTCAATGCCTTCCCCCCCAGCGCGGGACATGACACCCGGGGATGAGCCTCCCTGGCAACGAGGGACCACTATCAACTACCAACTGATGATGCAACTGGAAAATGACCTTATACGGAAGGTTCAATGCGGATCAGCAGAATATCCATGTCTACATAAAATACCATGACTTTAAAATGCTGTTTGACCTAAAGTAAGGGGGAAATGGAAAGGAGAAATGAGTTTATATGGCTACGAGTTTCTAAAAAAGAGTCTGGAGGCTGGCAGAAGGTTTGCCCTCATGCACAACTGAGCAGAGTCAGAGAGACAGATAAAGCAGATACAACCCCCAGATATTGGTTCCTTTGAGGGCTAAAGAGACCCATGGGAGTTATGGTCATGGCCGATGGGGTTAACTACCAGGGCAGATGGCCCCTCTTTGGAAATGGTGTTTATGTGTGATGAATCTGGACTCAGATGGGATCTCCCTTCATAAGACTTTCATGCTAATGTGCTGGAGGTGCAGTTAATGTTGGGGTTTAAGATATATTTAGGGGATTTGAATCTCTGGACTGACAATGTGATAGCCAGATCCTGAGCCTCAACAGACTCCAGCACCTACAATCTGATTTATTGGACTTACCACACTCAGCTAAGATGGAGTTGAAGAAGGACAACCACCACACCATGGAGCCTAGAGTGATTACAACTGAAAATGGGAGGATTGCATCCAGCATCCAGGTGGAATCTGAGCCTCCTCTTGACATAGAGGTGCAATGGACACAACCATTCCAATGTCCACATAGAAGAGGTGGCATTGGATTGGGAAAAGTGGACATAATGGACAAAGGGTATGGGGAAAGGCAGGAAGAGATGAGAGGTGGAGGCGTCTTTGGGACATGGAGCTGCCCTGGATGGTGCTTCAGAGGTAATCACCGGACATTGTAAATCCTCACAGGGCCCACTTGATGGAATAGAGGAGAGTATGGGCCATGATGTGAACCAATGTATATGAGGTGCAGAGGTGCCCAAAGATGTACTTACCAAATCCAATGGATGTGTCATGATGATGGGAACGAGTGTTGTTGGGGGGGGGGGGAGAGGGGGGGGTGGGGGGGGGGGGGTTGAATGGGACCTCACATATATATTTTTAATGTAATATTATTACAAAGTCAATAAAAAATAAAAAAATTTAAAAAAAAATAATAATTGCAATACTCTTAGGAAGGGGAAAGGCAACCACAGATACTATTAACAAATAAACATGTAATAATAATAATAAAAAAAAAAGAAGTGCTGTGTCTCCTCCTTTCCTGGGTGACCACCTCTCTTCTAAAAATACTGTGTGGGATTTTTTTGTGTATGAACTGTTACTGCCCATTAATCTGTGGCCCACTTGAAAAGCTGCTGAAACTATTTATAGAAAACAACATTAGTTCTTTACTTCATTCCTTCCATAGAAGTAGTATCATTAAAATCAAAGAGAAATGTAAAAAAAGGAAATTTTAAAAATCAAAGGAACAATGTATAGCTTTTAAAAGCATGGAGCAATAAACATTGAAAATATTGACTGGCAAACTCATATACATGAGTTTTAATAGACTCATTTGTAAAAATATTGGCTACCCTGGAGATAAAAATACTCTCTTCAAAGATATGGCAAGACTTTCAGTGCCAATCACCATTCTCAATTAGCAAAGATTTTATTGTATTTTTCCTGTTGAGTTAACTGAGCATAATTAGTAAGCAGTACCACATTGTCATTTAAATATACCTGTAAAATTACAGGTTATCTTATTGGAAGATATTAAAAAATCAAGCTATCTTTTTTGGTACAAGTTTTAAGAAACATATTTTGTTCCATTTAGTAGCTGGCTTTCCTCAAAAACTAGTGATACTTCCCTCTATTTTTTGTTTGTTTTCTCTCTCTCTCCATTTATTCTTTCTGTAAGAAGAATCATAAGATGATTAATAGCCATAACTGTGAAGAGATAGTGTGTGGATTTTCAGTTTTAATATTTTTCCCTTCATACTATTTATATCTTCCAATTATATAAGTGTATATTGTTTTTAATTTTAATCGAAATCATGCTAAAAGGGGACTTCTGGGCCAAGAGATTATGCAACCTCTCCCAGTCCTTTTTTTTTTTTTAATATTTATTTATTATTATTTTTTTTAAATTACATTAAAAAAAATATATGAGGTCCCATTCAACCCCACCGCCCCCGCCCCCTACTCCCCCCACAACAACACTCTCTCCCATCATCGTGATACATCCATTGCACCTGGTAAGTTCATCTCTGAGCATCACTGCACCCCATAGTCAATGGTCCACATCATAGCCCAGACTCTCTCACGTTCCATCCAGTGGGCCCTGGGCCCAGTCCTATTTTTAATGCTTTGGTACAAGACAGGTATTTTGCAGGAAATATTTACAACCCTGACTTCTAGGTTGTAGACTCTGAGACAAGAGTTCAGGAGTAATTGACCCCAGGAAGCAAAAGATGATCAGGAAAGTGAGATGGAAAAGGGGAGGTAGCTATGAAGTGCATGTTAACAAGTCATTCTCCTGGATCTGGAGATCTACTGGGGATCTTGGGGTCAGTGTGACCCGTGTGTATCAGAGTCATGCTACTGGAGGGATAGTCTGCAGAAGGTGATTCCTAGTAGTACTAATTCTCTGTCCATTCCAGTTTGCCAGGGGCCTGCGGAGATGAGGTTCTGGATGCCAGAGATACTCAATAGGGAATTGGGAATCAGAGAAGTGGTGCAAGACAGTTCTAAGACCTGAGGAGGTACCAGTGGTGAGGCTTCAGGAATACTTCAAAGACCTGGGTTGTACTTAGACTGCTGGTGTACTTTACCTGATCTTCCTCTGATTTAAAGTTTCAAATGCCTATTGGCTCTCTACTGAATACCTTTGGGGTATTCAGTCTACCACACATTCAAAGCCTATTTTTCTCTTCTTTAATTGTTTTGAAGTGGTGGCTATGCATTGATAATTTAAAAAATAAAATAAAACATTGTAGTATGATAATATGTTTTGAAATGGTGTCAACCTATAACTGTGTCACTGCAAGTTGTAATGTGCTGAGCCTGATGAGAAAGCCACATACAGTCTAAGTTGCAACTACTTAATTTGCTTTTGTATCATCAAATCAGCCATAGACAATATGCAAATTAATAAGCACATACATGTTCTACACTGAAATTTAAATTGAATATAATTTGCACGTGCCATGGGATATTAATCTTCTTTTGATTTTTGTCAACCAGTAATAAAATATAAAAATTATCTTTAGCTATCGGCCACACAAAAATAGGTGGCAGGCTTGATTTGACATGTAAGCCATAGTTTTCTGACTACTAGTATAAACCAATAGACACGCAATATCCAGACAAGATCTGCAGATATACGTTGGACCACCAAGTGATTTTTTAAAAAGAGAGGACATTGACAATAATAAGGAGAAGGGAAACAGATGTGGCTCAAGTGACTGGGCTCCCACCTGCCACATGAGAGGTCACTGGTTTGGATCCCAGTGCCTCCTAAAGAAGATAGCAAGCTGACACAGAAAGAGACACAAGAAGAAGTAAAAAGGCATTCTGAGAGGCACAACAAAAGCAAGGAGCAGAAGTTCCTTGTGTCTCCTAAAGAAGACAACTAGCTCATGTGACAGGCAGGTGTGGCAAGCTGGCACAATGAGATGATGCAACAAGAGATATGGGGAGGAAAAACAGCAGGAGAGACACAACAAAGCAGGGAGTGGAGGTGGTTCAAGTGATTAGTCACCTCCCTCCTACATCAGAGGTCCTGGGTTCAGTTCCCAGTGCCTTCTAAAGAAACAAGGAAGACAAACAGACACAGCAAGGGAGAGACAACAAGGGAGTGGGGAGAAATAAAATAAATCTCAAAAAAAAAAAAAGATGACAGAGGTTTATTTTTTAAAAATTAAGGAGAAGCTCACATGAAAACCTTGCTTTCTGCCTCCTCTTATAAAATCCGAAGATCCAGAAATACTGGGTCCACATGGCAACAATTTACCTCTTTTTTTAAGGACTGCCCTTCTGGCCTACTTCAGTCTTTATGCCTTTGAGTTTGCAATCCAAGATTCTTACCCTTCTAGGTTTTCTCTTAAGGTTAAATGTCTTAAATTCTTTCAACAATTCCTTGTAGGCCATCATTTCTCAACTCTCTACTATCTAGAATGCTTTCCTATGCAGTTCTTTTCTCACCTAAAATATGACATCCAGAACATTTCCCATTTTCATACTTTCGAGTTTACAATTCAGTGTTATCAATTACATTACCACTATTGTTCTGCCATCGCCAATATCCATTACTCTTTTTCATCACTTCAAACAAATACTGCCCTCATTAGGCAATAAGGCACCCCTTACCTCCCCACCCCTGGCCTCTGGTAACTTGTAATCTCCTATCTTTCTCTCAGAAATTTCTTTATTCCAGATATTTCATATAAGTGAGATCATTATAATATTTGTCATTTTGTTTCTGGCTTATTTCACTCAGCCCGAAGTCTTCAAGATTCATCCGTGTTGTAGCACATATCAAAACTTCATTTCTTTTATGGTTGACTAATATTTCATTTTCTTTACCCATTCATTTATTGATGGATACTAGGATTGCTTCCACCTTGCAGTTATTGTGAATAATACTGCTATGAACATTGCTTTACAAAGATGTGTTCCAGGCTCTGCTTTCAATTCTTTTCAGTATATACCAAGATGTGGGATTGCTGGGTCATATGGTAATTGATGCCTTTTTAAAATCACAAGTAGTCAAGGGTAGAGGTGAAATTGTGTGTTTCTGTATTTGCTCAGGTTTCAGGTGTTTGTTGTCCTTAAGGGGTATGCTTTTTCAGAGTGCTAAGAGTATCATCAATGTAAATTTTCCCTTGTCTCACATCACACTTGCTTCTCCAAAATTTGCCACAGTCATATTTGATTTGTATTTTCTACTCTGTGACTACATTATATACTAAGAGGTTATAAACTTCCCACTTGAAGAAAAATACAGAGAGATATGTTTCTCTAGTCACTTTTGATTAGCTCTAATCTGGCTCTCCAGAGAGAAAGGACATGACATTGGACATTGAGCCTCTCTATTCAAAAGGCTGGTTCTTAATAGCACTGAGGGAAAAGCAAAGATTCTTTTGATCTTGTATTTTAAACTTAAATTTTAATTTGCACCATAAAATTTTAATAACTGTCCTCTAGGTTTCATAGTGAATGGAGTTAAGTATTTTGCTCATGCTGTACATTACACATGTGACTTCAGATTCCTTTGTATCTGCAAGAACTTTGAAGACTGCTTATTAAATTAGTAATGACCACCAAAGACTGTCAACCTTTGTATACTCATGAGCCTTGCCCACACATGAAAAATAGATGCTGCAACCCTTTCTGTTCATGAGCATAATGTAATCATATGACTATTATTAATAAATTCTGTGTTTCTCATGGGACGGTCAATCACCATATCTCTAGCTTCTTCCAGACTCTGCTCTTTAAATGCTAATGAATGAAGAGGCCAATTGATTGCTTATACTTTCCAAAAGGCTGATGATAATGAGAACACTTCTGATCAAAATGCTTTACCCCTATTACCCTAAACTAAAGCAAAGTTTGTGTTCCACAAATAGAAATGGATCAGTAGCCTAAACCCATTTAAAAGTGATCATTTTATTTTTCTGTTTAGTTTTTTGTTGTATGCAATGAGTAGATGGTTTTTAAAATTAAAGAATACATTTTGAAGAAATTATACCCTTTACCCTTTTACATGTGAAGGAACAGGAGTATCTATATTTACAAGTCAATTAAGAAGAAACCAAAAAGAAAAAAGAAAAAGAAAAAAGAAACAAATGTGTAATACAATTGACAGCCATATCGCTATTTTTCAAGAAAGTGTATTTTTTCCATTAGTTCACTCAGTGAAAATATGCTGAGAACGTACTATATGTTATGCACTATACAGGGAGATAAGGGGATAGAAAATTTCTAAAACAAGGAGTTTTGTTTAGTAATTTGATAATTATTTATTATGTAAAATAAACATAACTGTAATCAATCCCATGAAGGCATCAGAAGTGACAGAATGGAGGAAACATAGTAATTCAGAACAAAGTTGATTGGTGACTGCCTTGAGGGAGCAGGAAGCTTCAGTGAGAATATAAAGCTTAATTTAGTTCTTACAATGTAAAGAAATAAGGAGGAGTTCACCAGTCAGATAAGTGGAGCAAGAACAATCCAGGAAGATCTCAGGTGAGTAAAAAGAAAGGGTGGCATGGAATGCATAGCCCTTTAGGGAATCTTTCAGTTACTCATTATTGATAGAACATTGGGGGGCGGGGATAGGAGGTGATATTGAAGAGGAAGGGAAGATTTCACTGTGTGTGTGTATTTCTGTGTGTCCATGGCTACATGAGTATGGATAGAAGTTAAATAGTTGTTTCTAAGAAGTAAAATGGTTACCCAAGTTATGTATGTATATATGCAATGTAACAATAAAAGAGAAAATATAAGTGAGCATCAAATTTGCTATTTTATTCTCCTAAACCCATTGCCTCAACACCTTGTCCCCCACACTCCAACCCAAACAGCATATACAAGCAAAAATATATTTGGCACAGAATAAGGTATTCGGTGAGTATGATCCATATATACTAATGACTTGGTAAGATACAAATTATAATAGACTCAAGTCTTTATTTATTATCATAACGAATTACTCTAATGATAGATTCAACAAATTCCCTAAGTTGGTTTAATGTACTGTTTATTGAGCTATAATTTAAATGTAGTAAAATGACCCTTTTTAGTGTAAGATTCTATGGGTTTGACAAACACATACACTTATGAACATACCTAATTAAAATACAGTACAGGAAAACAGATGTGGCTCAAGCGGTTGAGCTCCCTCCTACCACATGGGAGGTCTATGGTTTGGTTCCCAGTGCCTTCTAAAGAAGAAAGAGAGCTGGTTCAACAGACAGGCACAGCAGGCTGACTCAACAAGATGATGCAACAAGAGACACAAGAAGAAAGAACATAACGAGAGATACAACAAAGCAGGGAATGGAGGTGGCTCAAGTGATCAGGTACCTCCTTCCCCCATTGGAGGTCCAGGTTCAGTTCCCATTACCTTCCTAAAGAAACATCAAACAGACTCAGCAAGTGCAAACAATGAGGGGGTGGGGAGAAATAAATAAATAAAATAAATCTTTTTTTAAAATACAGTATGTTACTATCACTCAAATGTATAATTACCAGAATGATCAAAATATAGTATGCGTCCATCAGCCCCCAAAATTTCTTCATGCCATTTTGTTATTAACTCAAGCCAATGGCAGCAATTGATCCACATTTTGTTCCTGTAGTTATGCATTTCCCATAGTGTAATGTAAATGGAATCACAGTTTGTAGTCTTGGAATCTGGCTACTTTGATTTGGCTTAATGCATGTGAGATTCATCCATATTATTAGATGCTTCAACAGTTCCTTCTGTTTTACTGCTGTTTTATCCCATTGTATGTATGCACAACAGTTTGTTTATCTATTCACCAGTTTAAAAGTGTTGGGTTATTTCCAGGTTTTGCCAATTATTTATGAAGCCACTATATACATTATATAAAAGTTTGCTTGTGAACATCAGTTTTCTCTTAGGCAAATATTTTGGAATGAAATTGATGGGTGATATGGTAAGTATATTTTTAACTATATTTGTAACTGATAAACTGTTTTTCAGTTTGGCTTTAGTACTTAACAGTCCCTCCAGCAAAGTATGCGAATTCCAATTGCTCTTCATTCCAACCAGCAGTGGACTTTTCCAGATTTCATTGTTAGTGCTAGGTATGGAGTATCACATTGTAATTTTAATTTTAATTTCCTAAATGACACATGATGTTGAACATATTCTCATGTCCTTTTTGCCATCCATATATCTTCTTTGGTGAAGTATCCACTCAAAACCTTTTCCCATATTTTTAGATGGAGTATTTTTTAAATTTGTACTTTGAAAGTATTTTTTATATTTGAATAGTCATGTTCTGCAAAAATCTTCCCTCAACCAATAACTTTTCATTGTCCTAATGCTATCTTTCAAAGAGCAGAAATTTTAAATTTTGATAAAGGCCAAAGCTCTGGGTATTTTTCTTTTATGGATTGTACTTTTGATGTCATAAATAAGAAATATTTGCTTAATCTAAGGTGACAAAAAATATGTTTTCTACTCCTAGAACTCTTGGCCTCTAAGGTCATTGCAGTAGAGAAAGAGACAGTTGGAGGACTGGATTTTGCACCATATTTTAAGTGCCATGGTTGAAAGTGACTTACATCAGTGCTTCTTCTACTTTAACGTGCATCACCTGGAATCGTTAATGAGGATTCTGATTGAGGAGGTTGGAGATTGAGCTTGGGATATGCATTTCTAGCAAGCCCTGAGGTAATAGTGGTGCTGCTGTCTCATAGCCCACACCTGGAGAAGCAGAGACTCAACTTCCTTCTGAATACATCCCTTTGGCCTGAACCCTTCATTTGCTCTAACCTAATTACAGAGAGGTCAAGGAACATGTTTTTCCTATGTGCCCAGGAAGAGACATTATTTCTGTCCCATGAGACTACAACAAGCAACCTTACAGAATCAAGATGGAAGTTACCTCTGCAGCTGCAGGGTCACTGTGGTTTGGCTGAATTATATCTCCAATGAGATCCATGCCCTAGTGCCTGGAACCTGCCATGTTACCATATGTGGCAAAAGGGACTTTGCAGATGTGATTAAATATAGGATTTTAAGATCAGATGATTAGTCTGAATCATGCTGGTGGGCCCAATGTAATCACAAGGGCCTTGGTAAGAAGGAGGGTGAGTGTCAGAGATGGTGACATGATGATGGAAGCAGAGAAAGAAGCAGTTGCAATGATGGAAGCAGAGGTCAAAGTGACATCAGTTGTGGAAGGGACCCACAAACCAAGGAATACAAGTAGCATCCAGAAGCTGGAAAAGGTAAGGAATGGATTCTCCTCTGGAGCATCCAAAGAAATACAACCCTGTCATACCTTGAATTTAATCCAGTGAGACTTATTTTGGACTTCTGAACTCCAGAACACTCTCAGGGAACCCAGGAATTGGTTAAACACTCAGAGAAGCAACTGTTTTTAAAGACCTGGGACTGACATTCTGAAGGTGGCTGAGAAACTCCTGGCCTTGGACAAGGTTATGAGAAGGACACATGAGCCAAAACTGAGGGTGGGACTTTGGACAGTGAGCTATGATTCCATGAGTCTGGAGCTTCCTGATATTTGAATACTTTTCTCCCTCTCAGGAGATAGTATAGACAGTTTTATGTTGAAGGGAGCAGCAAGGTCTTAGGCTCAGGACATTCTGTCAGCTTGGGTCTGAGAGAACTGCTGAAGAAGGAAGCAAAGAACTAAATTTGTCAGAGCTGGAGTGTTGTTTTTTTTTTTAAGGGTAAATGGTAATTAGGCCTATGGATGCCAGTTTATTTAATTAATATAAAATTTAACTAGACGTATGAATAATTTTCATATTGAAAGTAGAGAAAGAAGTAAGGAATTTGAAAAAGGCCCATTATAATTTCAAATATTATTACAGAAAACAAGCATATACAAATGATGAGAATGTAGACATACTGATTTCACCTTTCCAAGGACATATACAAAATGAAATCAATTTTGAAATTTTCACAGGAGAAGTTTACTTTCAATGAATACATATGATTTACCAAAAAACCGCTGACACAGCTCTTAAGTAAACATAATTTATTTATTTTTTTTTAATTTTTTTATTTTTTATTGACTTTGTAATAATATTACATTAAAAATATATATGTGAGGTCCCATTCAACCCCACCGCCCCACCCCCCCTCTCCCCCCCCCCCCAACAACACTCGTTCCCATCATCATGACACATCCATTGGATTTGGTAAGTACATCTTTGGGCACCTCTGCACCTCATATACATTGGTTCACATCATGGCCCATACTCTCCTCTATTCCATCAAGTGGGCCCTGTGAGGATTTACAATGTCCGGTGATTACCTCTGAAGCACCATCCAGGGCAGCTCCATGTCCTGAAGACGCCTCCACCTCTCATCTCTTCCTGCCTTTCCCCATACCCTTTGTCCATTATGTCCACTTTTCCCAATCCAATGCCACCTCTTCTATGTGGACATTGGATTGGTTGTGTCCATTGCACCTCTATGTCAAGAGGAGGCTCAGATTCCACCTGGATGCTGGATGCAATCCTCCCATTTTCAGTTGTAATCACTCTAGGCTCCATGATGTGGTGGTTGTCCTTCTTCAACTCCATCTTAGCTGAGTGTGGTAAGTCCAATAAATCAGATTGTAGGTGCTGGAGTCTGTTGAGGCTCAGGATCTGGCTATCACATTGTCAGTCCAGAGATTCAAATCCCCTAAATATATCTTAAACCCCAACATTAACTGCACCTCCAGCACATTAGCATGAAAGTCTTATGAAGGGAGATCCCATCTGAGTCCAGATTCATCACACATAAACACCATTTCCAAAGAGGGGCCATCTGCCCTGGTAGTTAACCCCATCGGCCATGACCATGACTCCCATGGGTCTCTTTAGCCCTCAAAGGAACCAATATCTGGGGGTTGTATCTGCTTTATCTGTCTCTCTGACTCTGCTCAGTTGTGCATGAGGGCAAACCTTCTGCCAGCCTCCAGACTCTTTTTTAGAAACTCGTAGCCATATAAACTCATTTCTTCTGTCCATTTCCCCCTTACTTTAGGTCAAACAGCATTTTAAAGTCATGGTATTTTATGTAGACATGGATAGTCTGCTGATCCGCATTGAACCTTCCGTATAAGGCATTTTCCAGTTGCATCATCAGTTGGTAGTTGATAGTGGTCCCTCGTTGCCAGGGAGGCTCATCCCCGGGTGTCATGTCCCGCGCTGGGGGGAAGGAATTGCATTTACATGCTGAGTTTGGCTTCGAGACTGGCCACATTTGAGTAACATGAAGGCTGACAGAAGGAAATTCCCAGGCACAAAGTTGCTCTAGGCCTTGTTCTTATTTTGGGTTTATCAGCTCACAAGCATAGTCATTAGCATCTGGGGCTCACTGTTGAACCGTCACTCCCTCCCGGTCCCCACCACTGTACCTGGGGGACTGTCGCTGCTCCCCTAGGGACCACGACAGAGCACCACTGGCCAGGAACCCAGTACCCCCCCTACTGTGGTTTTTAATTGTTGCCACTATGAGTATATCCAAACATTACCATGCACCCTGGACATATGTTCTGTACAGCTCCCTGTCAGTCATATATCACCTGTCATTGGTATCCCATACCAGTATCCCTCCATTGCCATTGTTGAAACACTCTGTGATCCAGAACTCCCCAAAATTTGAAGCCCAATATAATGTCATGGTCCCTTACTAGGGAATGGCATATAGCGATGAGTTTAAAGGATAGATAAAGAACTTGGATAAAGTTAGATAAAGAACTTAGATAAAGAATGTTGACTTGAAAAAATTCCACATCCTATTTTTTTCTTTTTTCCCCCCCCCTAATTATTCAGCTTTTCTTCACAGGAGTCCTAGACCACAGCAATGTATATATATAATATACAGCACTCCCACACATCCACCAGAAAACCTTTTCCCTTCCACAGTGATACTCTTACGCCCTATTCATATCATATTTACTTAAAGTGATGTACAGAGTCTGAGACATTAGCTTTCTAACAAGGTGACATCTGTGCTTACATTATGGTGCATACTTTAGGATACACAGTTCTTTACATTTTTAGTTATCCTATGTTTTACATTATGGTTTACATTATCAGTCTGTCATCTCCTATATGTTATGGTGTAATATTACATGTTTTATATCCATCTTTGTGTACTCTCAAGAAACTCCTCTCTTACCCCCCATTTACTTTGGTTCCACACATTTAACGTCCATTTTCCCTTCCACCTTGGTGCCCTCAGTGATAGCCAACCTCCGTTTCCTGAGGAGCCACTTCCAGAGATAGATGGAATAGTGTTCAGGGCCTAACTTGCTCAACTGCCCCAATGCCCTGGGAGCCACCCTTTCTCTCGAGGGATACAGTTCCCTCTATTGGATGGCATTAGTCCTCCCCAGGATGTGGGTCCACCCCCACTCTCACTACTTGGGTTTCTACCCCATGGTGTCACCCACTCTGGCAGAATGAGCATTTAGACATTCCCCAGGAGCCCGTCCTGCATCAGACCCTCCCCTCCGAGCATTCTAAACAGGTAACCCTCTTTATTATATTTTGATATGATTTTCTCGGCATTTTACTCTCCACCAACACCTGACCCTCTCCTGGTTCGTATGCTACCCCTCCCTCCCCCCACTTTTGGGCAACGTTACCCATCCGTCCCTCCCCAGCCACCCTCAAACCCGCAAAGCCCCAAGCAAAGGCAACCCCTTACCCCCCTTTTATCTCTTCTTTGTGTTCATACTTACCACCATCTCGTCTTAAATTCCACCCCTGCAGACATCGGCTCATATCCTTCCTCCACCCTCCGATTTCCTGCAAGCCTATCGTTCAGTCTCTTGCTATCTAGGGCAGCTTGTTTATTTCATATCATTGAGGTCATGTAGTATTTGTCCTTCAATGTCTGGGTTGCTTCACTCAACATAAGGTTCTCAAGATTCATCCATGTTATCACATGTGTTTGTAGTGTGTTTGTTCTTACAGCCGAGTAGTATTCCATTGTGTGTATATACCACATTTTATTGATCCACTCATCTGTTGATGGGCATTTGGGTTGATTCCAACTTTTGGCAATAGTGAACAATGCTGCTATGAACATTGGTGTACATATATTGGTTTGTGTTCTTGTTTTCAGTTCTGCTGGGTATATTCCCAGCAGTGGTATTGCTGGGTCATATGGCAAATCTATGGCTAGTTTTTTGAGAAACCGCCATACTGTTCTCCAGAATGGTTGGATCCTTCTGCATTCCCACCAGCAGTGGATGAGTGTTCCCCTTCCTTCACATCCTCTCCAGCACTTGTATTCTTCTGTTTTTTTCATAGCTGCCAATCTTATGGGTGTAAGATGGTATCTCATTGTGGTTTTGATTTGCATTTCCCTGATAGCTAGAGATTTGGAACATTTTTTCATGTGCTTTCTTGCCATTTGTATTTCTTCTTCGGAGAAGTGTCTGTTTAAGTCTTTTTCCCATTTTTTAAATGGGTTGTTTATCTTTTTATTTTCAAGATATAGGAGTTCTTTATATATGCAAGTTATAAGTTTCTTATCAGTTATATGATTGCCAAATATTTTCTCCCACTGTGTGGGCTCCCTTTTTACTTTCTTGACAAACTCCTTTGAGGTGCAGAAGGCTTTAATTTTGAGGAAGTCACATTTATCTATTAGTTCTTTTAACATAATTTAAATCCTGGAGAAATTGCAACTCAAGTACTTTTCAGCAGTATGCAAGATAGCTACTGAAAATTACATTCATGTTTTGAATGTCAAAATCTGATATTTGTTGATGCATAAATTTTATTTCGTTAAACTTTTCTCAACCCAAAGGGGAAATATCTTGTCAAATTCATATAACAAACAACTAACCAATTTAAATTGTACAATTCAAGGACATTCAGTATATTCTCACGTTGTGCGAGCACCACTTCCATGTTTCTGTATCTTTTTTATACTTAACGGTCACAATGAAACAAAAGACAAGTCAGCAAGTTAAACTTAAAAGGAACAGAAAATCTTCACTTTTCTCCCAGGAGAAACTGTACAACAGAGCTGGAGATTTTTGAGACAATCTATTTTAGTAGTGTAATTTCCTGGTAAGCAGGCCTCTCCTCCTTGCTCAACATCCTTGAACAAAGACTAAATCAATTATGACATCTCTGTTTGCCTTTGCCCACTGTATACCAACACTTCCTCAGAATCATTTTCAGCCAGCACCACACACAATAACCATTGAGGCAGGCATGAATGTGCCTGCTCAGAACTCCCTTCAGGAAAGCACTTGCTGCCCAGCTGCCAAGAGTATGGCATTCTTCAGCTGTTAGCTCCTTCAGGATCTGTCTCAGCTTTCAGGAGGAAATTGTATTCTTTTCTGGGCAACCCCTGGTCAATGCCTGAGCAGAGCCATATTGTAAGGGCCCAGTTGTTAATAACTCTAGGTATTATGCCATAATAAAAATTTTCCATTCCAAAAAAATATGTATCAATTGGCCAGATATTTCAAACTCTTTGATAAACTTTTAAAAATGAAGCAAATAAAATGATGGACCTAACTGATACTGCAGTCCTATGAAGCAAGCTACCTAAATGGAAATGAGCAGTCTAAAAAGATAATTGAGGAGATGGGAGAGAGAGGCTTGACAGAATACAGAAGGCTCTAAAAACATGAGATGCCCTAAACAACAACAGATAGCCATACTTAAAAAACAAAACTAAACAAAACACTGCTATATCCAAGTGTCCACATTGTGAAATTTCCTGACATATATTTTTACTAAAATGAAATAATTGGAAAAACTATTACAGAGCAACCTAGCCAATAAATCAGAAGTAATATTAGTAAGGAAAATAGTAGAGAAAAAAGAAGAAAAAAGTAGGATTACAGATTATTATAGGGTTAAAAAGAAAAAAGAAGTGAGAGAGACAAAACTCACACACTCAGTGGGGAAGTTTCAAGGATCTACACATTTCAGAAAGATGAGGTTTCCTTGTTTTCCTCCCAGGGTCATGGCCAGAAGATTGGAGAAGACAGGCTTAAAGAATTTGAACTCATTACTTTTGTAGTGTCTCATCAGACACACCTTATCCTGGAACAGGGTCCCAGTGCCACTAACATCCACCCAATGGCCTGAAAAGGGGCCCTCTGGCTCTGAGCAATGACACCCCAAGGCAGCCTGTTCCTCCTGCACAGCTGCACCATACCACGATGAACAGCAGCACCAAGATCAGGAAGAGCAAGGAGAAAAAGACCAAGGCCATGACCACATATTCTTTTATTTTATTTTTATGCCTAGGTGTGCATTTGTTTTTTTAAACATATTTTTTATTTATTTTTAAGAGATGCTTAGATTATGTAAAATGTTACATAAATAAATAAATGGTTTCCCATATGCACCACTCCCCACACCTCCCACTTTTCCCACATTAACAATATCTTTTATTAGTGTGGTACATTCACTGCAATTGATGAACACATTTTAGAGCACTGCCATAAGCATGGATTATAGTTTGGATGGTAGTTTGTACTTTCTCCCACTCCATTCTGTAGGTTATGGCAGAATATGTAATGGACTGTATCTATCTTTGCAATGTCATTCAGGATGATTCCAAGTCCTGAAAATTCCCCCATATTACATCTCTTTTTCCCTCTCTCTGACTTCAGCACCTCCAGTGGCCACTGTCTCCACATCAATGATATAATTTCTTCCATTGCTAGAATCACAATAAGTCTATAGTAGAATACCAGTAAGTCTACTCTAGTCCATATTTTATTCCCCAATCCTGAGGATTCTGGGATGGTGATGCCCACTCCATCTCTAATTGAGAGGGGACTTTGATCCCATATGGCTGATGGATAGGACTGTCTTGCTTGCAGTTGTAGACACTCTTGGTTCCTTGGTGTGGTGGTTGCCCATCCTCACCTCCTTGTTAGTTGTCCTGGGTGAGTCCAATGAACTGGAGAGTAGGTGTTGCAACTCCACTGAGGCTCAGGGCCCAGCTGGCACATGGACAGCCCAGAGATTCAAGTCTCTTGGACATACACATACCAACTCCGCCACCAACTATAGGTTGCAACAGCAGAGGCATGTGTAGAGAAGACACATCAGAGGTCAACTCTATCACATCTGGGAACCAAAAAACAAAGTAGGGCCCACTGGGAAGGCATCAAACTCCGGAGCTATCTGCCATGACAATAGGACGTGGGTGTCTTCAGAGCCCTCAGGAGCACCACTATTTTGAGTAGTATTTAGTTTGTCTGTCTGTGAGATCCTGCTGATATGTGCATGAGCATTACCTCTCTGATGACCTCCTGACTCACCTTGAAGTCTCTTAACCATATCAACTCATTTGTCTTTACCTTTCCCCCTTTTATTCAAGTTCTTTTTCCAGTTGCATCACTAGCTGGTTATTGGTAGTAATCCCTTGGTGCCAGAGACGCTTATCCCCGGGAGTTATGTCCCACACTGGGGAAGGTAATGCATTTATATGCTGAGTTTGGCTAAGAGAGCGGCCACATTTGAGCAACATGGAGGCTCCCAGGCAGTAACTCTTAGGCACCCTACAACGCTAGCCTAAGCTAAAATTTCAAGAGCAAAAGGCTTATTAGCATTCTCATCAATATATAGGGCCTATTAATGGATCAGTCTTACTCACTAGTCATTGCTCCTGTACTTGGGGGATTGTTGCTGTTCCATTAGAGAATGTGACAGCGCTCCCCAGGAAGAAATTCAGTATTCTTTCAGTTGCTGTGCACATCTCCACCCACTGTGGCAATGCCCCATGAACATCTGAAGGTATTTATATACCTTATACATATGCACAGATGAACTTCCTCCCATGTATCCCCCATCACTGACACCTCAAACCAATGATGCTCCCCTGCCATAGTTGTAACCCTTCTGTGATCCAAAACTTCTTCAAAAATGAAGTAAGAATATTGCCAAATTCAATTAATAAGAAAATGAAATAATAACAATAGGTTTAAACATAAGAAATAAAATACATAATAATTTTGAAAAACTAAAAGTAAAAAAAATTTGGGGCATTAAAGATGAAAAATAATTTAAAAATTTTTTTTTACATTTTACCTTTCATCACTGTAATAAGTATTATCTGTATGTACAGTGGCATTTTCTTCCATTTCTTCCCCAGTGTCTTACTTTTTTCATTTCATCTTCAAAGGAATTTTTTTTTATTTTTTTAAAGATTTATTTATATATTTTTCTCCCCTTCCCCCCACCCACCAGTTGTCTGCTCTCTGTGGCCATTCTTTGTGTGTTCTCCTGTGACTGCTTCTATCCTTATCAGCAGCACCAGGAATCTGTGTTTCTTTTTGTTGTATCATCTTGCTGTGTTAGCTCTCTGTGTGTGCAGTGCCATTCTTGGGCAGGCTGCACTTTATTTCATGCTGGGTGGCTCTCCTTACAGGATGCACTCCTTGTGCAAGGGGCTCCCCTACTCAGGGGACACCCCTGCATGGCAGGGCACTCCATGCACACATCAGCACTGTGCATGGGCCAGCTCCACATGGGTCAAAGAGGCCCAGGATTTGAACAGAGGACCTCCCATTTGGTAAGCGGACACCCTATCTTTCTCCAAGTCTGCTACTCCAAAGAAATCTTAGGTCACAGTAAAGTCACATACAGAATATAGGGGACTCCCATATATGTAACATCCTCCTCCTTTCCCCCTTCCCTATTAATAACCTTTTTACATGTGGATGGTACATTCGTTACAACTGATGTTCAAATATTGAAATCATGGTCAGTGGTTTACATTATGGTTTACATTTTAGACCATACACTTTTATAAATTTTTGATGAAATTTAACAAGGCCTGTATCCATCATTGCAAGATCATGCAGAACACTTCCATTGCCCCCTAACTACTACTCTTCTATCTATTCTATTCCTCCCTCCCCCTCTCCTCAGGGCCCTCAGTGACCACCAGCTTCACTGCTTGAAGGGCAAGATTCATAGATGCTTGCAATAATGCAGAGGACTTGACACACTAGTGTGTCTGGCCCTATTAGGAATCACGCATGCTCTTGAGAGACACCTACCCTCTGTTTAAGAACATATTGAGCCTCCCAAATTTGGGAGTCCAACTACTTCCCACTCATTATGTTGCTCTCCCTCCACTGATACAACACACTATGACCAAATGATCACTCACACATTCTCTGGAAGATTGCCCCAGGTGTCCCCTGTGCCGAATGCCCCTCCCCCATCAAACATCCGAACCAGTAACCCTTCCTTGTCATATTGCCAAAAGAGTTTTCTTAATATAGTAGTTTCAACCACATACCTGCCAATCCCCCATGTTCACCTGCTCCCTGCCCCAACCCTCCCCCCAGTTCCATGGACCTTCCAATCCATCCTCCTCATCCTAGCCCCCTGTCAAGCTTGCAGCACCCAACCCAATATCCCTACACCACTGTCATATCCCTTCATTGCACAAATACTCACTTCTACTTTCTCATAGATTTCGCCGGTATGGGTGTTGGCTCACAACCTTCTTCTCGCTTTCTATTTCCTGTAAACCTACATTCCAGACTCTAACTCTCTGAGTCAGCTCAGTTTCCTTAATTCATATCAGAAAGGTTGTGTAATATTTGTCCTTCAATGCCTAGCTTACTTCACTCAACATAAGATCCTCTAGATTCATCCATGTCATCCCATGTATTTGTACTGTATTCTTTTTTACAGCTGAGTAATATTCCATTGTATGTACATACCACGTTTTGTTTATGCATTTATCTGTTAATGGATGTTTTAGTTGATTCCAAATTTTGGTAAAATTGAAGAATGCCACTATGAATATTGGTGTGTATACATCTGTTCATGTCCTTTTTTTCAGTTCTCCTGGGTATATACCCAGCAGTGGAATTTCTGGGTCATGTGGCAGAGCTATAGTTAGTTTTTTGAGAAACCACCAAACTGTCCACCACAATGGTGGGACCATTCTAAATACCTACCAGCAGTGCATGTGTTCCCTTTCCTCCACATCCTCTCAAACATTTGTAGTCCTCTGTTTTTTCAATGGCCATCAGTCTAATGGGTGTAAGATGGTATCTCATTGTAGATTTAATTGTCATTTCTCTAATAGTTAGTCATGTTGAGTATCTTTTCATGTGCTTTTTAGCCATTTGTATTTCATCTTTGGAGAAGTGTCTGTTCAAATCACTTGCCCATTTTTTAAATAGGTTGTTTTTCTTTTTACTTTTAAGATATAGGATTTCTTTATATATGCTGGATATAAGGCTCCTCTCAGATAAATGGTTGCCTAATATTTTTTCCCATTGTGTAGGCTGTCTTTTGACTTCCTTGACAAAATCCTCTGAGGTGCAAAACATTTTAATTTTGAGTGAGTCCCATTTATCTATTTTTTCTTTCACTGCTCATGCTTTGGGTGTGATGTTCATGAAACCATTTCCTATTACAAGTTCTCATAGATGCTTCCCAATATTAAATTCAAGTCTTTATGGACTTGGCTCTTATATTTAGATATTTTATCCATCTTGAGTTGATTTTTGTATAAGGTGTGACATGGTGTTCGCATTTTCATTCTAGTGGATATGGATATCCAGCTCTCCAAGCACCATTTGTTGAAGAGGCCTTTCTCTCCCAGTTGAGTAGGCTTGGTGGCCTTGTTGAATATCAGAAGACTGTATATGTGAGGTTCTATATCAGAACTCTCAATTCAGCTCCATTTGTCAGTATGTCTATCCTTGTGCCAATACCATGAAGTTTTGACCACTGTTGCTTTGTAGTATGTTTAAAATCAGGTTTTGTGATTCCTCTGATTTCATTTTTCTTTCTCACTATGTCTTTGGCTATTCAGCACCTCTTGTACTTTCAAATAAATTTCCTAGTTAGTTTTTCCAATTTAGTAAAAAATGCTCTGCTGATTTTTATTGGGATTGCATTAAGTCTGTAGATTAGTTTTAGTAGGATAGACATCTAATTATATTTACTCTTCTTACCTATGAAGAGGGAATATTCTTCCATTTATTTAAGTCTTCTTTGATTTCCTTTAACAGTATTGTATAGTTTTCTGTATATAAGTCTTTTACATCTTTAGTTAGATTTATTCCTAGGTATTTGAATTTTAGTTAGTAAATGGTATTTTTTCTTGATTTCCTTCTCAGATTGCTCATTATGGGTGCACAGAAATGCTACTGATTTTTACACAGTAATCATATAACCTGCAACTATACTGAACTTGTTTAATTGTTCTAGAAGCTTCATTGTAGATTTCTCAGGGCTTTATATGTAGAGGATCGTGTCATCTGTGAATAATGAAATTTTCACTTCTTCCTTTCCAATTTGGATGCCTTTTATATCTTTTTCTTGCCTCAGTGCTCAAGCAAGTACTTCTAACACAATGTTAAATAGGAATGGAGATAGTGTGCATCCTTATCTTGTTCCTGATTATTAGAGGGGGAACTTTTAGGATTTCACCATTGTATGTGATGTTAGCTGTTGTTTTTTCATATATACCCTTTATCATGTTCAGAAAGTTCCTTCTATTCCTATCTTTTGCAGTGTTTTTATCAGGAAAGGGTGCTGTATTTTGTCAAATGTTTTTTTTCTGTGTCTATAGAGATGATTGTGTGATGTGATTTTTTTCTTTAGATCTGTTTATGTGTTGTATTACATTAAGGGATTTTCTTATTTGAACCATTCTTGCATACCTGGGATGAAACCAACTTGGTCATGGCATATAATTTATTTGATGTGTTGTTGAAATGATTAGCAAGTATTTTGTTAAGGATTTTAAAATCTAGGTTCATTATAGAGATTGATCTGTAGTTTTCCAATTCTTGTGGCATCTTCATTTGGCTTTGGTATTAGGGGAATGTTGGCATCATTTAATGAGTTAGGCAATGTTCCTTCTACTCCTGTTTTTTGGAAGAGTTTAAGCAGCATTAGTGTTAGTTCTTCCTGGAATGTTCAGTAGAATTCACTGGTGAGGCTGTCTGGTTCTGGGCTCTTCTTAGTTGGTAGGTTTTTAATGACTGATTCTACCTCTTTACTTGTGATTGGTCTGTTGAGTTCATCAATTTCTTCTGTCATTAGTGTAGGCTGCTTGTGTGTTTCTAGAAATTTGCCTATTTCTTCTAAATTGTCCTACTTGTTGGCATATAATTTTTTCAAAGTATCCTCTTATGGTTCTCTTTATTTCTGTGCAGTCAGTGGTGATATAACCTTCCTCATTTCTTATCTTTTATATTTGCATCTTCTCTCTTTTTTCTTTGTTAGTCTAGCTAAGGGTTTGTCAATTTTATTGATCTTCTTGAAGAACCAGTTTTCACTTTTATTTTTTTCTAGTGTTTGGTTATTTTCTATTTCATTTAATTCTAATCTTTGTTATTTCCTTCTCTCCACTTCCTTTAGGGTTAGTTTGTTGTGCTTTTTCTAAATTCCTTCAGGTGTGCAATTATGGCTTGAATTTTAGTTCTTTTTTTGTCTGATATATGCATTATGGCTATGAATTTCCCTCTTGGTACAGCTTTAGATGCTTCCAATGTCATTTTCATTAATTCAAGGTATTACTGATTTTGTTCAAAATTTCCTCCTTGACCCACTGTTTGTCTGAGTGTGTTGTTTAATTTCCATTTCTTAATTTCCATATCTAATCTGGTTCTCTGCCCCTTACTGATTTCCAGCTTCATTCCACTGTGGTTAGAGAAATTACTTTGTGTAATTTCAATCTTTCTGAGTTCATTGAGAATTTTTCTGTGGCCTAGAATGTGATCTATCTTGGAGAATGGTCCATGAGCACTCAAGAAAAATTTATCCCACTGAATTTGGGTGTAGTGTTCTGTACGTGTCTATTAGGTTCAGATCCTCTAATGTATCCTTCAAAGTTTCTTTACTGATTCTCTGTCAAGAGGTTCTGTTTAATGGTAATAATGGTGTATTAAAATGCCCTACTATAACTGTAGAGGCATCTGTTTCTCCACCTTAGTTTTTCCAGTCTTTGCCTCATATTTTTTCAGGCACCCTGATTAGGTGCATAAATGTTTATAATTGTTCTTCCATCTTGAAAGATTACCCCTTTTACTAATATAGACTGTCCATCTTTACATCTTACAATACTTTTGCATTTAAAGTCTATTTTACCCAGTATTAATATAGCTACTCCCACCCTTTTTTGGTTATTGTTTACTTGTAAGATTGTTTTCCAGTCTTTCACTTTCAGCATCCTTGAATCCATGGGTCTCAGGTGGGTTTCTTTTAGACAGCATATAGGTGGGTCATATTTCCTTATCCATTCTGCCAACCTGTGTCTCTTGACTGGTGAGTTTAATTCATTAACATTCAGTGTTATTATTCTCAAGGAATTACTTATATTAGCCATATATTCTTTGGGTTTAGTTCATGTATGTCATGTTGTTTTTATTTCTCTTTTTGTCTTTGTAGTTGTTCTTATACTCTCCTCCAAACTCTCTCTCTGCTTTTTTCCTTTCACCCTAGAGAACTCGCTATAGTATTTCTTGAAGGGCAGGTTTCTTAGTGACATACTCTCTTAATTTCTTTTTATCTGTGAATATTTTGATTTCCATCATTTTTGAATTCCAATTTTACTGGATAAAGAATTCTTGGCTGAATGTTTTTTTCTTTTAGTATCTTAACTATGTCATACCATTACCATCTTGCCTCCATGGTTTCAGATGAGAAATCAGCACTAATCTCATTGAGTTTCCCTTTTATGTGATGGTTCTTTTTTCTCTTGCTGCCTTATTTTCTCTTTGTCTTGAGCTTGAAGAGTTTCACACATGTATGTCTTGGAGTAGGCCTGTTGAAATTTATACTGTTTGTGGTTTGCTGCACTTCCTGGGCATGTACATCTATCTCCCTCAACGAGAAGTTTTCAGCCATTTTTTCCTCCAACAATCTTTCTGTTCCATTTCCCTTCTCTTCTCCCTCTGGGATGCCTATAATGCATATGTTTCTGCATTTTGTGTTGTCATTCAAATCCCTAATTCTCTGCTGAACTTTTTTCTATCTTTCATCTATCTGTTCTACTATCTGCTTGATTTCAGATGTATTGCCTTCCACAAAGCTAATTCTTTCCTTTTCCTGTTCAAATCTGCTCTTGTGTGCTTCCAGTGTATTTTTGATTTCTTGGATTGTGCCACTCATCAACATCATATCAGTTATCTTTTTCTGTATGTTTACAATTTCCTCAGTATGTTCTCCTGGTGTCTTAATATCCTTAATCTCTTCATTCACTTCATTCACTTCATTAAGTTGGTCCATGAGATTTGTTTGAAAAGCTTTGACTCATTGTTCCACGTTTTGAATCTCTCCCTGGTTTTTTTTATGTTCACTGGACTGGGTCATGTCTTCCTGTTTCTTGATCTGGTTTGTAATTTTTTGTTGCTGTCTGACCATCTTTTTATCTTGATGGTTTTAGTCAGGTGATTACTTTCTCTCTCTAATCCAGGATTTTATTTAGCTGCTGTTTTGTGTGTGTGTTACATTTTCTCTTTGACACTTTGTTTTTGTTCTATTTCCTTGCTGTTTTCTTTGGTCCCTTGTAGGAAAAAGATTAGGGCCTGAGAAAGCAAAAGATGTTAGAAAAGAAAAGGGATAATGGCTATAATAATAGAGTTAGAAGAGGAATCACTTAAGGCTAGGAAAATGAATATTTAACTTATGTAAGCAGGGTAGAGTAATAGGAATAAAAAAATGGAGTACCTACAATGAAATGGGAAACTGAATTGAGAAAAATATACATAATGAATTATAAGGCCAGAATGATGAGGAGAAGAGGGAAAGAGAAAACAGAGGACAAAAAGGAAAAAGTTGATAAAAGAGAGAAAACAGAATAGATGAGATAGAAACAAAAACCAGAAAAAAAATGAGGGCTAAACAAAGAGGTGGAATGTAGGAACAACACAGAGAGTCAAAGATAGTAATATGAAGGAAGGAAAAGAGATAGCATTGGTAGATAAAATCGGTATACAGAGAAAAGGGGGAATCAAAGAAGAGGAAACAAGAAACAAGTCAGCAGCACCTAAAGAAAAAGAAAAATGGGGGGAGGGAGGGGAAGAAAGAAGGAAGAAAAACAAGGAAACAATAGAAACAAACACACTAGCAAGCAGTCAAGCAATAACTAAGGAAGAACTGCCTTCCCACTTAGGCCCCTGTGGAGCTTCTCAGGCTGCCAGTGTTCATCGATCCATTACTCTGCAACCTTCCCTCTGCGGGTTTTGAAGCATATTTTAGTGAGTAAACTAAGTTAAATTTTTAAACAAATGTAACCTTTTCTTAGGAAAAATAAGAGACCCAAGAGAAGCTAATACAAAAATAATATCTATGTTTTCCCTGTCCTAAAATATCAGCTGGATGTTTGATATCCCAGGGGATCACCTCTCTAAGAAGAGACAGGATTCAAACTAGGGACCTTGTATATTCAAGGTGGAAACTCCTCCACTGAGCTAAACTTTCTCATTGGGTGAGTTGGCTCTTCAGAAAGCTATCAAGTCACTTTCCCTTGGGCAGATTTGGCTCTTTGTAGTTGGATGAATTCCTGCTGATTGGGAGTCTGTGCCTGCCTCCTCTTTATTCTTACTGCTTTCTCTCCCAGGGCAGCCGGATGCAATAGCCTATGTGAACATTTCCCCCTCACCTCTCCAGGTCAGTTTGCCTTCCCTTTTAAAATTCAAATGGAACCATCGAAACAGAAAGAACATTACCCAAACCCTTCTATGATGCCAACATTACCCTAGTACCAAAGCCAAACAAAGACATCACAAGAAAGGAAAATTACAGACCAATTTCTCTAATGAACCTAGACGCAAAAATACTTAACAAAATACTTGCTAATCGTATTCAACAACACATTAAACGAATTATACACCACGACCAAGTGGGATTCATCCCAGGTATGCAAGGATGGTTCAACATAAGAAAATCAATCAACGTAATACACCATATAAACAGATTGAAGGAAAAAAATCACATGATTATATCTATTGATGCAGAAAAAGCATTTGACAAAATACAGCACCCTTTCTTGATAAAAACACTCCAAATGATTGGAATACAAGGAAATTTTTTGAACATGATAAAGAGTATATATGAAAAACCTAAAGCCAATATTGTTTACAATGGAGAAATCCTAGACTCCTTCCCTCTAAACTCAGGAACAAGACAAGGATGCCCACTGTCGCCGCTCCTATTTAACATTGTCTTAGAAGTACTTGCTCGAGCACTGAGGCAAGAACCAGAAATAAAAGGCATTCAAATTGGAAAGGAAGAAGTCAAAATTTCATTATTTGCAGATGACATGATCCTATACATAGAAAACCCTGAGAGATCTACAACGAAGATTCTAGAACTCATAAATGAGTTTAGTAAAGTCGCAGGTTATAAGATCAATGCGCAAAAATCAGTAGCATTTCTGTACACCAATAATGAGCAAGATCAGGAGGAAATCAAGAAACAAATACCATTCACAATAGTAAATAAAAAAATCAAATACTTAGGAATAAATTTAACTAAAGAGGTAAAGAACTTATACACTGAGAACTATACAAGATTGTTCAAGGAAATCAAAGAAGACCTAAATAAATGGAAGACTATTCCTTGTTCATGGATAGGAAGACTGAACATTATTAAGATGTCTATCCTACCAAAATTGATCTACACATTCAATGCAATCCCAATAAAAATCAATGCAGCCTTCTTTAAGGAACTAGAAAAACTAACTATGAAATTTATTTGGAAAGGAAAGAGACCCCGAATAGCCAAAGACATACTGAAAAAGAAAAACGAAATTGGAGGAATCACACTACCTGACTTCAAAACATACTATAAAGCTACGGTGGTGAAAACAGCATGGTATTGGCATAAGGAGAGACATATAGACCAATGGAATCGAATTGAAAGCTCTGATATAGAACCTCACATATACAACCACATAATATTCGATAAAGCCACCAAACCCTCTCAACTGGGAGAGAGTGGCCTATTCAACAAATGGTGTCTGGAGAACTGGATAGCCATATGTAGAAGAATGAAAGAGGATTACCATCTCACACCTTATACAAAGATCAACTCAAGATGGATCAAAGACCTAAATATAAGAGCCAAGACCATAAAAACCTTAGAAAGCAGTGTAGGGAAACATCTACAGGACCTTGTAATAGGTAATGGATTTATGAATATCTCACCAAAAGCATGAGCAGCAAAAGAACTAATAGATAAATGGGACTTCCTCAAAATTAAAGCCTTCTGCACCTCAAAGGAGTTTGTCAAGAAAGTAAAAAGGGAGCCCACACAGTGGGAGAAAATATTTGGCAATCATATATCTGATAAGAAACTTATAACTTGCATATATAAAGAACTCCTACATCTTGAAAATAAAAAGATAAACAATCCATTTAAAAAATGGGAAAAAGACTTAAACAGACACTTCTCCGAAGAAGAAATACAAATGGCAAGAAAGCACATGAAAAAATGTTCCAAATCTCTAGCTATCAGGGAAATGCAAATCAAAACCACAATGAGATACCATCTTACACCCATAAGATTGGCAGCTATGAAAAAAACAGAAGAATACAAGTGCTGGAGAGGATGTGAAGGAAGGGGAACACTCATCCACTGCTGGTGGGAATGCAGAAGGATCCAACCATTCTGGAGAACAGTATGGCGGTTTCTCAAAAAACTAGCCATAGATTTGCCATATGACCCAGCAATACCACTGCTGGGAATATACCCAGCAGAACTGAAAACAAGAACACAAACCAATATATGTACACCAATGTTCATAGCAGCATTGTTCACTATTGCCAAAAGTTGGAATCAACCCAAATGCCCATCAACAGACGAGTGGATCAATAAAATGTGGTATATACACACAAT
This sequence comes from Dasypus novemcinctus, assembly GCF_030445035.2. Taxonomy (NCBI): domain Eukaryota; kingdom Metazoa; phylum Chordata; class Mammalia; order Cingulata; family Dasypodidae; genus Dasypus; species Dasypus novemcinctus. The sequence continues at coordinate 16,674,058 of NC_080702.1, read as the reverse complement.
GGAATACTACTCGGCTGTGAGAACAAACACACTACAAACACATGTGATAACATGGATGAATCTTGAGAACCTTATGTTGAGTGAAGCAACCCAGACATTGAAGGACAAATACTACATGACCTCAATGATATGAAATAAACAAGCTGCCCTAGATAGCAAGAGACTGAACGATAGGCTTGCAGGAAATCGGAGGGTGGAGGAAGGATATGAGCCGATGTCTGCAGGGGTGGAATTTAAGATGAGATGGTGGTAAGTATGAACACAAAGAAGAGATAAAAGGGGGGCAAGGGGTTGCCTTTGCTTGGGGCTTTGCGGGTTTGAGGGTGGCTGGGGAGGGACGGGTGGGTAACGTTGCCCAAAAGTGGGGGGAGGGAGGGGTAGCATACGAACCAGGAGAGGGTCAGGTGTTGGTGGAGAGTAAAATGCCGAGAAAATCATATCAAAATATAATAAAGAGGGTTACCTGTTTAGAATGCTCGGAGGGGAGGGTCTGATGCAGGACGGGCTCCTGGGGAATGTCTAAATGCTCATTCTGCCAGAGTGGGTGACACCATGGGGTAGAAACCCAAGTAGTGAGAGTGGGGGTGGACCCACATCCTGGGGAGGACTAATGCCATCCAATAGAGGGAACTGTATCCCTCGAGAGAAAGGGTGGCTCCCAGGGCATTGGGGCAGTTGAGCAAGTTAGGCCCTGAACACTATTCCATCTATCTCTGGAAGTGGCTCCTCAGGAAACGGAGGTTGGCTATCACTGAGGGCACCAAGGTGGAAGGGAAAATGGACGTTAAATGTGTGGAACCAAAGTAAATGGGGGGTAAGAGAGGAGTTTCTTGAGAGTACACAAGGATGGATATAAAACATGTAATATTACACCATAACATATAGGAGATGACAGACTGATAATGTAAACCATAATGTAAAACATAGGATAACTAAAAATGTAAAGAACTGTGTATCCTAAAGTATGCACCATAATGTAAACACAGATGTCACCTTGTTAGAAAGCTAATGCCTCAGACTCTGTACATCACTTTAAGTAAATATGATATGAATAGGGCGTAAGAGTATCACTGTGGAAGGGAAAAGGTTTTCTGGTGGATGTGTGGGAGTGCTGTATATTATATATATACATTGCTGTGGTCTAGGACTCCTGTGAAGAAAAGCTGAATAATTAGGGGGGGGGAAAAAAAAAAAAAAAAAGAAAAAGAAAAAAATAGGATGTGGAATTTTTTCAAGTCAACATTCTTTATCTAAGTTCTTTATCTAACTTTATCCAAGTTCTTTATCTATCCTTTAAACTCATCGCTATATGCCATTCCCTAGTAAGGGACCATGACATTATATTGGGCTTCAAATTTCGGGGAGTTCTGGATCACAGAGTGTTTCAACAATGGCAATGGAGGGATACTGGTATGGGATACCAATGACAGATGATATATGACTGACAGGGAGCTGTACAGAACATATGTCCAGGGTGCATGGTAATGTTTGGATATACTCATAGTGGCAACAATTAAAAACCACAGTAGGGGGGGTACTGGGTTCCTGGCCAGTGGTGCTCTGTCGTGGTCCCTAGGGGAGCAGCGACAGTCTCCCAGGTACAGTGGTGGGGACCGGGAGGGAGTGAGGGTTCAACAGTGAGCCCCTGATACTAATGACTATGCTTGTGAGCTGATAAACCCAAAATAATAACAAGGCCTAGAGCAACTTTGTGCCTGGGAATTTCCTTCTGTCAGCCTTCATGTTACTCAAATGTGGCCAGTCTCGAAGCCAAACTCAGCATGTAAATGCAATGCCTTCCCCCCAGCGTGGGACATGACACCCGGGGATGAGCCTCCCTGGCAACGAGGGACCACTATCAACTACCAACTGATGATGCAACTGGAAAATGACCTTATACGGAAGGTTCAATGCGGATCAGCAGAATATCCATGTCTACATAAAATACCATGACTTTAAAATGCTGTTTGACCTAAAGTAAGGGGGAAATGGAAAGGAGAAATGAGTTTATATGGCTACGAGTTTCTAAAAAAGAGTCTGGAGGCTGGCAGAAGGTTTGCCCTCATGCACAACTGAGCAGAGTCAGAGAGACAGATAAAGCAGATACAACCCCCAGATATTGGTTCCTTTGAGGGCTAAAGAGACCCATGGGAGTTATGGTCATGGCCGATGGGGTTAACTACCAGGGCAGATGGCCCCTCTTTGGAAATGGTGTTTATGTGTGATGAATCTGGACTCAGATGGGATCTCCCTTCATAAGACTTTCATGCTAATGTGCTGGAGGTGCAGTTAATGTTGGGGTTTAAGATATATTTAGGGGATTTGAATCTCTGGACTGACAATGTGATAGCCAGATCCTGAGCCTCAACAGACTCCAGCACCTACAATCTGATTTATTGGACTTACCACACTCAGCTAAGATGGAGGTGAAGAAGGACAACCACCACACCATGAAGCCTAGAGTGATTACAACTGAAAATGGGAGGATTGCATCCAGCATCCAGGTGGAATCTGAGCCTCCTCTTGACATAAAGGTGCAATGGACACAACCAATCCAGTGTCCACATAGAAGAGGTGGCATTGGATTGGGAAAAGTGGACATAATGGACAAAGGGTATGGGGAAAGGCAGGAAGAGATGAGAGGTGGAGGCGTCTTCGGGACATGGAGCTGCCCTGGATGGTGCTTCAGAGGTAATCACCGGACATTGTAAATCCTCACAGGGCCTACATGATGGAATAGAGGAGAGTATGGGCCATGATGTGAACCAATGTATATGAGGTGCAGAGGTGCCCAAAGATGTACTTACCAAATCCAATGGATGTGTCATGATGATGGGAACGAGTGTTGGTGGGGGGGGGGAGAGGGGGGGGTGGGGGGGTGGGGTTGAATGGGACCTCACATATATATTTTTAATGTAATATTATTACAAAGTCAATAAAAAATAAAAAAATTAAAAAAAAAAAGTAATCTATCTTGTTATAAGTCAGGCATGGTTTATTAGGTCAGCTTAGGGAAAGTGACTGAAAGAGGGCACAAAGAAGAAGGGTGGCTTCTGAGAAAATGATAATTTTCTGTTTCTTGATCTTGGTATTCATTACATGAGTGGTTCGTTTACACCTGTGATTTGTGCACTCTTTTGTATATATTATACTTCAATTAAAAGCTTACATTTATAAATTTAAAAAAATAAAAAATAAAAAAAAAATAAAATAAAATTCAAATGGGACCCTGGTGCCTTAACTCACTGCAGAAAGAAATGACCACCAACCCTCTTCCAGACCACCTCCTCCTCCCAGGGGACCCTAACTAGACTATTGGAAGCTTATTAAGCACTTCCTACTGCCCATCTCCCTTAGAGGAGTTGAAATTTTTAGTTTTCAGCACAGGACTAGTCAATTGCTTGACTACCTTCTCCCATGCCAAGTTTCCCTATCCCAGGGCAGTTAGGTGCCTCAACAGCTTTGCCTCTCTCCTCCTCCTGGTGCCACCTCAAGCCAGCTGGTATGCTCCTCAAAGCCCGAAGGGGGTCCAGGCAACCAAATCCACAGAAAGAAAACTTCTCTCCGCCCTCCACCAGAACCCTCCCACTTTCAGAGAACTCTTCCTCCAGCTGGGTAGGGGCTCTCCATGGCTTTTTTCCTTGAGGTAGGGCTTTGCCATCCTGCAGTTTCCAACCTCAAGGGCAAGAAACTCACGCTTTTTCCTTGAACAGTTTATCTCTTTGTCCAGCTCTCTCCAGACCAATGCCCTGAAGCCTCCTGCTCTGTGGGTTCCCAAAACAGTTCACTCGGGCAGGATCTTGCCCCAACTCCAACATATTCTTATTAGACATATCAGGGTGGGTTATTTTTCCATGGATTCACTGATTTCAGCTGAAGCTGACACATCACCCAGGAAAACTGGCTAGGAAGATTTAACCTTTAGTGGACAGTCAATTAGGAGCCAGCACACACCTGAGTACCACAGAATGCATGAAGACCAGCTTTTCATAGCTCTGTGTACAGATATTACAAGATTTCTTTCTCTCTTCTGATTGATCTTATATATCCCTATGGCAGGGTCACTCAAAAAGCCCTTGGCTGCCAGATGCTAATGACTATGCTTGTGAGCTGATAAACCCAAAATAAGAACAAGGCCTAGAGCAACTTTGTGCCTGGGAATTTCCTTCTGTCAGCCTTCATGTTACTCAAATGTGGCCAGTCTCGAAGCCAAACTCAGCATGTAAATGCAATGCCTTCCCCCCAGCGCGGGACATGACACCCGGGGATGAGCCTCCCTGGCAACGAGGGACCACTATCAACTACCAACTGATGATGCAACTGGAAAATGACCTTATACGGAAGGTTCAATGCGGATCAGCAGAATATCCATGTCTACATAAAATACCATGACTTTAAAATGCTGTTTGACCTAAAGTAAGGGGGAAATGGAAAGGAGAAATGAGTTTATATGGCTACGAGTTTCTAAAAAAGAGTCTGGAGGCTGGCAGAAGGTTTGCCCTCATGCACAACTGAGCAGAGTCAGAGAGACAGATAAAGCAGATACAACCCCCAGATATTGGTTCCTTTGAGGGCTAAAGAGACCCATGGGAGTCATGGTCATGGCCGATGGGGTTAACTACCAGGGCAGATGGCCCCTCTTTGGAAATGGTGTTTATGTGTGATGAATCTGGACTCAGATGGGATCTCCCTTCATAAGACTTTCATGCTAATGTGCTGGAGGTGCAGTTAATGTTGGGGTTTAAGATATATTTAGGGGATTTGAATCTCTGGACTGACAATGTGATAGCCAGATCCTGAGCCTCAACAGACTCCAGCACCTACAATCTGATTTATTGGACTTACCACACTCAGCTAAGATGGAGTTGAAGAAGGACAACCACCACACCATGGAGCCTAGAGTGATTACAACTGAAAATGGGAGGATTGCATCCAGCATCCAGGTGGAATCTGACCCTCCTCTTGACATAGAGGTGCAATGGACACAACCAATCCAATGTCCACATAGAAGAGGTGGCATTGGATTGGGAAAAGTGGACATAATGGACAAAGGGTATGGGGAAAGGCAGGAAGAGATGAGAGGTGGAGGCGTCTTCGGGACATGGAGCTGCCCTGGATGGTGCTTCAGAGGTAATCACCGGACATTGTAAATCCTCACAGGGCCCACTTGATGGAATAGAGGAGAGTATGGGCCATGATGTGAACCAATGTATATGAGGTGCAGAGGTGCCCAAAGATGTACTTACCAAATCCAATGGATGTGTCATGATGATGGGAACGAGTGTTGTTGGGGGGGGGAGAGGGGGGGTGGGGGGTGGGGTTGAATGGGACCTCACATATATATTTTTAATGTAATATTATTACAAAGTCAATAAAAAATAAAAAAATTTAAAAAAAAAGCCCTTGGCTGAAAGGAAGTTTCCGAGATTCAAAGCCTCTGTTCTTAGTCAACGATTTTTGATACCGTAACTGCTCAAATCCAAGTCCTCAGCTCACTTCTAACTGCATGCCATTTTCCTTTGTGTGATTCAGGAAATAATTTATATAAAAGTCATCTCTCTATCAAGGGCTATAATTCTCCTTTAATTAGATTGTAATTAAAACCAAATAGAGAAACATGTAGATGAATAACTTCATAAATTTTTACTCCCAGAAAACAGTTGCTTTTTTCTTTGTTAATCAGCCTAAAATATATTCAGAGAACAGTTTTCTGCATCTTGATACTACACCGCTGAGTATGCCTGTGTGTATTTTCCCCTGAAAGGCTCTCACACAGAGCATTTTAATTTTCCATAGTATTGCTATGTTGACCTCTGAGACCTTGTAAAGTAAAGGATTTATGATCCTTGGCTTTTTTATGGTATTGTTTCAATATTTTGTAACATTTGTATTTCTTGTTGATGGTTTTGGCATTAAAAATCACTCAAGCTGTGCTAAAATATTATGGTATTCATTGAACCATACCATGGAAGGATAATTCAGTTCAGTGAGGTTATTCCAGCTCATCATGTACAGAAAGGATTGAAAGAAATTGTAGAAGAGTCTCAGCTTCCTACATGGGCAGTATTGAGACTTGCTCCCACACCCAATAACTTGACATAGAAAAACCTTCCCTTGAACATAGAAATTTCTAGTTTTAAGTGTTTAGAAAGGACTATAAATGAAAGGAATAATACAATGGCCCAAGATATAAGAAAGCAAAGTACTGTACTGGTACAGTTTCTCTGGATCACCAATATCCTTTACCTGTGACACAGACAAAAATCAAGCTTCAACAAAGAGTCAGCGCTCATTCCCAATTTCAACATATCTCTAGAGAAGTCCAACAAATGATGTCATCTCAAACTTAATTAGCTTAGTAGAATGTGCTATTACAGATAGAAGCCAGGGATGACTTAATGTCCACATATTAAGTTGTCTGTAACTATGGACATACCCACACAATGCCTAAGGTTGAATGCTATACTTATGCCATTTTCTACTTATTTTGCTATTTCTATCCCAAGAGTAGACAAATACAGAGCCTCTTTCTTATCACACTCAGACTGACATATAGATTATAAGAGTATCTGGTATGTTTTGCTCTTTTGTATATTTTCTGTTTGGATTGGTTAACCATTTATGTTTGACATTAATATCACATAAAGTCCTAAAAGCTGACTGGTCAAAACACCAATATTTACATGCTTCAAGGATATGTGTGTGGGGTCTATGGGAACCTCTTATATTTTTTAATGTACCATTTTGTGTGATCTATATATATTTTTTAAAAAAAGAAAATTGATTAAAAAAATAAAGGATGTATGTGTGTATATATGTTTAAATTATACAGGTCAAACATGTTTTGAATTACAAATGATTGAGACCTTAAATTTGGTGTACCCATTCAATAGAAGTCATAAATTTCTTCTGAAGATGAAAAACAGACCTTTCAAATTTTATTTCTTGTAGATAAGAGAAGTAAATACTGTGGCAATATACAAATGCAGTACAGTAAGCACATGGGCTCTGGAATCAGCTAGGTCCTGGGTTCAAATGGAGCCATTGCTACTTACTTGCTCGATGGCTTTGGGCAAGTTACTTTGTCTTTTCTATGGCTCAAATTTATCATTTGTAAAATCGGTATATGGTTCAACTGCTATAGCAAAGACAAAATGATACTGAATTAAATAAGATAGTTTATTTTTCTATCAAATAATAACTCTGCTCATAAGCAGTCTAAGGTTGAAATAGCACCTCTAGGGTACCAGGGACAGGGCTCGTTCTATCATGTTGCTTTGCCATTTTCAATATATAACTTCCATATTTTGGTCCAAAGAATGCTGCCTAAGCTCTAGTTTCATGTTTACATATTTGCCAGTGGGAAAATGAATAAATGAAAAGGAAGTGAGGTAGACCAAAAAATGGTCACTGTTCTCCACCCTTCCCTGTATCTATGTCCCTTTACAACATGGCTTGCAGCAATTCCTAGAAAGTAGTCAATTTTCCCTCCCCTTGAATATGTGTGGTCTTGTGATTTGCTTTAACTAATAAAATGCAGCAAAAATGACATTGTGAGAGTTCTGAATCACAGTCTCATGAGGTCTTGAACTCTTCTGCTTGCTCTCCTGGAACCTACTAGCCACTGCATATACAAGCAGAGACTAGTCCACTGGATGAAAAACAGATGAGGAGCACCACTGCTCCTATGACTCCAGCTCACAGTCAGCCCCCCAAGTAGCTGCCAGATTACCACAACTGTAAAAATTCAGTGACTGCCAGAAGAATCAAACAACTGATCTTGGCCCAAATTGTCAGCTGCAGAACTGAGTAAAAATAAATGGTTGTTGTTTTACCCCACTAAGTTTTTAAGGGGTTTGTTAGTCAGCAAGAAAAAAAGGAAAGACATTCCTTTCTTTTGATAAATAAAATCTAGGAAGCACATTGTGGAGGCATCCATGCTAAGCCCTACATCAGCAAGACCAAAAACCTAAGCAAATCTGTATTTCCTATAAATGCCTGACTCACCCAGAAAACCAAATTTACATACAGCCAATTAGTTATCACCAACTAACTTCATCCATCCCAAGCAACACTTGCACAAACCATTTTAGGAAACAGTCTGAGCTAACCAGTAAAATCTATCTCCCAATATACTTGCTTATTCTACCTGTAAAAATTAATTTCTCTGTTTCCCTATTTCATGAATCGATTCACTAAAACTCTGAGATCCAACCAAAATTTGCTCAAGCTTTTATTTTAACACCTTCTAAGCTATGGCCTGGAATCTTCGTGTATCACTTCCACCTATTTGCCAAAGATAATTTAACCCTCTGGCCACACTAGCTGCAAGAGAATCTGGGAAATGTAGTTTTTAGGTAGATGGACATCCTGTGTCCAACTACACCTAAGTTTCTACTATTATTAAAGGATAAAGGGGAAAATCTATAGAGAGGTTTAAGTAGTAGTTTATGGCATCTCTCATTCTTCACTTTGTTATGAAGATTACATGAGAACACAATTGCAAACTCCTTGGCCCTTTAGGGCCCAATAAATATTTGCTGTTATTTATGGTCAGAATCAGAAATAGACAATATTTGTTTAAATAGTCACAAAGAATAATCTGCCATCTTAAATTCTCCAGACACATTTCTGAAGTCAGGGTCCACACTGGAAGAAGATCCATGGAGAGAACATAAAGAATGACATTGAAACACTGTGTCTTCTGATGTGATGTGGACAAAGCCTGGGTGCCTGCTAGAAAAGATTAGATAGTCGATGGCATAAAGGCAGGGGACAGGACTAAAGAAGTCCGTTCAATTCTATTATCTGTCACTGTGTAATAAATAGAGAATGTCACTGGGCAACTGTTAGAAATCAGAGAAGAAAGGATTTTTTTCCTCCTTTTTCTCTTTTTCTTTCCCATAAAAAAAGAAAAAAAAAGTGGTATATTAGTAAATGATTTTGGTCTTGAGCAGAGAAAAAATTGATGCCTTTCCTGTGGTCAATTTATGTCTCTTCCCTATTTTAATGTAAAATAAATGACATTAGGAAAGTGACAGAAATGAAACTTAAATGTAAATCTTTTGAAAACAGCACAATGAATGCATATACTCCTCCATAAAATATGATTGTCATTTATTAATAAGTTCAATTATCACCTAATGATAGCTATAAAACAAATAAGCAACTAATAAATAGGCTTTAATCATGAACACAAGTTTATCTCTATTTTCGGTACACCACAATAATTTGACTGAGCCTGTGGTTTCTTTAGGTATCTGATGTTCTGAATTTTCCTCCAGACTACTGGATGGCATTACACTTCGTAAGTAGTTATCATTGTTGAAATCTGTGTGAATCGTTCCTCTCTACGTCCAGAGCTGCTGCCAATTCAGAATTTGCTATTACAAGTCAAATCCTGAAACAACCTGAAAAAATATAAGAGGCCCTGGATGGAAGAAAGATTAAATAATCAATAAGTAAAGTGGCACTTGCATAAAAGAATGAGAGAGCAATGAGATGGAGGGCAGGCATGGGCCATCTTGTGTGTGGCAGTATTTATACAATATGTCCAATTGAAATGCAAGGAAGGGCTCAAGGTCAACAACAACTAGAAAATCAGAAATCCTTAAGAAGGAAGGCTTTGTGAGGAGCCATATATGGGTAAGGACTAGCAGGGTGAGCCAGAGAAGACAAAGGATATTCCAAATGGGTGGAGAGAAGGAGCATAATGGCATTGAAGAGAAAAAGAAAATGGAAGGCCGTAAAGCAGGGCTTTTAGGAATATTTATTTTATTCAAAATGATTAAGAAGCAAACACCCATGTCACCCATATGAGCTGATATTCTAAAATATGAAAAATTGTGAGGCTAATTCTATCAAATGACTAGAAAATAATAATAGAGTACAGGAAAGATCAAAACAAAGATTAAAGTGTGATGCCCAAGAGATATAAATCAGCAATCCCTAAGGATATTCAAAGGAGTACTAGTTTCTCCTGAGGTTAATGGACATCATATAAACAGCAAAGACTATGAGAGCATCAGGCAACATGTGGCTGAATAGATTACTTTACTGGAGAGAATATTCAGAACTATTGTGCACTGTGGCACTGTAAAGGGAGAGAGTAGTGTGTTGTAGATTTCTGTTGCTTATTCTTCCCAGGGTTCTTTCTCCCCCTTTCGGTAAAGCTGCCCACTTTTCCTCTGGGGAACAAGATGGAAACTTGATTTGGGACTTTCCATCAGAGTGCTCAAATTTTTTCCCCTCTCCCAAACTGTTGGACATATGACCCAGCCTAAGCCAATCAGGCTCCTCCTGAGAAATTGCCACTTTAGGAGCTGGACACAAAGACAAATTCAGTGCCATGAAGTGTCACTCCATTTTCCTGCCTCTTCCCAAGCTCTGGTGGTTCAGTTTACCCTGAATGTTCTGAGGTACTCCACATGCTTCCTTTGAATTCTATTCAGGCTTAGTAACCAAATTTATTTGTAACACTTCACAAACACATTTGCCTATAGATGTTCTCTCTCTCTCTCTCTTTCTCTGTCTTTCTTTCTTTCAGAAAAATAACCTGATACCACAAGCTATCTTCAGAAGACACACAGCTCTAGATATTAATGGAGGAGTCTGAGAACATATTAAGGGGACATAAACTGGACTCGGTGCTGATATTTACAAATTGGGAGTCATCAAGTAAAGAACAATAATGCATCCCTCTCTGTGTTCATGTCACAGAGGGATAAATGTTCTTGCTAGTGATGATGAAGTTACCACACAAAGATATTGTATTGGTACCATGGCTATCAACAGTCACATAACTCCTTCTCTGGAAGAAATGTGAGATCCACAGCAAGGAATAGTATTTACCAGGGCATCATCTTCAGAAATGACTATAAAAGGGATCCTTGCACTTATTACAATCTTCCGGGAGAACAATAATATTTAGTTAAGTGAACAGTCTCCCTCAGTCAGGAGGGACGTGGAGGGAGGAGAAGGGGGAGAGCATTCCTTGGAAGACCCCCCCCCAAAGCCTAGTCATGGTTGGTATGTATATTTTTGAGCTGCCCAATATCTCTTTAGGTGTATTCAATTAGGAATGAAGAATTAAGTAAAACTGTCCTAAGATAGAGGTACAGCACCATTAGCTATGCCTTTGGAAAAAGACCTTGACCAAAAGGGGGAAATGATAAATACAAATGAGCTTTTATGGCTAAGAGATTTCAAACTGAGTCAGGAGGTCATTCCAGAGGGGACATTTGTACGTGTCCCAGCAGGATCTCGTTGACTGCCACAGTGAACATTGCCTCCAAGAGCCAGGCTCCTGAGGGCTCCAGAGATACCTAGACACTATAGGCAGAGCAGACAAGCTCAGGACAGATAGAGGTCATTATACATTTTGTCAAAACCTATAAAATTTTGCAGTGCAAAATGTAAATTATACTGTAAACTACAGAACATGGTGAGCAGCAATGTTTCAATATATGTTCATCAATTGTAACAAGTGTACCACACTAACAGAAGATGTTACTAAGAGGGGAAAATGTGAGGGGGAATGGGGTATATGAGAAACCCCCATCTTTTTTATGTAACATTTATGTAAGCTAATGCTTATTTAAAAATAAAAAAGATTAAATTTTTAAAAATAGAGGTACAGCATATAAATATACCTTAATATGAAAATGGCAGAAAGGGGAGAGTATAAGTGGAAAGAAAGAATAGAAGTGTGCTAGTAGGACACGTGCAAATAATTTTAATTCTATATATGTGTTTCTACAGTGATAAAACAAAAAACAACAGTGGTAATATTCATATTAACAATAGCAAACATGAAAATATCACTTGGGTTCTATTCAATGCACATTACAAATCATTATCCCCATTTTAGATGAGAAAACTGAAGCAGGAAGACCAGCTAAGAGTCTAGTTTATCATCCCCTCAGCTAATGTTTTTATCTTAATCTTTCTTCTTTTTTACCCCACAAAAAATGCAAATATGATAAAATTTGTGATGATAGTTTTGTTGCAAGGACTTTTTACATAAGTATATAAGTATATATATATACACACATATATATATATACACATTATTCAAAAATTCAAAAAGACTGGAATGAAAAGGAATGAATAATATTAATAGATGCATTGAGGCCCTGAAGGAGATAAGAAGGAGAGATGAAGAACAGCCTTTAAGAACATTCAGGACTCATCTTCCTATAAGCCTGGTAGACAATTAGCATGGGCTAAAAGGAAAGTGTTTTATCAGGAACTCTGGGGGATTTCATGCCTAAAAGTACTTCATGGAGAGGTATGATACAGAGTATTCTGGAAAAGAACATTTGTTTTATCTGTTTATTGAGTCTTTGGGTCAGGATTAGCTTCCTCTTTTCTAACAATCTATACTTTATCCATGGAAGATATGGATATTTGTCTATGATGGAAGTTAAATGAACCTTTATGGAGCAACTTAGTTACGTGTGGTTGCACTTTGTTTACACAAATTCTAATAGCTCTTTCCAGCTCTCACAGAAATACTTTGGCCAATTTTACAATTTTATTACAAACTTTCGATATGTTCAAGGTTGTATCAAGAGCGCCAATGTCTTTGTTTCATTTTTATGCTGGGCTCATGAAGAGTGTTTCAAAAATGGAAGTCACCTGGCCCTGAACTCAGATGACCACTGAAACTAGGCAAGTACCATAAGTAAATGAATCAATTTTGGAACGGGAAACATTGTATGGCTCTTTCAGTCTGCCTCTCATTCTCCCAATTTTCACAATGGCATGAATGCAGAAAATAATCTCTCTACTTTAAGAAAAATTGCAGGTTGGGGCAAGATGGTGGCTGAGTGAACTTGCCTGGTAATGTCTCTGCAGGGGGCAGCTGGGCAGCGTTGAAGGCTATTTGGGACCGCGCTGTTTCAGGGATTTTTGCTGGTTGGAAGGTGTCTGGACGTCGATTTGGTGGGAAGGTAATAGAGAGGATACGTCTATAATATATAAACGGAGGTCCCAGCTGGGCGCAGAAAGTTCCCTCCTTGGGTGAGCGGAGCCGCAGTATCGGGCACTGCTGCAGCTCAGGGAGCCGCCGCGGCCAGGATTTTTTTTTTCTTTTCCTTTTTTTGGAGGCTCTGCGGTGCTGAGGAATTCACGGGTCCTGGGTGGGCTGGTGAGGGGTTGATGGGACAGGACTCCTTTGCAGATTGATTTGGGGAGACAGACGGTGTTTTGTTGTGAAGCAGGGGATGTTTTGGTTGTGGACAGGGGTGGTAGCACTTCCGCCTGGAGCCCCATCCCCACAGGTCCGGCTGCCGATCTGCAACGGAATTGGATTTTTGGCAATAAGGGGACACAATTGGGAGATTGTTGCAGAGTGCAGTGAGGAAGGGGGACACATCTGGAAGTCGATTGGGGAATATTTTGTGAAGTTTGGGACTTCCAGTTTTGGAGTCTGTTTTCGGCATTTCCAGCTGAAGCCCAGCCCACCTGGCGGGGCTTGGGATCTGGGTCATTGAACTGGCTGTGGTGTAGAGGTGCCCTCAAGTGGCCGTTGTGTGGGAGCACAGGGTGGGAGCTGTCCAAAGGCTGAAACCCTGAGGAGTAGGTGAATTGCAGGGTTCAGACATTAAATATAGAGTTTGCGGATCTGGCTTCCCCCATGGGGCTGGCACCCAGCTACGGGGATCCCTGAGGGCTGTGTTGCACTGCAGGCTCCTAAGCTTCCTGTTGACCAGATTTGAGGTTGCCAGGTCTGGGTCCCCTGGACTCTGGTGGTCCACACCCCAGACTCACACCTCTTGAGTCTTCAGTGTCTCAGACTTTCCACCCCTGAATCCATCACGCCCTGGGGTCTACCTGGGGTCCTTGAGTGCCCTGGACCTTAATGTTTGCGTTTTATCTTTATTGGTTCATATTGTTTTGTTTTTATTTTCATTTTATCTTATTTTTTACCCTTTTTGATGCCCTGATTGCTAATATTGCATTATCCCCTAGTCTTTTCTCCCAGCATGTCCCCCAAAGTCCTTTTTTTATACAGTTATTTAGGGGTTTTCTCGTTGTTGTTTTAGATAGTGTTGCAATTGTGGCTCATGTATACCTGTATCTCTCTTCCCCCTACCTGTTCCCCACCGTTTGCCCACCCTCTTTTTCTTTCTTCCTTTCTTCTCATCTTTCTTTTTTTCTTTATTATTATTAGTTTTTCTTTTTCGGTTTTCTCTCTCCTTCTTGTCCCTCATTTTCCACTTATTTTATTTTAATTCAAGTATACAATAGGTGCAACAGGGAACACCTCACATTTGCTGGGTTTTCCCATCCTCCACTGCCTCATTTCTATGTGAACTGATTTAGGCTACCTACACTATCCCCCTTCCCCTGCATCTTGATATCCACTATCATCTACTGTCTCTCCTATATTCCACCCCCCACCTCCCGTTCTTTGATCTGCAAAGTGTCTAACTCTTAATTTCTAATACCTTTGTTTTGTTTTCTGTCTGGTATCCACTCTTGAAACTATTACCTTTCTTTTCTTTTTCCCTCTCTCATGAAAACAATAGCTTTGTAGCTCATACCATATTCCTCCCATATTCAGTCATCTACCTCATAATAGGTACTCTACCTACAGCTATAACTCTACACAATCTACATGAATCTAACCTCCATCCTCCCAGATCTCATATTCTTGCTTTGTTAACATATATCACCAATACTACTCTACACTTTTTCCTTGCTTACACAATTGCCTTTCCCCAGCACTAATTCTTTACTTTAAAGTGAACTTAACCAGCACCAAGAAATTAGAATAAGAACAAAGTGACAAAAAGAAGATATAACACTTACACAAAAATAACAGCTAATTAATCTCCAAGACTAGACAAAGAAGCTAAGGAACTGATTAAACCCGTCAAGATAAAAGGATGACCAGAAAGCAACAAAAATCAACAAACCAAATCAGTAATCAGGAAAACATGGCTGAATCCAATCAACAAACTAAAAATCAGGAAGGGGAGCAGAACTTCGCACAAGCAATGAAAGATCTCAGAACATTTATCACCAACAAATTTGATGAAGTAATGAAAGAGGTTAACAACATGAAGACAACACTGGGAGGGGAAATTGCAGACATACACAAAAACATAACAGACATGATGGGAATGAACACCACATTTCAAGAAGTCAAAAATACACTTGCAGCAAATATCAACAGACTAGAAGAGGCAGAGCAGAGAATTAGTGATGTGGAAGACAGTACATCAGAAATCAAACAGATAGTAGAAGGGGTCGATAAAAAGATAGAAAAAATCCAGCTAGGATTTAGGGACCTGAATGACAATGCAAAACGCTCAAATATACATATTATAGGTATTCCAGAAGGAGAAGAGAAGGGAAAGGGGTCAGAAGGAGTGTTGCAGGAAATAATGGCTGAAAACTTCCCAAATCTACTGAAAGAGACAGACATACATATCCAAGAAGCACAGCGCACTCCACTGGTCATAAACCCCAACAGGCCGACCCCAAGACATATACTCGTCAAATTATCCAATGCTCAACACAAAGAGAAAATCCTAAAAGCAGCAAGAGAAAAGAAAACCATCACATACAAGGGAAGCTCCATAAGATTAAGTGCTGATTTCTCATCTGCAACCATGGAGGCAAGGAGGCAGTGGTATGATATAGTCAAGGTACTAAAGGAAAAAAATTTCCAACCACGAATACTATATCCAGCTAAACTAACATTCAAACATGATGGAGAGTTCAAAATATTCGCAGATAAACAGAAACTGAAAGAGCATACCAACAAGAAACCTCCCCTTCAAGAAGTTCTAAAGGGAGTTCTGCAGGAAGAAAGGAAAAAACAGGACAGACAGAGTTGGAGGAGAGTATAAGAACAACGAAAAAAGATAAACTAGAAGGGGAAAAAAATACAAACAAAATATGACAAACACAAATCCAATATAAATATGGCTAACACAAATAATTCCTTGAAAGTAATAACACTGAATGTCAACAGATTAAACTCACCTATCAAAAGATTCAGACTGGGACATTGGATAAGGAAATATGACCCATCTGTTTGCTGTCTACAAGAGACACATCTTAGACCCAGAGACGCATGGAGATTGAAAGTGAATGGCTGGAAAACAATCATACAAGCTAACAATAACCAAAAAAAGGCAGGAGTAGCTATATTAATATCAGACAAAATAGACTTTAAATGTGAAACAATTGTGAGAGACAAAGAAGGATACTACATTTTAGTGAAAGGGAAAATCTGTCAAGAAGATCGAACAATCATAAATATTTATGCTCCTAACAAGGGTGCCTCTAAGTACGTGAGACAAACGCTGGAAAAACTAAGTGAAAGAATAGATGCATCTACAATCATAGTGGGGGATTTTAATACACCACTATCTACCTTGGACAGAACATCTCAAAAGAGAATCACTAAAGAAACAAAACATTTGAACAGTATATTAGAGGAGCTGGAACTAATAGACATATATAGATCATTACACCCAAACACAGCAGGATATACATTCTTCTCAAGTGCACATGGATCATTCTCCAAGATAGACCATATGCTAGGCCACAAAGAAAGGCTGAATGAATTCAGAAAGATTGAAATCATACAAAACAATATCTCTGACCACAGTGGAGTCAAGCTGGAAATTTGCAAGGGACAGAGGCCCAGGTTTCACACCAAGATTTGGAAATTAAACAGCACACTCATAGAAAAACAGTGGGTCAAAGAGGAAATCTCAAAAGAAATCAATGACTACCTTGAAACAAATGATAATGATAACACAACATACCAAAATTTATGGGATACAGCAAAAGCAGTACTGAGAGGGAAATTTACAGCCATAAATTCATATATCAAAAAAGAAGAAAGAGCAAAAATTTAAGAATTAACTGTCCATTTGAAGGAATTAGAAAAACAACAACAAAGAGACCCAACAGGAAGAAAAAGGAAGGAAATAACAAAGATAAGAGCAGAACTAAATGAAATAGAAAATAAGAAAGCACTTGAAAAGATAAACAAGACCAAGAGCTGGTTTTTTGAGATCAACAAAATTGACAAACCTTTAGCAAGACTAACAAAGAAAAAAAGAGAGAAGATGCAAATACACAAAATAAGAAATGAGAAAGGAGATATCACCACTGACCCCACAGAAATAAAGACTATCATAAGAGGATACTTTGAAAAACTATATTCCAACAAAAATGACAATTTACAGGAAATGGACAAAGTCCTAGAAACACATAAGCAACCCATATTGACGAAAGAAGAAATTCATGATCTTAACAAACCAATCACAAGCAGAGAGATAGAATCAGTCATTAAAAATCTCCCAACTAAGAAGAGCCCAGGGCCAGACGGCTTCACAGGTGAATTCTACAAAACATTCCGGAAAGAACTAACACCAATCCTGCTGAAACTATTCCAAAAAATCGAAACAGATGGAACCTCCTTCTATGACGCCAACATTACCCTAGTACCAAAGCCAAACAAAGACACCACAAAAAAGGAAAATTACAGACCAATTTCTCTAATGAACCTAGATGCAAAAATACTTAACAAAATACTTGCTAACCATATTCAACAACACATTAAACGAATTATACACCACGAGCAAGTGGGATTTATTCCAGGTATGCAAGGATGGTTCAACATAAGAAAATCAATCAACGTAATACACCATATAAACAGATTGAAGGAAAAAAATCACATGATTATATCTATAGATGCAGAAAAAGCATTTGACAAAATACAGCACCCTTTCTTGATAAAAACACTCCAAAAGATTGGAATACAAGGAAATTTTTTGAACATGATAAAGAGTATATACGAAAAACCTACAGCCAACATTGTTTACAATGGAGAAATCCTAAAATCCTTCCCTGTAAACTCAGGAACAGGACAAGGATGCCCATTGTCTCCGCTCCTATTTAACATTCTCTTAGAAGTACTTGCTCGAGCACTGAGGCAAGAACCAGATATAAAAGGCATTCAAATTGGAAAGGAAGAAATCAAAATTTCATTATTTGCAGATGACATGATCCTATACATAGAAAACCCTGAGAGATCTACAACAAAGCTTCTAGAACTCATAAATGAGTTTAGTAAAGTTGCAGGTTATAAGATCAATGCGCAAAAATCAGTAGCATTTCTGTACACCAATAATGAGCAAGATCAGGAGGAAATCAAGAAACAAATACCATTCACAATAGAAAATAAAAAAATCAAATACTTAGGAATAAATTTAACTAAAGAGGTAAAAAACTTATACACCGAGAACTATACAAGACTCTTCAAGGAAATCAAAGAAGACCTAAATAAATGGAAGAATATTCCTTGTTCATGGATGGGAAAACTGAATATTATCAAGATGTCTATCCTACCAAAACTGATCTACACATTCAATGCAATCCCAATAAAAATCAACACAGCCGTCTTTAAGGAACTAGAAAAACTAACTATGAAATTTATTTGGAAAGGAAAGAGACCCCGAATAGCCAAAGACATACTGAAAAAGAAAAACAAAATTGGAGGAATCACACTACCTGACTTCAAAACATACTACAAAGCTACAGTAGTGAAAACAGCATGGTATTGGCATAAGGAGAGACACATAGACCAATGGAATCGAATTGAAAGCTCTGATATAGAACCTCACATATACAGCCACATAATATTCGATAAAGCCACCAAACCCTCTCAACTGGGAGAGAGTGGCCTATTCAACAAATGGTGCCTGGAGAACTGGATAGCCATATGTAGAAGAATGAAAGAGGATTACCATCTCACACCTTATACAAAGATCAACTCAAGATGGATCAAAGACCTAAATATAAGAGCCAAGACCATAAAAACCTTGGAAAGCAGTGTAGGGAAACATCTACAGGACCTTGTAATAGGAAATGGCTTCATGAATATCACACCAAAAGCACGAGCAGCAAAAGAACTAATAGATAAATGGGACGTCCTCAAAATTAAAGCCTTCTGTACCTCAAAGGAGTTTGTTAAGAAAGTAAAAAGGGAGCCCACACAGTGGGAGAAAATATTTGGCAATCATATATCTGATAAGAAACTTATAACTTGCATATATAAAGAACTCCTATATCTTGAAAATAAAAAGATAAACAACCCATTTTAAAAAATGGGAAAAAGATTTAAACAGACACTTCTCCAAAGAAGAATTACAAATTACTAAAAAGCACATGAAAAAATGCTCCAAATCTCTAGCTATCAGGGAAATGCGAATCAAAACTACAATGAGATACCATCTTACTCCCATAAGATTGGCAGCTATAAAAAAAACAGAAGAATACAAATGCTGGAGATGATGTGAAGAAAGGGGAACACTCATCCACTGCTGGTGGGAATGCAGAAGGATCCAACCATTCTGGAGGACAGTTTGGCGGTTTCTCAAAAAGCTAACCATAGATTTACCATATGATCCAGCAATACCACTGCTGGGTATATACCCAGCAGAACTGAAAACAAGGACACAGACCGATATATGTACGCCAATGTTCATAGCAGCATTGTACACTATCACCTAAAGTTGGAATCAACCCAAATGCCCATCAACAGATGAGTGGATCAATAAAATGTGGTATATAAGCACAATGGAATACTACTCGGCTGTAAGAACAAATACACTACAAACACACGTGATAACATGGATGAATCTTGAGAACCTTATGTTGAGTGAAGCAACCCAGGCATTGAAGGACAAATACTACATGACCTCAATGACATGAAATAAACAAGCTGCCTCAGAGAGCTAGAGACTGAACGATAGGCTTACAGGAAATCGGGGGGTAGAGGAAGGATGTGAGCCGACGTCTGCAGGCGTGGAATTTATGATGAGCTGGCGGTAAGTATGAACACAAAGAAGAGATAAAATGGGGGCAAGGGGTTGCCTGTGGGGGGGGGGGCTTTGCGGGTTTGAGGGGGGCTGGGGATGGGCGGATGGGTAATATTGCCCAAAAAGTGGGGGTAGGGAGGGGTAGCATACGAACACAGGAGAGTGTCAGGTGTTGGTTGAGAGTAAAATGCTGAGAAAATCGTATCAAAATATAATTAAGAGGGTTACCT
Organism: Dasypus novemcinctus; assembly: GCF_030445035.2. Classification (NCBI taxonomy): domain Eukaryota; kingdom Metazoa; phylum Chordata; class Mammalia; order Cingulata; family Dasypodidae; genus Dasypus; species Dasypus novemcinctus. The sequence continues at coordinate 16,653,975 of NC_080702.1, read as the reverse complement.
GTTTAGGATGCTCGGAAGGGATGGTCTGATGTGGGACGGGCTCCTGGGGAATGTCTGAATGCTCATTTTGCCAGAGTGGGTGATACCATTGGGTAGAGACCCAATTAGTGAGAGTGGGAGTGGACCCACATTCTGGGGAGGGCTAATGCCATCAAATAGAGGGAACTGTATCTCTCGAGAGAAAGGGTGGCTCCCAGGGCATTGGGGCAGCTGAGCAAGTTAGGACCTGAACACTGTTGCAAGTATCTCTGGACGTAGCTCCTTGGGAAACGGAGGTTGGCTGTCACTGTGGGCACCAAGGGGATGGGAAAATGGATGTTAAATGTGTGAAACCAAGGTAAATATGGGGTAAGAGAGGAGTTTCGTGAGAGTACACAAGGATGGATATAAAATATGTAATATTACATCATAAACATATAGGGGACGACAGAATGATAATGTAAACCATAATGTAAAACATAGGATAAGTAAAAATGTTAGAAAACCGCGTGTCCTAAAGTATGCACCACAATGTAAGCACAGATGTCACCTGGTTTGAAAGCTATTGTCTCAGACTCTGTACATCAATTTAAGTAAATATGTTGTGAATAGGTTGTAAGAGTATCGCTGTGGAAGGGAAAAGGTTTTGTGGTGGATATGTGGGAGTGCTGTATATTGCATACATGAATTGCTGTGGTCTAGGACTCTTGTGAAGAGAAGTTCAATAATTAGGGGGAAAAAAAAAAGGAAAAGAAAAAGATAGGATGTAGAATTTTTCCAAGTCAACACATATTCTATATCTAACCTTTAAACCCATCGTTATATCCCATTTTGCTAGTAAGAGATCCTGAGATTATATTGGGGCTTCAATATTCAGGAAGTTCTGGATCCCAGAGTGGTCCAACAATGGCAGTGGAGGAATACTGGTATAGGATACTATTGACAGGGGATATATGGCTGACAGGGAGCTATACAGGGCATATGTCCAGGGTGCATGGTAATGTTTGGATATACTCATAGTGGCAACAATTACAAACTAAAGCTGGGGGGGAACTGGGTCCCTGGCCGGGGGTGCTGTGCTGTGGTCCCTAGGGGAGCAGCGGCAGTCCCCCAAGTGCAGCGGCAAGGACTGAGAAGGAATGAGGGTCCAATAGTGAGCCCCTGATACTAATGACTATGCTTGTGAGCCTATATGACTGAAATAAGAACAAGGCCTAGAGCAGCACTGTGCCTGGGAATTTCCTCCTGACAGCCTTCATGTTATTCAAATGTGGCCAGTCTCGAAGCCTAACTCAGCATCTAAATGCAATGCCTTCCCCCCAGCGTGGGACATGACACCCGGGGATGAGTCTCCCTGGCACCGAGGGATCACTATCAACTAACAACTGATAATGCAACTGGAAAATGACCTTGAATTGAAGGTTCAATGCGGATCAGTAGAATATCCCTGTCTACATAGAATAATATGACTAAAATGCTGTTTGATCTAATGTAAGGGGGAAATAGAAAGGAGAAATGAGTTTATATGGCTATGAGTCTCTAAAAAAAAAAAGAGTCTGGAGGCTGTCAGAAGGATTGCCCTTATGCACAACTGAGCAGAGTCTAAGAGACAGATAAAGTAGATACAATCCCCAGGTATTGGTTCCTTTGAGGGCTAAAGGGACCCACGGGTTCTATGGTCATGGCAGATAGGGTTCACTGCCATGTCAGATGGCCCTTCTTTGGAGCTGGTGTTTCTGCGTGATGAAACTGGACCCAGAGAGGATCTCTTTTCATAAGACTATCATGCTACTTTACTGGAATTGTAGTTGGTATTGGGGTTTAAGATATATTTAGGGGATTGAATCTTTTTACTGACAATATGATAGCCAGGCCCTGAGCCTCAACAGACTCCAGCTCCTACAATCTGATTTATTGGACTCACCTCACTCAGCTAAGATGGAGTTGGAGAAGGACAATCCCCACACCATGGAGCCTAGAGTGCCTACAACTGAAAGCAGGAGGATTGCATCCAGTAACCATGTGGAATCTGAGCCTCCTCTTGACATAGAGGTGCAACGGACACAACCAATCCAAGGACCACAGAGAAAAGGTGGCATTGGAGTGGGAAAAGTGGACATGGTGGCTGATGGGTATGGGGAATGGCAGGAAGAGATGAGATGTGGGGGAGCCTTTGGGACTTGGAGTTGCCCTGGATGGTGCTTCAGGGGCATTCACCGGACATTGTAAATCCTCCCAGGGCTCACTGGATGGAATGGGGGAGAGTGTGGGCCATGATGTGGACCAATGACCATGAGGTGCAGAGATACCCAGAGATGTACTTACCAAATGCAATGGATGTGTCATGATGATGGGAGTGAGTGTTGCTGGGGGGGGGAGGGGTGTGGTGGGGGTGGTGGGGTTGAATGGGACCTCATATTTTTTTAATGTAATATTTTTACAAAATCAATTTAAAAAATTGAAGCAAAAGTGCTACATAATGGTAAATGAACATGGGCTTTGTCTCAGAGAGATAATAAGAGTGAGTAGGCTCTGTCAGCAAACTAGCAGAAGCATGATCATCTAAAGCTGTCAGCTGCTACTCAGCCTTATCTATTTGTGCCATGCCTACAATACAGTTCCCGGTGTTGTCAGAAGTTCTTAATTTTTAAGCAAAGTGTGGTAGATAAGAAAAATGACCCAATTCTCCCCAAGTAACTATACGAGCTATATGGTGCCTTCAAACTCTGACTATAGACTTGCCCATGCCATTTGTGCCAAGAGAATGAAGCACAAATGACATATATCTGTTCTAAGCCTAGCTTAAGAGGTCTTCCATGTTTCTGTTAGTTCTCTTTTACTTCTACCATCAACACAAGAATGCTTCGTTGAGGATGTGGATCAATTGTGATAGCCTGATGAGTAGGAGGGACCAGATATAGAGAAAAGAGTATTACCCCTGGGGATGACCAGCCAAGATCAGTGAAGTCAGGTGGTTAACCACTAAATGATCCCAAATGTGAGAGCAATAAACTTTCTGCTGTATGCCCCTGTGGTTGTTTGCTATGCAGCGTTATCATGGTAATGGGTCTCTGATACATAAACCCAGAAATCCAGATTCTTAGGTGAAATATTCTGATTTTTATAAGTTAGCTATTGATTCAAGTTTTTTAAAAAGATTTATTTATTTATTTATTTATTTATTTATTTATTTATTTATTTACTTACTTACTTATTTCTCTCCCCTTTCCCCCTTCCCTGGTTGTCTGTTTCCTGTGTCTATTTGCTGTGTCTTCTTTGTCCGCTTCTGTTGCTGTCAGCAGCCCGGGAATCTGTGTTTCTTTTTGTTGCATCATCTTGTCATCTTGTGTCAGTTCTCTATGTGTGCAGCACCATTCCTGGGCAGACTGCACTTTGTTTTGTGCTGGGCAGCTCTCCTTAGGGGGGTGCACTCCTTGTGCGTGGGGCTCCCCTACCCGGGGGACACCCCTGTGTGGCATGGCAGTCCTTGCATGCATCAGCACTGCACATGGTCATGCTGCACATGGGTCAAGGAGGCCTGGGGTTTGAACTGTGGACCTCCCATGTGGTAGACAGATGCCCTAACCACTGGGCCAAGTCTGCCGCCCCTTGATTCAAGTTTTTAAAATAACATCACAGTTTAAACACAAACTTTCTATGAGTCAGATCTAGACCACAGAGCACTATTTCATGTTCTCTTTTCTATCTGAGCCTTTCATTTTAAAATTAGGAAATGACTGAGAGATAACGTCTCTTTCCCAGAGCCAAATAACTGGACCTCAGAAGCAGGGCTTCACCTACTTGGGTCACGTTTGTAAAGCATCATAGTGCCCTCATTTGAATGCATGTATATTTTCAGATTCTCCATCATTCCTGCCACTTCATTTTTGTCCAAAGGCTACACCCACATGAAGAAATCCTTGCATTCATCTCCACCAGGCTCAACTGAGCCCTGTTAGCTACCATCTTTTGAGAAGGGGATGTGAATTTTACATTTCCCAGGAAAGGAAGTACTTCTAGAAATGTGCTTGTGGGCACAAACTTAGCATATTATTTCAGCATTAAACTCACACCACTGGCCTCCACAAAACAAATGAATGAATTCTACTTCTACTTTAAAAGGAAATAATTTTTATACAATGCTAAGGCAAACCTCCCATGAAACCTAAATGACGTTGATCTTGGCCAAGTGAAAACAATATATGAGATGAGTTGAAAGGCAAATTCTAATAGAGCATTTGTCCTATCATTTAGAAAAACAGTTTCTCTCTTTTGGAGTTACTAAAGGAGAACCCATACTGAAAGTTGTGATTATTGTTTTAGCTGGGATTCATAAAGTGACTGAACAGCTGCACACTATATTAGATCTAATCTAAATACCTGCTCCTTGTATTTTTGAATTAGGAGATACTTATGTTATCAATTCAACTTTATACAAACCATAAGGAAGAATATTCCCTTTAGCTCTGCTGACTCAAAATAATTACTTGTAAGGGAGCTCTAATGACAGAACAAGGGGCAATTATAGACACAGCATGAATAACTGTGTGATGTATTTGTGCAGTTGATTGACCTCATATACAAAGTCATTTGTGCCACACTATTGTAGCTGTGGCCTATGCCTCAGGATACATGTTTTGTTAATTTCAATATAAACAGAATGGATTAGATCAGATTGCTCAAACAAAACACAAAGTTGCACCAGGGCTTGATGGATAAGTGATGGTACATTGGGGTCTATGAGAAGGAACCATCAAAACTCTTTTGAGGATGAATGAGAAGTTAGAGTAATGACCATGCAGTGTTACTGCATTTCTATTCCTGGGATAGCTAACACAATGTACATCTTCTTGCATCTTTACATAATTGTAATTGCTGCTGGGAAGACTTAGCATTCATTGTAAAAGGAGAAAGGGATAGGAAAACAAAGACAGAACAAGAATTCAATATAGAGTAAGGTTTCTCTGAGATGCCCATAGATTGTATTACTTTAAAGCAAAACCATTTAGCAGTCTCTCTTCTGTACATGTCACTTTGAAAAACACTCCTGCTGGGAAAGGGGGAAAAAAGTCTTTTCTGATACATTGTCTATAATCCCAATTCCAAAAATCCCTACATAAATTGTGAGAGAGGGATAAAATTTGTAGAATATAGGGGAAAAAATTGTTACCAATGTTAATATTCATCAAAAAAGTAACAAATTCTCTTGTTTTTGTTGTGTACAAAACTATAAAAAGAGTTCAAGTACATGACAAAATTGCAGACTGACTTAAGAAACAACATGGTGGAGCAGCAACAATCCTCCAATTGCAACGGCTAGGACCAATAAGGAAGGATGGTCCAACAATGAGCCCTTGAAGTTAATGACTATGCTTGTGGGCCTGTGGGTCTGAAATAAGAACTAGGCCTAGAGCCACAGGGTGCCTAAGAGTTACCTCCTGGGAACCTCCATGTTGCTCAAATGTGGCCAGTCTCAAAGCCAAACTCAGCATGTAAATGCATTGCCTGCCCCCAGCATGGGACATGACTCTCGGTGATGAGCCTCCCTGGCACCAAGGGATTACTACCAAGTACCAGCTGGAGAATGACCTTGAATAAAAGGGTCAACTCAGACCAGCAGAATATCTCAACCTACATGTAATATCAGGAGTTAAAAGTGCTTTTTGACCCTGAATAAAAGGGGGAAATGGAAAGGACAAATGAGTTTCTATGGCTATGAGTCTCCAAAAAAGAGCTGGGAGGTCATCAGAGGGGTCACCCTTACGTACACCTCAGCAGTGTCCCAGATACAGCTAAAGTAGATACAACCCCAGGTACTGGTTCTTCTGAGGGTTACAGAGACCCACAGGTTCTATGGTCATGGCAGATGGACTTCAGGGCCATGTCAGTTGGCCCTACTTTGGAGTTTGTGGTCCTGAGTGTAATGGAGTTGGACTGAGGTGTGATCTTTGTTCACAAGCCTCTCCTGCCACTTTTACCAGACCTGTGGCTGGCCCTGGGGTTTAGTGTATACTCAGGGGACCTGAATCTCTCGACTTTCCATGTGATAGCCAGGCCCTGCACCTCAACAGACTTGTAACTCCTACCCTCTGGTTTATTGGACTTACCACAGCCAGCTAACAGGGAGGTGAAGAAGGTCAACCACCACACCAGGGAGCCAAGAGTGCCTACGACTGCAAACAGGAGAATTGCATCCATCATCCAAGTGGAATTGAAGCACTCTCTCGATACAGAGGTGGAGTGGACATAACCATCCCAGGGCCCACAGAATAGAGAAATAGAGTAAAGATTAGAGTGGACTTACTGATACCCTATTCTGGAACTAATGAGATTAGTAATGGAAGTAAATGTAGCACTGAGATGGAGAAAGTGGCCATGGTAGCTGCTGAAGGTGGGAATGGAAAGAAGAGATGTGATATGGGGGCATTTTCAGGACTTGGAGGTGTCCTGGGTGGTACTGCAGGGACAGTTAGTGGACATTGTATGTCCTCCCATGGCTCATTGGGTGGACCTGGGGAGAGCGTAAACTGTAATGTGGACCATTGACCATGTGGTGCAGCAGTGCTCAGAGATGTATTCACCAAGTGCACTGAATGTCCTATGATGATAGAGGAGGTTGTGGCTATGGGAGGAGTGGGGTGAGGCAGACGGAGAGGTATATGGGGACCTCACATTTTTTTTTAACATAACATTAAAAATTAATTAATTAATTAAAAAAAGAAACAACATGGAATAACTAGCACTTATGCAATTTCTCAGATTACAATTTCTCAGATACAGCTTTGATTCTAAACTGCTGGAAAGAGATGCTCCAAAATAGTAATTTCATCAGCCTTGGTTGTTTGCTAATAGTACCATCTAGTCAACTTTCCTCACATTTCCAAAATGGTTGTTATTAAAACCTATGGAAGCCTTGATTAAAAAAAACTTGAAATCAATGCTCTCTAAATGATATTAGGAACCACACATCTCTGGTCTTCTATTTTTGCAGCATATAATGTTTGAGAAAGTACAACTAGTATCTAACATCAAATGAGGAAGTTTCTTCCTCAGGGTACTCAAATAGTCACCCTAACATAATATATGCAAACACTGTCAAGTGATTAAAAGTAGGACTAGGGAAATATATTCCAAATTTTATCTGCTTTGAAAATTTTCGACTGAAAGTAGTTCATAAGTGAAACTACAGTTAATTTAAAGTTCTTATAGGCAGGGACAAGCTGCTGATATTTCCCACACCTGTTTTGTTACAGATATTAGAGAAAGAGTAGGAAATTTATGATCAAACATAAAGCACTTTTTAAAAATAGATAAAAGATACATTGTCTATTTGATAGAGAAGCCAAAGTAGTCTCACTAAGGAAGTGACATCTGAGCAGAAACCTCAATAATACAGAGAAGCTAACCATGCTAAGACTGAGCATTCCAGGCAGATAGCTATAAAGCTTAAATGACAATGTATTCTAGAAACTTCCAAAAATTTACTAAAGCTGGAGGGATATAGATAATATGAGGACTAGAAGGAGTCGAAGTCAGTAAATAAGAACCAGAATTTAGTCCAGAGAAAGGAAATTGGATTTTCTTTTAAGTATGAGTCTGGGTAAAGCACACTACTCCATAACTTTCATATTTCATGAACCTGAACATTCTTTTTCACTCTCTCTAGGTTTGTTGAATTTAGAGCTGAAAGAGTCCTAATTAATACCATCGATTTACCCTGATGATGAGTTACAGTGTTTTCATTTGCCAAAAGGCTGCCAACACAAAGTACCAGAAACGTGTTGGCTTTTCTAAAGGGTTTTTTTTTTTTTGTTGTTGTTGTTTTTTGGTAAAGCCATACAGTTTCAAGGCTGTGAAAAATCCAACTCAGGGCACCATATGAGGTGTTTTCTCACTCATGTCAGCTGCTGTGTGTTGAAGCAAGATGGCAGGTGATCTCTGCCTGATCTCTGCCTACCCCTCTGGACTTCAAGAGCTTAGCTAAGGGCAACCAGGCATACGGCTTATCTCTTACTGGGACTCCCTCTCAGGCTTGGCTCCCCAGCTTTCTTCCCAATTTGAGGTGCAAGTTATCAGCAAATGACATCTCTCCAGGGGCCTCAGATGCTTGAGCCTTCCCTTTCTGTCATATGGCAGGATTGAAAATGGCAGCTCTCTCTTTTCCTGAATTTCTCCATTTTTCAACAGACCCAGCAAGAGGGTAGAGACTCAACCTGAGTCCCACCTCACTGAGGTAGTCCAATTTTAAAAAGGTCCCACACCTTTTTACATGTGTGGACCAGCCCACAAACATAATCTTTTTTTCTTTTGGGGATTCATAAATTAATTTCAAATTGTGACAAATAATAAAAGTATTTTTATACCTTCCCTTGAATTCTTAGGATAGTATTCCATTAAATATAAAAGACCAGACAAACTTTATCCTAATATGTAAGTTCTGCTCAAAAATGGGTTCCCCCACCAGAAATTCCATACTGAAAGGTCTGTAGCATGTTCAAATTTGGTTGATTAACATATATAGGTATTTTAGAACTTATTTAAATTGCAGTTCTAAAACATATTTTTTAAACATTTATTAAAGGAAAAAATTAAAACATTATGGAATGCCTGAAGCGCCATTCCATGAAACCACGTTTGAAAATCACTATTTTAATTTCAAAGGCAAATGTTACTCCATTTTGTTTTTAAAGTTTCAATTTCACAGAATGATGAAAAACTGAGTTGAAGAGAGACCAGTAGATGGAAGAAATCAACTTATATTTTATATATTGCATGCCCACAGTACCAGTCTACTTAAAACATTTGAAACTATTGGAAAAATCATGTTGAGAGTCCCAAATACTTCAGATGCCAACCTCCATCTCCACACATAAGAAATTCTTATTTTCATTTTGCTTTCACTGGAACCAGCCTAATTCCATTTTCAATGTGAATTGCAATTGAAATTGCTGCCCTACATGCCTGGAGGTGACTTAGAAGGGATAAAGGAGTGAATAATTGTGATATCGATAAGCTTGGTGACATCTGTCAAACAAACAAAAAGAGAATCCTGTAAATGTGAAGGACTCCTTTTTGTGATACATCCAGTTGAAAAGCTGAATCAAAAATAATTGTGATGGCACAGAGATTTAACATAACACTGAAAAGCGTTGTGATATGATTTTGCCTATTTAAAATTATAAATAATTGCAATTTCCATTTCTGATTACACATGCAAATAATAGGTCTATATTCTTGCTATATGGAATATTTACTCATTATTTACTTTTGTACATTTCTAATTCTCATATGTCTAAGAATTTTGTGTTGTTAAGTATGCTTTCTGTTTCCAGTAACGAGAAAAGCAAATTAAATTGGATTTAGCAAAATAAAAAAAATACTTATTATTTAACTAAAGATTCTAAGATTTCATTCATGAATGGAGCTGGGTCCTTAAATGTGTCTCTCTCCATCTCAGATCTACTTTCCTATGCACTGGCTTCATTCTCAAAAAGATTCTCTTCATGAGGTATCCCTTCCAGTTCATGGGTTATATTCTTTCCAGTTTGAATCCAGTAACAAAGTAAATGTCTTTCTAACTCTCCAGCAAAATTCCTAGGATTACTTTGGGTGGGTCCTGTGCCTGATCCTTAAATAATCATGGCAACTGGAAGGATACAATGCTCCGATTTGTCAGGTCTAATACACTACTGAGCCCTTTAGCCTTGAGTAAACTCAACTCCCACAATGGTGGAAATTTAGCTTAATTGTTTTATATTCATTACAGACATCAAAGCAAGGAATATTCTCACTTATGTCTTTGCATTATTTACTGATTAGTTTAATAGAATAAATTCTGGTATTGCTAAATCAAAGTTTATACATATTTTAAAGCTTTTTAAAAATGTACAAAATTGCCTTCCAGAAAAGTGGTACTAATTCATACTTCAATGAGCAGTGAATGAATTTTCCTTTGCATATTCTCATCAGATCTAGCTATTATTATCATATTTTGCTCATCTTTGCCATTTTGAAAAACAAACTATTTCATATTTACATATCCTTGATTACCAATGAAACTAAACATAATTTTATGTTCCTTCACCATTGGAGTAATCACCATAAGAGTGATGTTCTGATACATGATACAATGTGGGTGAACCTGCAGGACAGCACTTTGAGTGAAATAAGCTTGATAGAAAATGATAATTATTGTATGAGCTCACTAATATGACTGCAGTAGAATAAGCCAAATGCATAGATTCAGAAAACTGAATACAGGTTACAAGGGGCCAGATGTGGGTAGGGAATGAGAAGTTTATGCTAGAGAATTTTGTTTTGAAATGATGGTAGAGTTTTGGTAATTGATGTTTGCAATGGTAATGCAACAATGCAAATGTAAGTAGTACCCCTGACTTGTATATTTGAAAGTGGTTAAAGTGGGAAATTTCAGGTTTTATATCTTTTGCCAGAATAAGAACTTTTTTTTTAACATTTTTTTTTAAGATTTATTTATTTAATTCCCCCCCTCCCCTGGTTGTCTGTTCTCTGTGTCCATTTGCTGCGTCTTGTTTCTTTGTCTGCTTCTGTTGTCATCAGCAGCATGGCATGGGAAGTGTGGGCTGGGCGGCACCATTCCTGGGCAGGCTGCACTTTCTTTTGTGCTGGGCGGCTCTCCTTACGGGTGCACTCCTTGCGTGTGGGGCTCCCCTACACAGGGGACACCCCTGCATGGCACGGCACTCCTTGCGCGCATCAGCACTGCACATGGGCCAGCTCCACATGTGTCAAGGAGGCCCAGGGTTTGAACCGCCGACATCCCATGTGGTAGACGGATGCCCTAACCACTGGGCCAAGTCTGTTTCCCAAGAACTTTTTAAAACCCATAAAAATGTTTAACACAAACTGTTATTGCTAATGTTAACATTTTCTTACTGTTAATAATGTAGTAATGTTATTTCAACAATTTCAACTAAACTACCACACCAATGATACATGTTAATAGTAGAGAAATAATAGGGACAATTGTGGGTGTGACAGGGTGGTATATGGGAACTCTGTACATTCTGCATAATTTTTCTGTAAATATACTTCTCTAATTTAAAAAAAAGTAATCCCTATCTGTACAATGAAATTTTGTTCATACACACTTGATTAGTCAGAGCGGAGAAGAACTTCTTAATTTTGGGCCTGCCTAATGAGGGTCCTCCCCATATTTCAACTGGAGCATGCTTCATACTCCTGTTGATTGCATGGGATTACTTCCAGGTGATGATTTGGGACTCATGACAGGTGGGTCTGGAAATTGTGCACAAGATTGGAGTCTCATGGCTTCCTTCTCCATTCTCAGATTACTGATTTCTCCATTCCCTGACTACTGGTTATCTGGTTGTAAAGGAAATACAGAGGAAGACAGTTTTCAACTGAGCTATTGACAACGCAACCTATGGTAAGTCTGGAATTCTTCCTTAACTGACATTATAAGAATGTTGCCAGCAATGGTCAGGTTGCTCCTATTGGTTTGGGTATTCTAAAGGCATTCAGGACTATTCAAGGCTCTGAACTCCAGTTAAGTTTATCTCTGCCTCTGAGAATGTTCATGAAGGTTTGGGGGTTTATCAATAAGTAATCATTCCAACATTACACTAACTTGTAATGTAATGCTCCACTAATGCTGTTTGTTCACTGAACACATGTGAGAGGTTTTCTGTTTTTTCCCATCTAGTCGATGATCACATTGGAGAAATAATGCACTTATTGATATTAGTTGGGCATGTTGCAAAAATAGATGATAGAGATGAATAAGAGCAGACCATTACAATCACCTGTTTTACAGGTACTAGGGTAACAGTTATGTGTTGCTGAGAGGAGCACAAGTGAAGGTTAGGTAATAGAAGGAAAATCAGAATCATTTATTTATTTCCCCAATTTGTAATTTTCTTTATGTTTTGATAGAATGTATATGCACATTTTGAAAACCTTAAAAAAAGATACTTCCAATTCTTTCTTACCCATTTTTCCCCAATTGCCCATTCTCCACTTTTGTATATAACTTCATTCACATATTATAAATAGAAGCAATGAGTAGGAAGTATTATTTATTTAATTTTGGTTATGTTCTCAGGAGAATTAAAGTAAGCAGAGTAAAATGTATGTCCCTGTGAAAATGTTTTGATTAATTGGATAGACCTGAAGAAAATGAAGAAATTTCTTTTACCCTTGAAAAGACAGGTAAGATAAAGATGAAGAGAGTCAATAAAAAAAACGGTGTTTGGAGATGCCAGGAAAAGTTCAAAATGGAAGGTCTGAAACCGTTGTAATGTTCTAGGACAATTTTTCAGTAGAGCAGTGTCAGGTGTTGAAGATGTGTGCTTAGTGTTATTTATTTTAATATGTTACTGTGATCACCTGAGTATTAGAGTTGAGTGATGCAGCACCTACCAAGCTAAAGTTGCATATGAAACCTATTTAGTTGTGAATTATACTACCATTTTTATATAAGACTCTCTGCCATTATAATGAATAATGTACTAATGAGTTGTGTTCAGAAAGGAAGTACTTTGCCCATTAGATCAGTGGATCTTTCAAATCTAATATATTTCTTAAAAATATCATAGATGAGAGGAAAATGGTTTAATATGCCATGTCATGGATATTGATTAGCTTGTGAGGAGTCTGTAAATTTACATGAAATCAGTGGAAAAGAATGTGTTTTTCTTGAATGCTTTTGTGCAAATTTGTATAATCTTCATCTGGAAGTCATGATTTTTAGTTACTGAGAATTGCCGAGCTGTCCCACATCACATAACCTGTGATATTCCTTTATAATAGAATTGTTTTATTCAGTGTGTATGTATCTGCGTGTGCATCTGACATGTAGACGGCAGTTCAGCACTGAGAATGATCTGACTGAAACCATAAAAGAGTATTGAGTTTCCTATACACATGCAATTCCTGATTCCTCTGTGCTGTCACCTTGAACATCCCACTCTGGACATTGGCAGGGGTGGCCATGTTTGAACCAAATGTCCATGATGTTTTAGGGGTCATTGGCCTTTAAAGATGTAGCTATAGACTTTCCCCAAGAAGAATGGGATCTCCTGGACCTGTCCCAGAGAAAACTGTTCAGAGATGTGATGGCTGAGATCATCAATCATCTGGTTTCAGTGAGTGAGTCTCAAAATTTTATCTATTTATACACTGATCATCTTTCTATGCCATCTGCCATTTATTCTGGAAAAGCTTAGAGCAGATTTTCTATTTCGTTTTACATTCTTGTTATGTACTTATTATATTTTAAGCTTTCAGTGTTAAATTTTAATGTTGTTTTTTAACATTAACAGCTACCTATGACAGTTTATTCCTTATACTTGTTTCCTATATCTAGTTTTTCAACCCATTAGAAAGGGATCTTTTTGACAATTTGTTATCTTTGTTGCTTTTTCATCTCCATTACTCAGAACAGTGATGGGAACTCAATGAATATTTTTTTGAGCCCATAAGTAAGTGGGGTACATATTTTTCCAGTAGCTATTCTGCTTGAAGATCTGTGTTGAGACTTTATACCATAGTAGTAACAAAGAGGAATGCTCTTTTTCTACATAAAAATTATATAGTTGTAGACGAGATTGTTTATTGATTTATTTATAAAAAGAATAACCAACCACTTTGCAGATAGAGAGTTTCACACTGTTTGGAAATAAGGGATTCTGCAGTATCTCTTTGAATTTGAGCATGGGCATATACCACCAACTGGATGGTAAAGTATTGTCATGATTCTATGTTCCAGGTTCCCTCAGCTGACCATTCTTCTTTTTTTTTAAGATTTATTTTTTATTTCTCTCCCCTCCCCCCACAACTGTTCTCTGTGTCCACTTGCTCTGTGTTCTTCTATGACCTCTTCTATCCTTTTCAGCGGCACCAGGGATCTGTGTTTCTTTTTGTTGTGTCATCTTGTGTCAGCTCTCCGTGTGTGTGGCGCCATTCTTGGGCAGACTGCACTTTCTTTCACGCTGGGCGGCTCTCCTTAAATGGCGCGCTCCTTGCACGTGGGGCTCCCATACGCAGGGGACACCCCTGCGTGGCACGACACCCTTGCGCACATCAGCACTGCACATGGGCCAGCTCCACACAGGCCAAGGAGGCCCCAGGTTTGAACTGTGAACCTCCCATGTGGTAGGCGGATGCCCTATCCATTGGGCCAAGTCTGCTTCCTGATTCCTGTTTATCTTACTATTTTTTATTAGCCTATGCTGGACTTGTGTATCATCCCCAGTTATCTGCACAGAAATGAAAAACCCATTTATCTTTTACCGGGAAACAGGTACTCAGGTTTGCAAATCAGAGGTGCTTTCCCATTTGGAGCAAGGAGAGGAACTTTGGAGAGAAGGAATAGGTTTTCTTTGTGACCTGAGTTCAGGTGAGTTCTAGGAACCTCTCCTTCTATACAATGAGAAATTTCATCAGTTAAGTGAGAGAAGTTTTAGGGAATATTTTCTGTGGATTCCTTTGTTTTGTTATATTTTCACAAATGTAGGTGATACTGGGGAAATTTTCCTCACAGGTGAACATTTTCCCATATACTTGTCAGTTTCTATTTATGTATTTTTGGCCTTCAGGAATTGGATTTTCAAGTTCTACTGGAGTTAAGTTTTTATGTAATCACCCTTGTTATTTCCAGTGTCCTATAATGTGTTCCAGTGCCTAGAGCATTTTATAATTTGATAATTGTTCCTCAATAAGGGTGAATATTTGAAATATATAGGGATATGTGTGTTTTTTCATCTTTTTTATTCTCCTACTGCTACCCAAATGATAAACTGTTTTGTTTTTTTCCTCTATCTCAGGCAGGCAAAATGGCCATAAAAAAAAGAAATGATAACCACACAAAATGTGTGCAGGAAAGATGCATCTTCCATCATGTCATTGATAAGCTTCATGAGTATAAATTTTCATCTTCCACATTGGTAACTGAATGGAATGAATTAGGAAATTTGCACAATCTAAATAATTAAAGTTGGCATACAGGGCTGATTGAGCAAAAAGCCTAAGACATTTTGAATTAAGGAATAATTAACTTGAACACTGAACTGTAACTTGAGTTCTTATAAAAGGATAATTGCATGACCATGGCTCATATACCTAATGATTGAAGCATCATTTAGTCTCCAAAATTAATTAGATCGTTCTGCCATTAGAATGCTATAAATCAGAAACTTTCTGTTTATGCAGGATGATGATGTGTGTGTATATATAATTTGGGAATGACTAGAGAGTGTCAGTGAATGATTCTTTGAGAAAGCATATGTAGAAAAAGGATTAAGTTTATGTGTATGGACAAATCTTTTAAATCTCTCATCCTACTTCCCAAATGCAGAGATCTCACATTCAAAAGAATCCCTTGAAATATAACGATTTTAAAGAAGAATTCACACACAAAGCAACAGTTTTTCAAAATGTGTCAACTCACAAGGGGAAGAAACCCATCTTCAGCAAACTATTTGCGAAAGCCCGCAGTAACCAGTCATCTTCTACTAGACAGAAGCAGGTTCACACTAGAAATAAATCAGATGACTAGCATGTAAGTGGTAAAACCTTTATTAAATCCTGTGCCCTTAAGTGACTGAATGGTTCTGACATTGGAGAGAAACCTTATGAATGTCATCTCTGTGGGAAAGGCTTCAATCAACCTTCAGGACTTAGGCAACATGAGAGAATTCACACTGGAGAGAAACCCTATGAGTGTCGTCTATGTGGGAAAGGCTTCACACAGTCTTCAGCAATTAGACCACATGAGAGAACTCACACTGGAGAGAAACCCTATGAATGTCTTTTATGTGGGAAAGCCTTCACCTTTTCTACTGGCCTTAGACAACATGAAAGGATTCACACCTGAGAGAAACCCTATAAATGCCATCTATGTGGGAAAGCCTTTACTACTTCTTCTAGTGTTAGGTGACATGAGAGACTTCACACTGGATTGAAACCCTACAAATGCCATCTATGTGGGAAAGCCTTCCCCCATTGTGGTGACCTTAGAAAACATGAGACAACTCACACTGAAGTGAAATCATTTGAATGCCATCCATGTGAGAAAACCTTCAGGACAAGTTCTCAACTTAAAGGCCATGAGAGAACTCACACTGGAGAGAAACCATATGAATGTGTTCTTTGTGGGAAAGCCTTCACCAATTGGTCCCACCAAAGACAACATGAGAGGATTCACACTGGAGAGAAACCCTATGAATGTCCTCTATGTGGGAAAGCCTTCAATCATTCTTCGAGCCTTAGGCAACATGAGAGAACTCACACTGGAGAAAAACCTTATGAATGTCATCTGTGTGGGAAAGGATACAAACAATCATCAGCCCTTAGACAATATCAGAGAACTCACACTGGAGAGAAACCCTATGAATGTCATATATGTGGGAAAGCCTTTGCCTTTAGTTCTGTCCTTAGACAACATGGGAGGACTCACACTGGAGAGAGACCCTACAAATGCCATCTGTGTGGGAAATCTTACAGAACATCATCTTATCTTAGAGTCCATGAGAGAATTCACACTGGAGAAAAACCCTAGGAGTTCCATCTATGTGGGAAAGCCTTAACCTATTATTCTGATGTTAGAAAACATGAGGTCTCCTCACACTCAAATGAAATAATTTCAATGTTATCTACTCTGGCAAGCCATCACTGGCTTTTAGCAACATGAGGGAATTCACGAGAAGCCACATGAATGTTGTCTATGTGGAAAAGCATTCACTCATTCTGGCCTTATATGACATGAGTGTCCTGACACTTGTGAGAAAATGTGTGAATGTTTTCTTATGATTCTGAGGACCTTATATTTATCTTTTTAAATCATAACACAGCTAAAAGAACTCAAATAAAAGCCATGTATATTTGGAGACCACCAGGCAACACTCTGCCCTGAGTATATAACAGCATTCAGTAACATTATTCACTATGTAGAAGAGATTTGCAACCATAAAATTAACCTTTAACACAGCACAGAACACACTCTCTGAGGAAGCCTTTTTTGCAATCAACATGGAAGAGCTTTTCATCTTTACTACTTCATCTTGTCTAAATTCATTCAGAAAATAATCCATACAATGTCTTAATGTAGCAAAAACTGTCAATCTTTTGATATGAGTGAACTAACAATAGAAATGCAATAAAAGTAGGAGTCCTAATCTACTTTTCTAAATTATAAATAAACTAGAAAAATCTACATCTGATATCAGTGGGGAATGCCTGAATTTGTTATTGTTTAAATGAAATGAGGAAACACAACTGGAGAAACACTAGGTTTGTAATTAGTGTGTACATTTACTCAAGGACCAACCTTGGTGTGCAAAAGAAAATTCAGTGCAGGAATAACTACTTAAAAAATAATGAGTCTTTACTAGAAAGGCAAAACCCCTTGGAGGATTGATAGATATTTTAAGCTGAAAAAAAATTTTTAAGTGAAAATTACATGAAAACATTTATTCATACAGCAACATTTGTAGGGCATGTAGGAATTCACATTACTTAAAACAATCTTCAGGTCATAAATGAAAGAAGGTGTTCAGCAATTACTCATTTCCTACTAGCTCTAGTAGTCTTCCAGTGGGGATGTAATTACCTGAAGGTAAAATGGGTAAACCTTCAGCTGAATTTTCACATTGCAAAATAATATAATTTATATGTACCCAATTCAGCAAAGAATCCAGAATTTGGAAAAAGCCTTATTACTGAAATTATGTAATAAAGCAATATAGGATTGTGAAATGACATGGGAGTATTAGATGAAGAATTTTCAAGAGTGTGTAATGAGAACTCAACAGATTAATATTTTCATATATGGAAGTAGCAACAGTTGTTGCTGAACTTCTAATTTGGCAAAGTTCTACTTTATTTAATGTAGCTGTAATCAGAAATAATTGGGTTCCTTGGAAAATAAGTGGAAGTGTCAACTGAAACAGAAAACAAATGTCTTACACTAATATTAGAACATGTATGTGCATATCAGCGATTTAGAATGACAAGAATAAATAAGTATACTATAGGAACCTGATTGTAGATAGATTCTCCATTTTAATTGGCATCAAAACTTCAGAAAGAAATAAAAATTAATATTTAAATAAATGAAAAATGTTTCAGTCCTTGAGAATTATACATATACTAGCAAGAAAATTTTTTAAAATCTAGAATTTGTCATTGCTTCACGCCATATATTAGAAATTCTGTTGCACAGGGTTATTGTCAACTAGAATAGAGATTACAACAAACAAGGATATGGAAGAACATTGAAGATGTGACTAGTGTCCAATTTCCAGAGTGCCTTAAATGCTTATATTAATCCATAAAACCACAAAAAATAGAAGTCTTGCATATTCTTTACTGAAAGTTAAAATATTATTTAAAGAATTTAAAGTCATAGATAACACCCATACATGTATTCAAAGTCTCAGTATTCTTAAGGTATCAGTTTTCTTTCAAATCTGTAGATTCAATGCAGTTCCAATCTATATCCATTTTGTCATGAACGGGTGTATGAGATGTTCTCCCATTTGCACAGATAATGTATTTTATCTAAATATATTGATACTAAACACAAGGCACCTCCATGAATGAACATATTCCTTAAAGACACACAGAATTAACAGGCACACTATCTCTTTCC
The DNA here is from genome assembly GCF_030445035.2 of Dasypus novemcinctus. NCBI lineage: Eukaryota > Metazoa > Chordata > Mammalia > Cingulata > Dasypodidae > Dasypus > Dasypus novemcinctus. The sequence continues at coordinate 16,635,347 of NC_080702.1, read as the reverse complement.
TGCAGGTTACACCATGTGTGCCAATAAAAAAAATATTTGTTTTCATCAAGGTATGATTTTAAAATCCAAACTTATGTGAAGTACTTTTCCCTGATGTAAGTTAGCATGGGTTGAAGTGATTTTCATGAAAGACCTTTTATTGAGAATGTAGAAGTAAGCACATTCAGAGAAAATAACATGACCCTGGTAGCCCTAATTATTAGACCCACTTCTGGATCATGTATTGCAATTAATTGTTTGTCTTTTTATTCACTTGTTATTTCATTTCTTAGTTTTGGGATTTCTTGACTAGATATGGCATATATTTGTGAAATTTTATGTATTTTTTCTATCTCATAGGACTGAAAAAGAAGTCCCATTACTGGATACAAAGCTAACGCCACTCTGACTAGCTGAAATCATAAGAAAGACATATTGTTGGACAAATTTCTTTATCTCACCCTTGCATTGATGGGGTGGCCTCCTTTTATGTCACTTATTGGGACAATCCCATTCATCCTCCTCATGTTATATGATCCAGGTTTTTGTACCAATTTTCATACCCAAAGCTCAGTATCATCCCCTGAGAACTGTGTGTGTTCCCAAAGAAGGTCTATTTCCCCATGTACTTAATGTGCTGTCTTCCTCTCAGTATTTCTTTTGGAGTAGTAAGGCATAGGAATTGCATTGCCTTTTATGATAAACAATACATTCAAATACATTTGATGTGATTTATCTTAAAATAATTGTCTGATTTTTAATCAGTCTCTCATTCCACAGGAAGTGCATTTTGTTGTTTTTTCTTTTTTTTTTGGCATACACATTTCTTGGTAAGATAACTGATGCTGTTCTGAGTCCTGTTCCTTTGTATATAACCTCTTTTACTAACTGGAAGATTTCAAGATCTTCTCTTTGTCCCAGGTATTTACTCACTACCTTCTGTTTAATTTTAACCTAGAACTGTCCCCTAACATTTCATCATTTTTAATAACTCAATGATGGACATAATATTCCTTTACTAGCTGCATTTGGTGTCATATGCTGTTAAAGAAACTTAACTTTCATTAATTGAATCACTGTCCCAATATCAACCTTGAGCAGGTGTCAGGATTGGGACTGAGGTAGAACCCAGGACTCTGATGACTGTGATTTCCATGTGATATGATACTTCAGGTGAAGGAAATGATATCCCAGGATGGTGGTCACACCATCTTTGACACACTGTCTAAAGAGCTATACTGTAGGTATTGGGGATCTCTCAGTGGAGTAAATCTATTTATCCATGGATTCTTATTAGTATTATGGCAAAATGGATTGGAAAATGTACTAGAATTTAAAAGTGACAGGACCAGGCTTGCCATTCCCTGGCTATTTCTTTTAGCTTCAATGAGCATGGAAGAGAACTGAGGCTTTTTGGATAGACTTTGGGAAACAAACTACTGAAAGTGGGCTACTGTGGTGAGGAAACTAATGAAACACCTGAGGTAGCATGTTGGGAATGGAAGAGGTTCTGTGGTTCTAAGACTCCCACTGGGCAGGAAGCCAGTAAATTTCCAGGCAGAAATAATGGCAATGGGAGAGGGTATAAGAAAAGATCCAAGAAGTGCTCTAACTTTCCTTATGAAAAATGAGTCAGTTCACAGTAGTGAAAAGGTACTCTGAAATTATGTTACACTTGTACTGAGTTCTCTGAAATGGTAAATGAAAGACTTGAGAAGTTTAAAAGGTTCATAGTAATAAATTTTATGCATGTGACTTCAGCACAGGAAGTAGGGTATTTATCCGAATATGTTGTGGGTAAAGATGAGTAAGTGCTCAGGGAATGATCCTCATTACCCTGTATTCATAAAGTTCTACATATACTTCAGTTTGGCCCACTCTATACCCATGCCACACTCCTGATAGTCATGATTTTTATCACTATAGAGACTGTAAAGTGTATTTCTCTATATTTCTAATGCTCCTGGCAGCTAGGATCCCACCTGGATCCATGAAGCTTGGTTGCCACTCATACAATATTTGTTCTTTTGTGTCTGATATTTCACATAACATAAGGTTCTTGAGGTTCATTGTGTTACTGTGTGAGCCAGTACTTTCATTCTTTGCTACAGCTGAATAATATTCCATCGTATGTATATACCATATTTTATCCATTCATCTCTCTTTTTTAAAGATTTATTTATTTATTTCTCTCCCCTCTCCCCCCCACCCTGGTTGTCTGTTCTCTGTGTCTACTTGCTGTGTCTTCTTTGTCTGCTTCTGTTGTTGTCAGCGGTATGGGAATCTGTGTTTCTTTTTGTTGCATCATCTTGTTGTATCAGCTGTCCATGTGTGCAGCACCATTCCTGGGCAGGCTGCATTTTCTTTCATGCTGGGCGGCTCTCCTTATGGGGTGCACTCCTTGCACATGGGATTCCCCTATGTGGGGGGAAGACACCCCTGCATGGTGCATCAGCACTGCGCATGGGCCAGCTCCACATGGGTCAAGGAGGCCTGGGGTTTGAACTGCGGACCTCCCATGTGGTAGACAGATGCCCTAACCACTGGGCCAAGTCTGCCACCCCCATTCATCTCTTGATGAACCCTGGGTACTACCATCTTTGGGCAATTGTGAGTAATCCTGCTATGAACATTTGCGTGCATATATTTGATCATGTCAGTGCTCTCACTTCATCTGGGTATATATCTCATAATAGCATTGCCATGTCACATGGAAAATCTATACTTAACTTCCTTAGGAATGACCAGTCTTCCGCAGTGGCTGTATCATTCTACATTACCACCCACAGTAAATAAGATTTCCCCTCTCCCCACATCCTCTTCAACACTTGCCATTTTGTCTTTCTAATAGTGGTCCTTCTAATAGGTGTGAAATGATACCTCATTTTATACCTACTTGAGCTTTGCTTTGTATTTCTCTAATTGCTAGTGATGTAGAACATTTTTTCATGTTTTTTTTTCCTTTTTACATTTGTATTTCTTTGGAAAAAATGTTTTTTCAAACCTTTGGCTCATTTTTTAATAAGGTCATTTTGTTGTTGTTGAATTGTAGGATCTCTTTATATAACATAGATATTAAACCATTATCAGATATGTGATTTCCAAATATGTTTCCCATTGAGTTAGCTGCCTTTTGCCCTCTTGACAACATCCTTTGAGGTGCAAAAGTGTTTACTTTTGAGGAAGTCCCATTTATCTGCTTTATCTCTCAGTGTTCATGCTTTGGATATAAGGTTTAAGAAATCCCCACATACCACAAGATCTTTTTTACTTTTGCATTTTCTAATTTTTTATTTCAACTTCAAAGAATAACAGACAAAAGGCAGCTTAAATTATGAAAGCATTACTCTAGACAATTCTGTCCAGGCACATTTATCTCATTTAATCCTAAAAACAGTGGTAACTCCAGTATTCAGTAAGATACATAAATGAGCACAGATTGGTTAAATGATATGACCAAAGGTGTCCTTGTTCATGAAGAAAATGAAGGAAAACAATGCTTACCTAATATAAAATAAAAATAAACCCCATATTTTTACTTTTAACTTTGATGTATTTACCTTCTTTGCCTTTGCTTCAAAGATACTACAATATTACAGTTAGAACCACCACACCATGGAGCCTAGAGTGATTACAACTGAGGATGGGAGGATTGCATCCAGCATCCAGGTGGAATCTGAGCCTCCTCTTGACATAAAGGTGCAATGGACACAGCCAGTCCAGTGTCCACATAGAAGAGGTGGCATTGGATTGGGAAAAGTGGACATAATGGACAAAGGGTATGGGGAAAGGCAGGAAGAGATGAGAGGTGGAGGCGTCTTCGGGACGTGGAGCTGCCCTGGATGGTGCTTCAGAGGTAATCACCGGACATTGTAGGTCCTCACAGGGCCTACTTGATGGAATGGAGGAGAGTATGGGCCATGATGTGAACCAATGTATATGGGGTGCAGAGGTGCCCAAAGATGTACTTACCAAATCCAATGGATGTGTCATGATGATGGGAACGAGTGTTGTTGGGGGGGGGGAGAGGGGGGGTGGGGGGGTGGGGTTGAGTGGGACCTCACATATATATTTTTAATGTAATATTATTACAAAGTCAATAAAAAATTAAAAAATTAAAAAAAAATATTACAGTTAGCATAATGGAATTTAGCTGGAAATCAATTAACAGTGGGAAAAGGGAATATTCACAAAAAAGGGGAGGCTAACCAACTCCTAAACAATCAGTGGTTGAAGGAAGAAATTGTAAGAGAAATTAGTAAATATCTCGAGATGAATGAAAACAAGAATACAACTTACTAAAACATGGGATACAGCAAAGGCAGTGCTAACAGAGAAATTAAAAAGGAGAAAGATGAAATCAAAGACCTAACTGAACCCCTAGAGGAACTAGGAAAAATCAGCAAGCCAATCCCAAAGCAAGCATAAAGAAAAAGGTAATGGATAAGAGTAGGAATAAATGAAGTTGAGAAAAAAAAAATAAACATCATTGAAATCAAAAGCTGCTCTCTTTTTTCAAGATCAGTAAAATTAATCCTTTAGCTAGAATAACAAAAATGGTGCCAATAAAATCTGGTGCAGATTTTTTAACACAACATGCTGTGTGGCTGGGAATCACAGTGGAAGTGTAGCAACTCCCGTAGGTCATTTCAGTAATGTGTTTCTAGATCTGTACTTAGAGTGCACCTTAGGATGTGCTCTTGTGAGTCGACTAATGATTCAAGCTGTGGTTTTCAAATGTACATAGCAAATGTGCTCAAAGGAATATAGGAATGACAGTGAGAGTTCAAAGAGTGGAAGCACATGGTACAGCTTTATCCATTGAGTGAAATTAGGTTCAGAGAGCATGTGTTAAGAATTGTAAGCTGGGGAGTAGATGCAGCTCAACTGGTTGAGCATCTCTTTGCCATGTACAAGGTCCTGGGTGTGATCCCTGGCACCTCCTAAAAACAACTCATTAGGGAGCAGATGTAGCTCAGTGTTTGAGCACCTGCTTCCCATGTATGAGGTCCTGGGTTAAATCCCAGTACCTCCTTAAAAAAAATAATTAGGAAGTTGAATGGTTTTAATGGGTGTGCAAAACCCTCTTGAACATCACACAAGTGTGCAAGAATGATGGGTGAGTGGAAGAACTGGATGTCGAGTCAAAGTTACATAGTTTGGGTGTTCAAGGATGTGCTCTTTAATTGCAGCCACAGTGATGGGGCAGGGAGTAATAGTCAAGTGGCAGAGAGTGAGTGTGAAATGAGTAGAATTAAGTTTAATTGAATAGCACAGAGTTGAGTAACACAATGGGTTGAATGAGTGAAAGAACAGAAGGGGGTGTGCAAGAATTGAAATTTCATTGTATGCTTGTATGCAAGGAGTGATAGAGGAATAGCACAGAGTGGGTATGTACAGAGCATTTGTAGAAAGCAAAGCAAGTACATGGAGAATAGTACAGTGTCACAGTGGAGATGTGCAAGGAATGTGAAGGGATTAGCATAGATCTGATGTGTAGAAGCATGGCGAACATTAGGTGTGCAAGGAAATTGACACTGAAGAATGGAGTGATCATTGAATAGCACCGATTGGTACATAGGAAGTAGAGGTGGATGGCATAGACTGGTTGTGCAGTGTTCAGTAAATTTAAGTCACATGATTTGTAAAGAATGTGTAATAAATTTAAGTTGAGCACATACTGGGCTTGCCATGCGTGTATCGGTATAATAACTCAGGGTGAGTTTTAAGGAGTAATTGTTGAATGTCAGATCTATTAAATACAGTGTACTTTGGATGGTATGTAAGGAGTGGTTGTTTAGTCCTAAACAGTGAGTGTGAAGGGGAGTTATCCAATAGAGTAGTGTTCAAGCAGTGCAAATGAATAGCAGAACCTGGTTGTGCAGTGATGTAAGTTGGACAACTAAGTGAAAGTTTATAGTGATTGGAAGTTCAACAGTTCACAAAGGACTTCCAATTTTATTCATAGAATAATAAAGTGGGCATGTAATTTTGACAGGTAAATATAGCAGCTGGGTATGCAATAAGTCATATTTGGATGATGCAAAATGTGTGTTGAAGAAGATACTAAATTGGAAAAGGTGATATGTATGTGTATAAAGTGGATATAATGGTAACAGTATGTCTATGCAACAGTTTAAATTGAATAGCACAGAGAAGCACATGAAACAAAGGTTGGGTGGATCACAATGGGTATTGAGTTGATTAGAATACAGTAGGTATGAAAGGAATAAGTAACACATGGTGGATACACAAGGAGTGGTATTTGAATGTCAGAATGCAAGACTGTGAGCAAGCTATGGGTGTTGAACTAAAAAGGGAGAGTAGATCAAGTGATAGTTGTATTGGACAGAGTAGGTAAAGAAGTGGAGGAAGGAAATGGCATTGACTTTTGCAACTGGTGTAAATTGAAGAGCACAGATGTGTACAAGTGAATGTTACACCCATACTATCAAATTTAACTATCACGCTATGAACACTTAATGTTTGAGGTTAATGAACATGCATACACCCTCTGCTCCACCCAAATCAACTTAACATGCCTTTTCTGTGCCACTTGCATGTCTTTTCTGTACCGTTCATCTGTCATTCTTTGGGCACTCACAAAGTGCGTTTGGACATCCACAGCATTCTGCAACATCAAACATCAAACATTGTATTCACACACACTGTTAGTGTCCACATTTTAAAACAAGATGGACCCACTACAATATTCAGTTCAGATAATGAAATGGATGATGTCACAAACAGAGTTTGTTACATTAGGAGGCATTCTGAGGAGAACAGGGTGGTAGGGTTTTTCAGCAAGTACCAAAATGATTTGAAAGGGTAAGAAAAGGCTTGGGATGTTTCTAGGTTGTTAGGGCTTGGGGCTGGGTCAAGGGATCCTGTGTGTAGTCAGGGGCTTGCAAGATTTATCCCTCTGGTGCCAATGGAGAGAGCAACCAGGCTTTCTCAGAGCCTGCCCAGGTGTGGGGCAGAAGGGAAAGATGGAAGGATGAGGCATAAAAAATATCAACAAACATCAAGTCAGAGAGTTTATTACAATCCATCCCTTGTATCTGATGACTAAAATATATCATGTTTAATTTCATTGAATTTGAATTTGAGTTAAGCAATTAGTGTACCTTGTGAAACGTGCAGACCGAAGCCTGTACGGGAAGTGACAATTCTGTTTAAGCCTTCAAGAACCCAGAAATGTATATTCTAACAAAGAAATGGGTACCTTCATCAGTATTGATACCTGAAACTACAAAGTGTTGAAGGAGAATCTTGATAAGGCCCTATATTGTGGCTTTAGCATTATAATGATGTACATGATTTTTATTTATAGTTTCAGTGTGTATGAAGCAAATTTTTGCAAAAAGGGGACACTGGATAATGTTGTTCTTGCTGTCATTGACCAGACCGGACAGCCAGACCATTGACAATGAATGGCCTGAGTTTGTAAAAATGTGCCGATGGGGCATATTGTTGGCTAAAGAATCCAGTACTATGATGACTCCTGGAAGTTTGGCCAATCTTCAGGGTCATGTTGACTATTGGGTCCCATCCTTTATCTGGGACATCTGAGTTAAGAGATGAAAAGCAGTAGCTTTCTATTGACTTCTGTGATGTGTGATGGCAGTTGTTCCATCTGTAAAGTGTATGGGCTCCCTTCACTCTTCCTTCAGTTGATTCCAGGGGACTTTCCAGATAGCAAAGGGGAATTAGAAGGGGGTCTGGCACCTTGGCATCCCATGAGGGACCAAGGAAAGGGAAGACACTACTCTTGTAGGTGGGACATGCCAGATGGCCTAAGTTTGGCTTCCTAGTATAGCAAGGATGCCTCAGTGGCAATGTTTAGATGGTGAGGTACTTTTATCATATCCCAGAGCATTTTGGACTTGATCTGGGACAGCCTTTATGAGAGTCCAGCATCCTGTCAGCATCTGCCACTCTAATGCCATGCAGCCTAGAGCCCAGGGGAACAGTTAATTGCATCAGAAGGTCAAGGGCAAATTATGGCCATCAAGAGTGAACCACAATGTCCAGGAGGCATGAAAAAGTATTGGTAAAACCTTTACAGTGAAAGACCCTCTGGAGAGTACTGAACAGAGTATCTGTTTTACTGTAAATTGAACATATTCTAGATTAAGAGGGAGGCCCTATTTACATACTACAGCATAAATAAACTTAAGTAAATATTTTAAACAAGCCATATGTTGTCTCCAGAACCCAAGTAGGCTGAAAGATGTTGGGCTTGTTTTAACATTGTAGGTGCTGATTTTTTATACTGTCACACATGGAGCAGCTTGTGATTTGCCAAATATTTTTTAGGAGTTTAACTGAAGTGGTTGGGTTTTGTATTATTACATGGGAGACAATTGCCCTTTTTTTCTGGTTTATTGATAAGTACAAAATATTGTCAAAAGAGATTAAAGAGTACCTTTATAAATAGAACACCATAAACCTTGTTTATGGACTGGAAATCTTAAAATGAGAATACTTCCAAATTGATACATAGATTTAATGCAATATTTACCAAAATCTTGGCAATTTGAAGAGATTGACAAAGTAGTCCTAGAATTTACACAAATGTAGGGGGCCCAGAATAAAAACATACTTTAAAGAAATTATTAAGTTGGAAGACTAACACTTCCAAATTACAAATCAGAACAAAAAGCTACAGTAATAAAAACTATGTAGTAGTAGCATAAGAACAGATATTTAGAGCACCAGAAGAGATTTGGGATTAAGAAATAAGGGGAGTGGGCATAGCTCAGTGGTTTGAGCTCCTGCTTCCTGGGTTCAAGCCCCGGTACTTCAAAAAAAAAAAAATCCTCAAATTTATGATCATTTGATTTAAGAATCATGACAGTTCAATGTGTAAATTTTAATTCTTTCAACAAATGTTGATGGTACAACTGAATAGCCCTATGCCAAAAAATGAAGTTGAACCCATAGTTCATATAGTCACAATGCTCTCAAATGGATAAGTGACAAATATGAAATTAACCTTATAAAAGTCTTAGAAGACATAAATATGTGTCCTTGGATTAGGTAATGGTTTATAGATATGACAATGAAAACATGCCAAAGATAAAAAAGGTAAATTAGACATCATCACAATGAAAAATGTTCATGCTTCAGTGGACATTATCAGGAAGTTTAAAGGAAAGTCCACACAGTAGGAGAAAGAAATTGCAAATCATTTATCTTACAAGGATCTAATATCCAGCATATATAAAGAACATTTATAACTGCACCATGAAATTACAAAGAACTCCATTAGGAAATGTGGAAGTTTTGAATAGACATTTTTCCAATGAAGGTATGAAAATGGCCAATATAGACATGAAAAGAAGCTCAGAAATCATTGGTCACCAGGGAAATGAAAATCCAAACAAGACATCAGTTTACACATTACAATAAAAAAAGTTGACTATTAACGTTTTGGCAAAAATATGTAGATAGTTGAATCTTCAAACATTGCTAATAGGAATGTAACAGTGATCAACCAATGTAGGAAACAATTTGGTAGTGCCTCAGAATTACCACATAACTGGTACTCCACAGTTAAATATCCACTGTTTTAGTTTTCATGACTGCTTAAGCAGATGTCATGCAATTGGTTGGCTGAAACAATGGGAATTTGTTGGCCCTTGGTTTTGAGGCTAGAAGTCCAAACCAAGGCAATGCTATCTTGAAGACATTCTGGGGCTGACTGGGCTCTTTTGTAGCATGGACATGCATATGGGTGGACTTGCTTGACCTTTCCATTCTCTTCCAGATTCTGTTAATGTTCAGATTCCAGCTTCTCTCTCTGTGGCTTTGTGTCTCAATTTCATTGTTTTTAAAGGATTCTAAGAATAGTAATGAGACCCATCCTGATTGGATTGGGCCACAACTTAAATGAAGTAATCTCATCCAAAGATCCTACTTGCAATGGGTTCACACCACAGAAATGGATTCAGTTTAAGAACATGTTATTTGGGGTACATAGCACCAAACCACGACGACCTTCATAACTGAAAAATGTACGTTCATACAAAAACTTGTACTAAGTACAAGAAGCCATTCTCGAAAGGCAAGCATTGTATGATTCCATTGATATGAGATGTCCAGAATAGGTGATTTCAGATGGGCAGAAAGTAAATTAGTGGATGACGTTGGCAGGAGGGAAAGTAGCATGGGATCAAGGCAAATGGGTACCGGGATTCCTTTGAGGGTGATGAAAAAGTTCTGCAATTACATAGTGGTGGTAACTGAGTAATATTCAAAATATACTGGTAACCACTGAACTGTGCAGTTAAAAGGGTGAATTTTATGATGTGAATTGTATTTCAATTAAAACTTTTAGAAAAGATGGCAATAAGTTTGAAGATCCAGAACCCTTGGGATGGAGATGTCCAGTTATGGAGGGAGAAATCAGGGCAGAGATGGGAGTCAAAGAGGGTTCTTGTGCAAAATCAGTAGAGTCTTGAGATTCCTCATGGATTTAGGGTTCAGGAGTTCCAGCCAAGAGTGTTGGACACCTTTGCATCCAATAGGAGTGTGTTCAAGTAGCTCCCTGAATTATTTTGGGAAGCAGATGTGGCTGAAGCAACTGAGCTCCCACCTACCACATGGGAGGTCCCTGGTTTGGTTCCTGGTGCCTCCTAAAGAAGCCTGAGTTGGTGTGACAGGCAGACATGGCAAGTTGATGCAAAAAAGAGATACAAGAAGAAAAAATGATGATAGACACAACAAAGCAGGGAACAGAGGTTCCTGGTGCCTCCTAAAGAAGACAGCTGACAGAAAGGGCAGATGCAGCAAGCTGATGCAACAAGAGACAGGAAAGAGCATAATGAGAGACAACAAAGCAGGGAGCAGAGGTGGTTCCGGTGATTAGGCACCTCCCTACCACATCAGAGGTCCCAGGTTAGACTCTCAATGCCTCCTAAAGGAACAGGGAGGATGAACAGGCACAGCAAGTGCAAACAGTGAGGAAATGAGGAGAAAGAAAAAAAAGAAAATGTTTCTCTTGTTCTAGAAACCATTTCTTCTGACTTTTCTCAAGGCTGTTAGGGGATCATCCTGAGAAATTAGAACAATGAGTGAAAAAGGAGGAGAAACCTTGCACTTCTCTCACTGATCTTTTCATTTTGGTTGTCAGCCAGAGATGGGTGCCCTTCAGACAGGAAGTTATATGATGCTGGGATTTGGGGGGAAATGTAGACAAAATACAATTTAAAAAAACAACTTGTATGTGATTTGCTGCCTAATATAGAGGCAGCAAAACAAACCCTTTGGCTGGATGTTCCAAAGAGGCTAGTTGCTTGTGGAAAGGTGGCCATCTAATTCTGCAGAACAATAAAATAGACACAAGCAAAGGATCTTCTTAAGTATTAAATAGAAATGGAACTCATTCATACATGTTTTGCCCCTACATCAGACCGCCAACCTGAGGTGTACCATTCTTGATTACTTATGAGGGCAGAACCCCACCCTGACCACTATGGGTACAGTTGGAATTGCTGCCTACTTGGCATCAGCCACAGAGTATAATAGAGGATTGTAAATGTAGATAAAGATGTGAGACCCAGAGGATACCAGATGCATCCACTTGCCCAACACTGTGATACCCTCTCCTCAGCCTCACTGAGCAGAACCTCAATGGGTGGGGAAGTAGGGGCCATGGTACAACCACAAACATCTCTTTGCTTCAATCTAGGACCCCAGCTTGTCCAGGCACATTCTCTTCACCAGCCCACCCCACTTCCCACCACTGGCATTCACTTATGTAATCATCAGTGTTTTCTGGCCCACACAATAAGTGGTCCCTGCCAATGTGACTTGTTCAATATATGTGTCAGTCCTCGGGTCTTGAGCATGGACTTCTTTATCGAACTTCTTGAATGTATGTTTAAAGTGCTGAGAACACAATGGTTTGAAGAATAAAATGATACGTATGACTTCATATACATGCATAAAACATTATTTCATAGTTGCATGTCAGTGGCCTGCAGTCAATTATCCCCAAGGATACACCTGTAGTTGAGCAGGAATGGCTTTATTACTCATTTCAGCAAGAGCAAGAGCAGGGAACCTGAGTGTTTCACTAAGAGAATTACAGAAGGGCCTTATATGACTTGACCTTATGTTAGTTGATTTGGGGGTGTGTTAAAAAAACCTGAGTTTGGCCCAGAATTGAGAGCTGTCAGAAAGTGGGAGTGATTCTATGTTTGTTATCTTAATACATCTTAAAATATCTGGGGAGGTCAAACCAGAACAAGACTACAGATGTTAATGGTAAAAAAGCAGAAGTCACTTATACAAGCTGGGTTCAATTAGATTGGAGTGCCACTGAGTAAGTTTTTCTTCCTGATGGCCTTAGTGTAGTTCTTGTTTAAGTTGCCCTTTCCAATGTTCACCTCATTTCCAATGTTCACCCCATTCTATCCCATGGAGTGTGCCCATTGCTTGGCCTTTTGTGCTGTAAATGAGGTACCTTGATCTGATTGGAGTCCAATTGCATATCAAAACACATGGCAGAAGTGTTCATCCATGGCTGCAGTGATGGTCCTGACTACCACATCCTGCACAGGATTTGCTGTGTCATATCTTAAGTATGTGTTTAGAGTGATGATATAGCATCAGAACCCATGGATACAAATAATATATTCATTGTGTTACAACATTCATGCAGATCTAAGTGCCAGCTAATATGACCCACCTTGCTAGCCTGCATGGCCTGGGTATTAGTAGGATCCATGTGGCTGTGCTTGCCTTTTCTACAGTGAGCCCTTGTGACTTGGGCTATTCCTACATCCCTTCTCCCTGAACTGCATCTGGGGATTCAGAGTGCAGCTAGATGAGAGCCTAAATCTTTCAATTCCTAAGAACCCTCCCCCTTCTGCTCTTTTATGGATAATACCAAAGACTTAACCTATAATTTCAAGGAATCCCTTCCCAACTCAAGAGTATTGGTAGAATATTTCTATAGGTATCCCATCAACTTTTGCTTTGTCCATCCTCTGCTTTAGTAACCAAAGCCACTTTGCTCTATAGGTGATACCTGCCCAGTCCTTATTCTTAACTTGGGTATTCTTCATGGTCTGTTTGTGGCCATTCTAGCACAGATTCTGGTTGCCAGCTTCTGTCTGTCCTCAGTGAAAATGACTGACAACATACTGCCATTTCCACCCCAAAGCAGGGCATTGTGTTGGATCTTTTCTATCACTGTCCACCTCAAGTCAGATGTTTTGAGTGACATATCATTCCTTGAAGACTCAGCCAGAGTTGTGGCCTCAGAAATGTGATGCAGACATGGCACTATAAGGTCCCACTGGGCATTGGGTAGAGGATATGCTGGGAAGTGGGCAGCTATGCCAAGGTAGGGTAATGATGCCAATGATTCATAGTGTCCTCCAAATAAAAAATAATCATTCTTCATTTAATTACATGTGAAAAAATAAAAGGACAGGCATAAATTCTACATCCTTGTACAGCTTTAGCATTCGAAGTGGATAATTTTCAAGAAACAATGGTCTTTGTTCCTGGGTTCTCCCTTTTATTTTCAACAAATATTTAATGCTTTGTTAGTTAAAATTGGTACAGTGATTTTTCCAAAAAGAGTGGATTCCAACTATATTTGCCCTGTGTATCATTATGCATAATCTGACAATAGCTCTGCCCTCTATGGCTGACAACATACTTTCACAGCTGAACAACTTTGATTCTTTAAAAATAACTAAGTGGACTCAGTAATTATCATGAAAATAAGGTGTGGATGGTCTCGCAAATTATGGAATTATAATTTGAATGGGTTTTCAATTCTAAGCCTAATATCTTCCCACATGTGTAGGAACCTTTTATGCATAAGAGCCAGGCCCTTAGTGATCTAAATTTGTGAACCAAAAGCCATGATCAGTGATCAGCATTACCTACGTCTTTTCTTGGGGAAGAAAGTCATATTCCTTTCAGTCTCCAGTAAGCTAGCCAGTGGCTGGATCCCAAGGTAACCTACTGAGAGAAGGGAGGATGGGGCTGGAATCCATAGTGCAGAGAAAACCGTTTACTGTTCTTTACCATAATTTCTCAGTCCCTGCCTCCAGATTTCCCTGGGTGCTGTACCAATTTCTTCTGGCCTTTGAAGATTCAAAATTGCTGTATCAGACAATCCCTGCCTGTTTAGTAGATGTTTTGGTGGAAGGACAAAATTGTGGAGCTCCTGACTCCACCATCTTCCCAGAATCCCAAAATATCCCAAATCTTATGAAAGACTTAAATACACATGTCAAAGAAACCTGCAGTACACCACACACAAAACATAATAGATCTGCTCTGAGACACAAATCATAATATCAAATGCCAAAGTTAAAGAGAATTCTGAAATCAGAAAGAGAAAAGTAATGCATCACATACAAGAGATCCTTGATAAGACTAAATAATGATTTCTCATCACAATTCAAGGAGTAATCTATGGAATATGAATGTTTTTGAGTGGTCATGGGGTGTTGTCACAGTGGGTGGAGACCCACACAATAACCAGAAGAATATTGAATTCCCATCTTGGGGAGTCCTACATTATCTAACAGAGTGGCAAGCATCCCTAGAGTACATGGGCAGTACCTAGCAAAGTAAGACAGACCAGTAGGCCAGGCCCTTGATATTGATGCTCACATTTACGAACCGTGTTCTGAAATTGAAATATGGCTAGTATTGTATATTGCCTAAGAGTTACCTCCTAAAAGCCTCCATGTTGCTCAAACGTGGACTTTCTAAGCCAAACTCAGCGTATAAACATACTACCTTTCCCTTCCACCCCCTGCCTGGTGTGGAATATGACTCCTCAGGATGATTCTCCCTGGCACCAAGGGATTATTACCAAGTGCCAGCTAGTGATGCATTTGGAAAAAGACCTTGACTCAAAGGGGGAAATAGTAAATACAAATGAGTTTTTACGGCTAAGAGATTTCAAAGTGAATTGGGAGGTCATTCCAAAGGCTACTTATGCACATATCAGAAGGATCTCACTGCCACAGTGGAGTGCCTCAAGAATGGGCACTCCTGAGGAGAGACATATGAAAACTATAGGCAGGGCAGAAACCCCCAGGAATTTAGAGCCTTGTCAGTGGGCCTTACTTTGGAATATATGATAACCTGTCCTCCCAATATACTGGGGTTGGATTCATTTATAATTTTCCTATACATGGTTCTTATACCCCTTTTATTTGAACCTATGATTAGCACTATACCCATTAAATATGTGTCCCGAAGACTTAAATCTTCAGTCTGCTCATATGATGGTAGAACTCTGAATCTCAGCAAAGCTGCAGGCAACAGCTACTCTCCAGTTCAGTGGACTCACTCAAGACAACTAACAAAATGACAATGATGAACAAAATCCATCCCCCAAACAGTATCTACAACTGTAAGCAAGACAGTTCCATCCATCTGCCCCATGGGTTCTAGGCCCCTCTCATTCGGAAGCAGAAGGACATCACCATCCCCAAATCCTCAAGGTTCAGGAATGAACAGACCAAGGGGCGAATGCAGGCATTGGCTAAAGTAGACATTATTATTCAACTTATAGCGTTGCTATAAAGATAGTGGTCACTAGAGGTTTTAAGGGGAAAGAGAGGGAAAAATAAGTGTAGCATCAGGCATTTTTGTGACATTGAAATTATTCTGCATGTAATTACAATGACAGATATAGGCCATAATAAATTTTGTCAAAATCTATGAAATTGTGCTGTACAAAGTGTAAATCATAATGTAAACTATTGTTTAGCAACAATGCTTCAATATTTGTTCATCAATTGTAAAAAATGTACCACACTAATGAAAGATTTTTTTTATGGGGAAAAGTGTGGGAAGAGGGAGGCAGTGGGGTATATGAGAATCCCCTTTATTTTTTATGTAACATGTATGTAACCTAAAGCTTCTTTAAAAATAAAATGAAAAAAAGAGTCCAAGGGGCAAAAAGGCCAATGTATGATATGTTTAAGGTACTGAAAGAGAAAAACTGCCAGCTCAAAATTCTTTAGTTGGCAAAACTTTCCTTCAAAAATGAGGGGAAGTTTAACACATACAGATAAAGAATAAACTGAGGAAGATAAAAGTACTGCCATACCAGAAATACTAAAGGGTGTTTTTCAATTTGAAAATATAGGAGAAAGTGGCTTGTAGTAGTCTGAGGAAATGAAGATCTTCAATAAAGGTAAACAAAGGAGTAAATGCAAAACCCAATAGCACTGTATCCACAATACACAACTCTACTTTTTAATTCCTATAAGACTAAATGTTAGAAGACAAAGGCACAAAGTGAGTTGGGAGATCATTCCAGAGGTTCTTATGCTCATCTCAGTAGAAACTCATTGACTGCCTCAGTATTGTCTCAAACAGTGGGCCTCTTGATGACTCTGGAGACATCCAGGCACTATCGGCAGGGCAGGTAGTTCAGGAGTTTGGTGTCCTACCAGTTGCCCTTATCTTGGAGATTATGCTCCCCAGTGTGACAGAGTTGGACTCATTTGTGGTTTTCCTACACGTGTCTCTTCTGCCCTTTCTATTTGAAAGTAGAGTTAGTACTAGAATTGATAGTTATATGTCCAAGAGACTTAAATCTTTGGTCTGTCCATGTGCCAGTTAGGCCCTGAATCTCAGCAGTTGCAACACCTATTCTCCAGGTCATTGAACCTACCAGGACAGCTAACAAGGTGATGATAATCGACAATGCCCATCCCAAGGAACAGAGAAAGTCTACAACTGCAAGCAAGAGAATTCCATCCATTTGCCCCATGGGATCTAAGCCCTCTCTCAGTTAGAGGGAGGTTGGGCATCACCATCCCCAAATCCTCAGGATTGGGGAATGAACAATGGACTAAAGTAGACTTACAATTATTCTACTATAGACTTGTTATTCTAACAATGGAAGAACTTTATCATTCATGTTGAGGTAGTGGCCAGCAGAGGTTCTGAGTGGAGGGAGAGGGAAAAATAGTGTAATATGGGGGCATTTTTAGAATACAGGAATTTTCCCTGCATGACATTGCAATGACAGATACAGGCCAGTATATATTTTGTCTTACAGAATTGCATGGGACAGAGTGTAATGTGTAATGCAAGCTGTAATACATGGTTAGTGGCAATGCCCCAATGTGTGTTCATCAATTATAACAAATGTACCATACTAATTAATGATTTTGTTAATTTGGGAGCATGTGGGGGAAGTGGGGCATGTGGGAATCCCCTATATTTTTATGTAACATTTATGTAATCTAAAGTTTACTTAAAATAAATAAAAAGTTAAAAGGCATATTTCCTAACAGACATGAAAAATATTAAGAGATAATGTGGGAAGATGGCATCAGAGTAGGCAGGCAGAGTTCATCTCCCTCACAAAACAAGGGAGGAGGAAAAAACCTGTCTGAAGGACCTGCTTTGAGGGTCAGCAGACCAGCAAGACAGTGCTATGCAACACCTCAGAGGGTGAGGGGCAGAGAAAACCCAAAATGACAACCGTGGCTTACTAAAACTCCGTGGTGGCTGGGAATGGCACCCAGCCTCCACCATCAAGCTGTACAGCCTGGAAAAAAAACCATGGCCCACTGCAACCAAGAGGGGAGCAGACATCTTCCTCCATGGGAAGAGGGAGGGTGCAGTGGAGGGCAGAGTGGGTTTTTCATCAGTGAATGGCCAGCAGAGCCCACTTTAAATCTCAGCTCTGGCTACGACGGAAGCAAGGTTAAGCAGGAATTGAAAGCAATACCTCCGTGTAAAGGTTTGCCAACACAAGCCACCTGCTGAATGAGAAAATCCAAGGAGAAAAATTGCATTTTGGTCTCTTAATCCAAACCCCTGGGAGAAAATCTGCCCCATTAGTAAGTCCGTGGCACAATTTTGATAACTTAAGCTGGCAATTTTACAGATTCAAAGTTGAACCAAAATCAAAGAACTGTCAAAAAAACCACTGGGCAAGAGGGAGAAACTGTCAGAATAAATTCATCAACATATTCACATGACTAGACATTAGAAAAAAGTACAACTATATGAAGAAACTACAAGAGATAGCCCAGCCGAAGGAACAAAACAAATATCCTAATGAGATATACAGAATTTAAGGCAACCAAAAAATGATAATCACACAAATCTCCTAAATCAATTAAAAAAGTTGGAAGAATGTATGAGTAAAGAAAAAGGCTATTAAGAAGACAATTGGCAAGCATAAAGAACAATTTGAATGCTAGCAAAGAAAGTACCAGAACTCATGGAAATGAAAGACATAATGGGTGAGGTGCCAGCTGGGCTCTGAGCCTCAGCAGAATTGCAACTCCTATTTTCCAGTTTGCTGGACTTATCCAGATTAGCTAACAGGGAGTTGAAGATGGTCAACCACCACACCAGGGAACCAAGGATGCCTACAACTGCAAGAAGGAAAATCACACCCATCATTCATGTGGGATCTGGGTCCCTTCTTGATTTGGAGGTGGAGTGGACGTCACCATCCTGGGGTCCACAAGATGGAGGAATAGAATGTGGATTGGAGGGGACTTGCTGGTATTCTACTGTAGAGCTGTTGTGACTCTGGTGGTTGAAGAAATTGTGTCATTGGTGTGAAAAGGGTGGCCACTGTGGTTGCTGAGGGCATGGAGAGGGAAGAAGAGATGTGATGTGGGTGCATTTTTGGGACTTGGAGTTGTCCTAAATGACATTGCAGGGACAGATACTGGACTTTATATATCCTGCCATAACCTGGGGGAGAGTGTAAATTACAATGTAAACTATCCATGCAGTGCAGCAGTGCTCCAAAATGTATTCATACACCAAATGCAGTGAATGTGCCACAATGATGAAAGAGGCTGTGGATGTGGGAGGAGTGGGGTGGGGTGGCATGAGGTGTGGGGTATATGGGAATGTCTTATATTTTTTTAATGTAACATTTTTTTGTGACCTATGAATCTTTTTTTAAAAAGGCAATTAAATTTAAAAAAATTTTAAGATTAAAAAAATACTTTAGAGGAAAGCAGATGTGGCTCAATCAGTTGGATGCCAACCTACCAAATGGGAGGTACCAGGTTTTCATTCCAGTGCCTCCTACAGAAGACAAGCAGACACTGTGCTTGCCACCACCCACCACAATGAGCTAGATGCTACAACCCGCCACAGCAACCCAGACACCACAATCCACTGCAATGAGCTAGATGCCACAACCTACCAAAATGAGCTAGATGCCACACCCACCCAAATGAGCTAGATGCTGCAAGCTAGCAGATGCTTCAGACTGTGGGAAGCAGATGTGACTCAGGCCACTGGGCACTGGACTGACATGTGGGAAGTCTCAGGTTTGGTTCCCAATGCCTTCTGGAGAAGACAAGCAGACACAGTGAGCAAAACAATGAGCAAGACAGATGAGACAGAGGAGAGAAACATTGGAGGGATAAATATAAATCAATCAATCCATCTTACAAAAACATTAGAGACATATAATAGCATTTTAGAATTTTTTGAAGACAGAATTAGTGATATTGAGGGCAGAACATCTGAACTGGAAAAGACAGGAGAACAGAAACTGAAAAGAATGGAATGGAACAAGATCTCAGAAAACTGAAAAACATTGTGAAGTGCACAAACATACATGTTATCAGTATCCCAGAAAGAGAAGAGAATAGAAAAGGGGCAGAAAGAATATTTGAGGAAATAATGACCGAAAACTTCCCAACCCTTATGAAAGACATCAATATCCAAGTAAAACAACACACCCCAGATGGAATAAATCTGAATAGAACTACTCTGAGACACCTACTATTCAGAATGACAAATATTACAGATAAAGAGAGGATTCTGAAAGCAAGAGAAAGGCAAAGTATCACATACAATGGAACCTCAATAGGATTAGGTGCTAACTTCTCATCAGAAACCATGGAGGTGAGAAGTAAGTGGCATAATGTTTTTAAGGTACTGAAAGAGGAAAACTACAAGCTGAGAATTCTGTATCTCACAAGACTGTCCTTCAAATATGAGCACGAAGGGAGCAAATGTAGTTTAAGTGGTTGAGCACCTGCTTCCCATCTATGAGGTCCAGGGTTTGATCCCTTGTACCTCCTGAAAACAAAGCATGCCAACTCATTGGTGAACAGATGTTTCTCAGTGACTGGGCACCTGCTTCCCATGTAAATTGTCTTGGGTTTATTCCCCCGTACCTCCTAAAAAAAAAGAGGGTGAGTTTAAAATCTACACAGAAAAAAAACCTAAGAAACTGAGAAAGTATGTTACCAGAAGACCAGTAGTACAATAGACAAGAAATGGAGTGCTGTAGTTACAGACATTATCTGTTATGAACATAGATCAAAAAATCCTCAAAAAAATACTTGCAAACTCAATCCAAAAGCACATTAAATAATTGTACACCACAATCAAGTTGGCTTTACCCTAGGTATGCAAGGGTTTTTCAACACAAGAAAATCAATTCGTGTAATAAACCACATTAATAGATTGCAGAAGAAAAATCACATGATCCTCTTGCATTATGCAGAAATGGCATCTGAAAAACTATAGCATCCTTTCTTGATTAAAAAAACACTACAAAATATAGGAACAGAAGGATACTTTCTTAACATGGTGAAGTGCATATATGAAAAACCTACAGCTAGCATTATACTCAATGGTAAAAGATTGAAAGCTTTCCTGCTGTGTGGCAGTTTGATATTGTTTATGAATTCCAAAAAGAGATATTATGCTTGTAAACTGATAAGTTCCTCTGGACACGATACCCTTTGACTGTATTAAATTCAAAGATTACATTTACTTGATTAAATAAAGATTAGGGCTTTGATACAGCCACATCAGGAAGGCATTGAGTCCTCGTCCTTTTGATGGGTGGACACTCACACAGGAAAAGACATAGCAGAGGAAGAGAGACACCTCCATAGATACAGCAGAGGCCCTGGGAGAAGAGATGAACCTGATAGTCTACAGCTGACCTTGTGAAGAGAGTAGAGCAGCTGAGCCCAGAAAGAAATGAGCCCTGGGGAGAGACACAAGTATTATTCCAGCCTTCAGCTGTGGTTGGAAGAAGCTGGGACCATGGAAATCTCAAGAGGAAAATGGAAGGCTGAGCCCTTGCAGACATTGCCCACCTCTTGATTCTATACATGGCAAATGACTTTGGTTGAAAAAGTACCTCTTATGGTACCTTGAGTTAGACTCTTCAGGGCCTGTGACCATAATCTTCTAAACCAAATAAATACCCTTGATAAAAGCCAACAGATTTCTGGTACTTTGGTTCAGCACCCCTTTTGGCTGACTACTACATGCTGAGATCAGGAAAAGACAAGGATGCCCATTGTTACCACTGTTATTCAATACTTTGCTAAAAGTTCTACTAGAGCAAGTAGGCTAGATAAAGAAATAAAAGTTACCCAAGTAGGAAAAAAAGAAATAAAGCTTTCATTATTCACTGATGATATGATCCTATATCTAGAAAATCCTGAAAATCCACAACAAAGCTACTAGAACTAATAGATGAGTTCAGCAAAGTGGTGGGATACAAGATTGATGTGCAAAATATCAAAATAGAATACTGATGAGCAATCTGAGGAGGAAATTAAAACATTCCATTTATAATAGCTACTAAAAGAATCAAAGATTTAGAAATAAACTTAACCAAGGACATAAACGACCTGTATTCAGAAAACTAGAAAACATTGCTGAAAGAAACTGAAGAAGACTTAAGTAAGTGGAAGGGCATTGTGTGTTCATGGACAGGAAGACTAAATGTCATTAAGATGTCAATCCTACACAAATTGATTTACAAGTTCAATACATCCCAATAAAAATCCCAAAAGCCTTTTTTCCCCCAGAAATGGAAAAGCCAATTTTAAAATTTACTTTGAAGGGCAAGATGCCCTGAATAGCCAAAAATTTCTTTACAAAGAACAAAATGTAGGACTCTTACTTCCTGACTTTAAAGCATATTGTTTAGTGGTAAAAACAAAACAAAACAAAAAATCCAGCATGGTACTTGCATAAATATAGACTGTCCAATGGAACTGAATAGAGAAATAGACCCTCACATTAAGGTCAAGTAATTTATAACCAGGCTGCCAATTCCTCCTATTGCTTCAGAAGAGTCTATTCAACAAAAGGTGCAGGGAGAACTGAATATCTATAATCCAAAGAAATTAAAAAAGGCCCCCTATCTCACACATTATACAAAAATTTTCTCAAAATAGATTGAGGCCCTAAATATAAAACCTATAACCTTAAAGCACTTAGAAGTAAATGTAGGAAAACATCAATATCTTGTGGTAGGCAGAGGTTTTTTCAACCTTAAATCTGAGGCATGAGCAACAAAAGAAAAAAATAGATAAATGGGACCGCCTCAAAATTAGATACTTTATTCTTCAAAAGACCTTGTCAAGAAAGTAAAAAGGCAGCCAACTCAATGTGAGAAAATATTTGGAAACCATATATCCAATAACTTTTGATGTCCATGTTATATAAAGAAACCACACAACTCAACAATAAGAAGAAAAACAACCCAAGAACGTTCCATCCAACTTCCCCATGGGATCTAAGCCTCCTGTCAATTAGAGGTGGAGTGGGCATCACCATCACAGAATCCTCAGGACTGGGGAATTGATGATGGACTAGAGTAGGCTTACAGTTCTACTGTATGCTTGTGATCCTAGCAATGGAAGAACTTTTATCATGGATGTAGAGTGCAGTGTCCACTGGAGGTTCTGAAGGGAGGGAGAGGGAAAAATAGATGTAATTTCAGGGCATTCTTGGGACTTGGGAATTATCCTGAATGACATTGCAGTGACAGATACAGAACATTGTATTAATATATCATAATAACTTGTAAAAATGTGTGGAAGAGTGTAAACTACATGTAAACTATAATCCATACTTAGTGGCAATGCTCTAAAATGTGTTCATCAATTGTGGCAAATGTACCAAACCAATGAAGGATGTTGTTGATTTGAGAAAATGTGGGAGGGCTAGGGAGTGGGGCATATAGGAATCCTTTATAATATTTGTATAACATTTATGTAATCTAAGTTTCTTTTAAAGAATTAAAAGGTATATTAGAAAAAAAGACAAGCAACCCAATTTAAAAATGGACAAAAGAATAGACATTAATCCTAAGTGGTAATGCAAATGGCCAAAAAGCATATGGAAAAATGCTCAAAATCACTAGCTATTAGGGAAATGCAGATCACACCTACAATGAGATACCATTTCACACCTTACAGAATGGCCATTATTTTAAAAAGCAAAACATAAAACTAACAATGCTGGAAAAGGATGCAGAGAAACAGAAACACTCATTCACTGTTGGTGGAAATGTCCAATGGTGCAGCCTCTGTGGAAGACAGTTTGATGGCACCCAAGATGCTGGATAGAACTGCTTTATGATCTAGCAATCCCATTACTAGGAATATATTCAAAAGAACTGAAAGCAAGGACATGAACTGACATTTGTACACTGATGTTCATAGCAGCATTGTTCACAGTTGCTAAAATGTGGATCCAGCCCAGGTGTCCATCAACTGATGAGTGGATGAACAAAATGTGGTATATACACACAATGGGATACTCTCAGCTCTAAGAAGAAATTGCAATGCATATGACAATGTAGATGTACCAGGAGGATATTTAATTGAAATAAGCCAGACAAAAAAGGACAAATATATTATGGTCTCACAAATATGAACTAAACATTATGTGTAAACTCATTGAGATAAACTTTAGGTTACTAGGAAATAGAATGTGGTTTGAGAATGGGAGCTGATGCTTAATGTATGTATTAATAAAGATAATTGTAAAAGTGTGCAAATGAATAGAGTTGAAACACATAGTATAACTAACACTGCTGATTTATAAATGTGATTGTGTCTGAAGAGGGTTGCAATGTCAGTTGCAAGGAAACTAGAGAATTGTCTGGGAAATGTATTAACATAGTGATTTTGGTGGTGGATTAAGATTGTGGTTAATAGTATAAATACAAAGATGTTCTTTCACAAAGTGCTAAGACTATAGTGATACATGGAAAACTTACCACTAATATAACTGGACAATAGATAAAAAATAATATTGTAATATTTTCCAGCAATGACAAGAAGGTATTATTTCAATACTAAGGGACAACAGTAGGGAGCTGTAACAGGGTATGGGATTTTCCCTTTTGGAGAAATGAAGGCATTCTAAAATTTTCTGAGTTGATGATAGCACAACTCTGTGATGAACATGAGAGCCACTGCACATGCACTTTGAATGGATTGTACAAAGCATGGGATTGTATAACACATGGATCTTGTGGTGGAAGATGTACTGTGCTTAACAGGAGAAATATGAGAACATTTGCTCATGAACTATAACAAATATATAATACTAATATAGGGTGTTAATATTTGAGTGGGTTTGGGGAAAAATACACCAAATGTAAGATATGGGCTATAGTTAGTAGTTATTTAGTAGTTATATATATATACCACAATTTGTTTATCCATTCATCTGTTGAAAGGCATATGAATCACTTTTGGCAATAGTGAATAATGCTGCTATGAAGTAGGCCGTGTATGTATCTCATAATGTCCTTGCTTCCAAATCTTCTGGGTTTATACTCAGCAATGGTATTTCTGGATCACATGGCAGTTCTGTTAGCTTTCTGAGGAACCACCAAAGTGTCCTCCACAATGGCTGCATCATTCTACATTCCCACCAGCAGTGGATGAGGGTTCCCATTCTTCCACATCCTCTCCAACACTTGCAGTCCTGTTTTTTTAATACATGCCAGTCTAATGGGTGTAAGATGATATGTCATTGTAGTTTTGATTTGCATTTCTCTGATAGCTAGTGATGTTGAGCATCTTTTCATTCATGTGCTTTTTAGCCATTTGTATTTTTCTTTGGAGAAGTATCTATTCAAATCACTTGCCCATTTTTGAAATGGGTTGTTTGTCTTTTAGTTTTTGAGGTGTAGGATTTCTTTTCATATCCTGGATATTAGAACTCTGTTGGCTGTATTGCTAGCAAATATTTTCTCCCATTGAGTGGACTGCCTTTTCACTTTCTTGACAAACTCCTTTGAGGTGTGAAAGTTTTTAATTTTGAGGAAGTCCCATTTATCTATTTTTTCATTCATTGCTTGTGCTTTGGGTGTAAAAGTTTATGAAACCATATCATAATACAAGATGCTGTAGATGCTTCCCTACATTATCTTTCAAGGTCTTTATGGTATGGGCTCTTACATTTAGATCTTTGATCCATCTTGAGCTAATTTTTGTATAAAGTGTGAGATGGTGCTTCTCTCTCATTCTTTTGGATATGGACACACAGTTCTCCAAGCACCATTTTTTGAAGAGGCCATTCTCTCCTACTGAATGGGTTTGGTGTCCTTGTTGAATATCAGTTGACTGTATATGTGAGGATTTATAACAGAGCTCTCAATTCAGTTCATTGGTCAATATGTCCATCCTTGTGTGAATGCCATGCAGTTTTGACCACTGTAGGTTTGTAGTATGTTTCAAAGTCAGGTAGTGTGTTTCCTCAATTTAATTTTTCTTTTTCAGTATGTCTTTGGCTATTTGGGGGCCTTTTGTCCTTCCAAATAAATTCCAGTTAGTTTTTCTGATTCAATTAAAAAATTCTGTGGTGATTTTTTGGGGATTGCATTACATCTGTATATCAGTTTGGGTAGGAGAGACATCTTAATCATATTTAGTCTTTCTGTGCATGAACAGGGAATATTCTTCCATTTATTTAGGCCTTCTTTGATTTCCTTTAACAGTTCTGTGTAGTTTTCTACATATAAGTCTTTTACATCTTTAGTTAAATTTATTCCTAGGTATTTCATTCTTTTTGTTGTAATTGGAATTGGAATTTTTTCTTGATTTCCTTCTCATTGTTCATTATTGGTACACAGAAATACTACTGATTTTTGCACATTATCTAATAACCTGTCATGTCAGTGAACTCATTTATAGGCAGTAGAAACTTTGTTGTAGATTTCTCAGGGCTTTCTATGTATAGGATCATGTCATCTGCAAATAGTGAAAATTTTACTTCTTACTTTTCAATTTGGATGCCTTTATATATGTTTTCTGAGTGCTCAAGCCAGTACTTCTAACAAAATGTTTAAAAAAAGAGTGGCGGGAGTGGGCAGAGGAAAGAATCAGTGATGTGGAAGACAGTATAGCTGAAATCAAACAGTAGAACAGGTAGATTAAAAAAGATAGAAAAAAATTGAGCAGGGACTTAGGGATTTGAATGACAGCATTAAATGCACAAACATACATATGATAGTCATCCCAGAGGGAGCAGAGGAGGGAAAGGGACTGAAAGTGTATTGGAGGATATAATGGCTGAAAACTTCTAAACCTTTTTGAGGAAGATGAATATGTACATGCAGGAAGTGGAGCACACCTTAAAAATTATAAATCCTACCAGACCTACTCCAAGACATATACTTGTCAAATTGTCCAAAGCTCAGGACAAAGAGAGAATACTGAAAGCAGAAAGGAAAAGAGAACCATCACATGCAAGGGAAGCTCAATAAGATTAAATGGTTATATCTAATATGGAACTATGGAGGCAAGAAGGCAGTGGTATGATATAATTAAGGTGCTAAAAAACAAACAAACCCTGCAACCAAGAATATTTTATGCAGTAATGCTGGCATTCAAAAATGAGGGTGAGTTGAAAATATTCACAGATAAATAGAAATTAGTAAAGTATGTCAACATGAAACCTGTACTTCAAGAAATACTAAAGGGAGTTCTGTAGGTTGAAAGGAAAAAGTAGGAGAGAGAGTTGGATGAGAGTGTAAGAACAACTAAAAATATAAAATGAGAAATAAAACAACATATGCCATACATAAACCTAAAGAAAATATGGCTAATGTAATTCATTAATAGTAATAACATAGAATGTCAATGAATTAAACTCACCAGTCAAGAGATACATTTTGGCAGAATAGATAAGGAGATATGATCCATCTATATGCTATCTACAAGAAATCCACCTTAAACCTAGGGATGCAAGGAGGCCAAAAGTTAATGACTGGAAAACAATTTTACAAGCAAACAATAACCAAAAAAGGATGGGAGAAGCTATACTAACATGGAACAAAATAAATTTTAAAAGCAAAATTACTATATGAGACAAATAAGGACACTATATATTAATAAAAGTGGTAATCTATCAAGAAGAAAGAACAATCATAAACACTTATGTAACTAACCAGGGTACCCAAAGCACATGAGTCAAACACTGGAAAAACTGATAAACAGATGACTCTACAATTATCATGGGGGACTTATTACACTGTTATCATCATTAGAAAGAACACCTCAGAGAATCAATAAGGAAACAAAGACTTTGAATAATACATTAAAAGACCTGCACCTAATAGACATATACAGAACATTACACCCAAATACATTGGGATACACATTCTTGGGAGAACATGGATCATTCTCCAGGATAGACCACATGCTAGGTCACAGAACAATTCTCAGTGAATTCAGAAAGATTGAAATTATACAAAGTAACTTCTCTGACCACAATGGAATGAAGCTGGAAATCAATATGGGGCAGAGAACCAGATTAGGCACAAAGATATGGAAGCTAAACAACACTCTTAGATAAACAGTGGGCCAAGGAGAATATCTCAAAAAGAAATC
Source organism: Dasypus novemcinctus (assembly GCF_030445035.2). NCBI lineage: Eukaryota > Metazoa > Chordata > Mammalia > Cingulata > Dasypodidae > Dasypus > Dasypus novemcinctus. The sequence goes on along the minus strand of NC_080702.1, from coordinate 16,607,712 downwards.
AGTAGCTATCTTGACATGAAAATGACAATACAATGTATCAAATCTATGGGATGCAGCAAAAGCTGTTCGGAGACAGAAACTCATAGCCATAAATGCCTATGTTAAAAAAGAAGAAAGAGCTAAAGTCAAAGACCTAACTGCACACTTGGAGGAATTAGAAAAAAGAACTACAAACTAACCTCAAAGGAAGTAGAATGAAAGAAATGACAAAGATCAGAGCAGATTCTAAATGAAATTGCAAATTAGAAAGCAATAGAAAATATCAACAAAACCAAAATCTAGTTCTTTGAGAAGACTAATAAAATTGACAGATTCTTAGCTAGACTAACAAAGAAAAAAATTGAGAAGATGCAATTACATAAAGAAATGTCAGAGGATATCACAACTGACCCTACAGAAATAAAGAGTATTATAAGAGGATACTTTGAAAAATTATATGCCAACAAGATGGATAATTTAGAGGAAATGGACAAATTCCTAGAAACACACAAGCAGACTAAAGAGATTTTACATTACAGAAAAAGTACATAAAAAATACAAGGGATTCCCATATAATTTTACCCTCTCCCCCTTCCCACATCTTTCTCTACAACATCTTACAATAATGTGGTAGATTTGTTACAACTGATGAATAAATATTTTAGCATTGCTACTAACTAAGATCTATAGTTTCATTGTGATTTATCCTTAATTCCAAAACCCTAAATATGTCCTATGATTTGAGTGAAAAATACAGGTAATTATATTATCCCCTACCCCACCCTCAGAACCTCTGGTAACCACTATCTTTACATCAATGTTACATGTTCTTCCATTACTACCATAACAATAATTTTACTTTGTCCATGGTTCCATCACCCTTTTATGATTCCACAATCCACAAACTTGGGGATTTGGGGGTGATTCTGCTGATTTTGCCTCAGATTGAGATAGGGCTCAGATATTATGGACCACATGAAAAGAACTGCTTGATGCTGGAGATACTCTCTATTTTGGGGGATGAAATTGTCCTTCATCATCATTTTGTCAGTTGTCTTGGGTGAGTCAGATGAACTGGAGAGCAGGTGTTGACTGCAGCTCTTCTGAGACAAGGGCTCAACTGGCATATGAACACATCAGAGATTTAAGTCTGTACGACATATATTTAACAGGTGTAGTGATAATTATAAGCTCAAATAAAAGGAGTAGAAAAATTATTTGTAGGGAAATTATAAATGAGTCTAGGTGTTACATTGGGTAAATAGGTTGTCATATATTCTAAAGTAAGGCCCACCAACAGGGTGCTGATTTCAAGGACTTGTATGCCTCGCCTAAACAGTCTGAATGGTTTCAGAACCCTTAGGAGCACCCCTATTTGAGGCTTTGTTCACAGTAGCAGTTTAGTGAGATTGCCTGAGACTTGCATAATTGTAACCTCTGTAATGAACTCCTGAATCATTCTGACATCTCTTAGCCTTAAAAACTGTTATATTTGATGCTTCACCCTTTTGGTCAAAGTTTTTTTTGTTTTTCTTAATGCATAGCCAAGGAGGCTCATCCCCAGTTGTCATGTCCCACACTGTGGGGAAAGCAGTGCCTTTATTTGTTGAATTTGGATTAGAGAGGGGCCACATTTGAGTTAACAAGTAGGTTTTCAGGAGGTAAGTCTTAGGCAAATGTAATTATTAGATTAAATTTCAATTTTACAAGCATAAGGTTCATAGTCACAAGCATTAATATTGAGGGCTTGGCATATTCTTCAATTTCCTTTTATTAGGCACTGCCTATGTAGTAGAGATATTCTTGACCTTCTATTTGAGAACATAGCAGGACACCTCCAAGCTGGGAGTTTAATATTTTGTTTATTTTATGTGTCTCCATACAGTAAGATAACACCCTATAACAAGATGAATACACTCATATTCCATAGAAGCATGCCCAGGTGCATCCTTTCCCATTTTTACCCCCACAACTGACATCCTGCACCAGTGAGCCTCACTGCCATATTTTCCAAAAGAACATTATCAAACCTGTAATTTAAACTATTCCTGAAAATCCCAATTTCACCTGATCTTCATCCAGCACTTCCCCACACTCCATGGAGAGCCCATACCACCACATCAACCCTGATAACACTCACACTCCAGCACCATCAACCCCACTCACATCCCTGCACCACTATCATTCCATGCACTGCAAAAACTTGCACTTCCACCTTATCATAGGTTCTGCCCAGACTGAGCATCAGCTTACCACTATCTACTCTCTTTCTATCTCCTGGTGCTCTGTCTTCCAGACTATCTCTGTAAGTCTGCTGAATATACTTAGGTCATATCAGTAACATCAGGCAATGTTTTCCCTTTAGTGACTGGCTTACTTCACTCAACATAAGGTCTTTGAGTTTCATATATGTTATACATGTGTCAATACTTCACATCTTCTTACATCTAAGTAATATTCCATTGTATGTATATACCACATTGTGCTTATCCATTCTTCTGCTGATGGACAATTATGTCCCTTCCAATTTGTGGCAATAACGAATAATGCCCTTAGGAAAAATGATGTGTATGTAACTCTTCATATCTCTTTCAATTCTTCAGGGTATATACCTAGTAATGGGGTTGCCAGTTCATATGGCAATTCTATAGTTAGCTTACTGAGGAACCATCAAAACTTCCTCCAAAATGGCTGCACCATTCCCACCAGCAGTGGATAAGTATTCCCACTTCTACACATCCTCTCCAACATATGATGTTTTCTGTTGTTGGTTTTCTTTTTTTTAATAGCGGCAAGCCTAATGGGTATAAGATGATAACTCATTGTATTTTTGATTTGCATTTCCCTAATAGTGAGGTTAAGCATCTTTTCATGATTTTAGACATTTGCATTTCCTCTTTGTCAAAGTGTGTATTAAAGTTTCTTGCCCATTTTTTAAATGGGTTGTGTTGGAGAAAAATGGCACCCACTGGGACACAGAGACTGATATGACCACAGGTAGAGAAAGAATTTTTTTAAGAAGCTCTCCCAATGGAGGGGGTCTGAAAAACAGATTTCAGCTCACTCCTGGAAGGGGGGAATTTGAACTTATACAGTACATTCTTAGGTGGGAAAATGATAGTGGAAGGGGGTTTGAGGGTCCAAGTGAGGTGCAGGGACCAAAAGGATACCCTAGAGGTGAAAATTTTCTCTGATAATGACTAGGGAATAGGTAGTTATGGTTTCTTGGAATGCTACAGGAACAGATGTTTCTTTTGATCTGTAGGAACTGAAGGAGTTCTTTATCTCCCTTTGATATGTAAATAGTGAAGGTTTCTATCTCCCTCTGATATGCAGGTAGTAAAGATCTCTATCTCCCTCTACTGCTGCCTCTGTGGAGTTTCTTTGTTTAACCTGTGGGAAAGTGCCATGCCCTCAGACATTGGGGAGGGTATTTAACTTTTTCCCAGTGCATATCAGGGGAAATTGAGCTACAGCTTATCAATTATTGTCTTGTCAAACCTCTAACAGGTTGTTTATTTTTGAGATGTAGAATTTCTTTTTATATGCTGGATATTAGGCCCTTATTGGATAAGTGGTTCACAAATTTTTTTTTTCCCATTGAGTAGGCTGCCATTTCTCTTTCTTGGCAAACTCCTTTTATGCCCAAAAAATTTTAATTTTGAGAATGTCCCATTATTTTGTTGCTTGCACTTTGTATATAAAGTTTATGAAGCCATTTCCTACTACTAGTTCTGTCAGATACTTCCCTAATTCATCTCATAGGAGTTTTATGATCTGGGCTCTTACATTTAGGTCTTTGATCCATCTAAATTAGTCTTAGTATAGGGCATGAGGCAATGACCTAATTCTTTTAGATATGGCTATCCAGTTCAACCAGCAACATTTGTTGAAGAGGCTATCCTGTCTCAGTTAAGTGTGCTTGCTGTGGTCTTGTCAAATATCAGTTAGTCATATACATGCAGGTCTATATCACTGCTCCCAGTTTGGTTCAGTTAGTCAGTAAGTCCATCCTTGTGCCAATACCATGCACTTTTGACCACTGTACCTTTGTAGTAAGTATGCTTTATAGTCAGGTAGCATGATTCCTCCCATTTTTCTTTTTCTTTTTCAATATGTTTTTGGCTACTCTGGGCCATTTACCCTTCCAAATAAATTTCATAATTAATTTTTCCAGTTCAATGAAAGATGATGTTGTTATTTTTATTGGGAGTGTGTTTAATCTGAAAATCAATTTGGGTAGGACAGACATCTTAATGATATTTAGTCTTCCAATTCATGAACATGGAATATTCTTCCATTTATTTAGGTCTTTTAAAATTTCCTTTAGAAATGTTTTGTAGTTCTCTGTGTACAAGTCCTTTAAGGCCTTAGTTTAGTTTAAGGCTTTAGTTGCTATTGCAAATGGAAGTTTTTCTTGACTTCCTCCTCAGATTATTAGTGTAGAGAAATGCAACTGTTTTTCACATGTTGAACTTATATCTTGCCATGTTACTGAACTCATTTATCAGCTATAGAAGCTTTGTTGTCAATTTTTCAGGTCTTTCAACATATATGATCATGTCATCTGCAAATAGTGAAAATTTTATCTTTTCCTTTCCAATTTGGATTCCTTTTAATTTTTTTTTTTTTGGTCTAAGTTCTGAGCAAGTACATATAATACAATATTGAATTAAAATGGAGGAAACTATAACAAAAACATAATGCTAAAATAGAACATTAATAATTGAGTGGGTTGGGGGAAAAGTATATCAAATATAAGATATGGGCTATAGTTAGTAGCGATATTACTCTTTCATAGTTTGCAACTAAAGTTTCACAGCAATGCAAGGTGTTGATGGTGGGGTGATGTATGGGAGCTGTGTGTGATGATATGCATGTTTGTTTTGTAAGTCCATGACTTTTATTACACACTTGTTTGTGTATGTTCATGTATGAATGATATATTTCAATAAAATTTTGTTTAAAAATAAGAATGTGTTGTTATTTTCCTTATATTTATACCTATTCTAGTTCTCTGCCCCTTATTAATTTCTAGCTTCATTTCATTGTACTGAGGAAAAAATTTTTTGTATAATTTCAATATTCTAAATTGAATATTGACTTGTTCTGTTACTTAGAAAGTGGTCTGTCCTGGAGAAAGACCAGTGTGCACTTAAGAAGAATGTATATCTTGATGTATTTGGGTGTCATTTCTGTATATATCTTTTAGGTCTAGTAACTCTAAAGACTTATTTCAGGTCTCTGTTTCTTTATTAACCCTCTGTTGAGATGTTCAGTCTAATGGTGATAATGCTGTGTTAAAGTTCCATATTATGATTGCAGAGGCATCTATTTTAGTTTTGCCCATGTATGTCTTGTGTATTTGGGGGCACCCTGGTTAGGTGATCAAATATTTGAATATTTTATCATGATATATTACCCCTTTTATTAATATGTAGTGCTTTGTCTCTTACAATAGTTTTGTACTTAGAGTCTATTTTGTCTGATATTAATATAGCTACTCCTGCCCTTTTCTAGTTATTGTTTGTGTGTAAAATCATTTTCTAACCTTTCATTTGCAACCTCCTTGCATCCCTGGGTCTAACATGAGATTTCTGTGGACAAAGTATAGATGGGTTATATTTCCTTATCTACTCTTTCAATCTGAGTCTTTTGAATGGAGGTTTTACTCCATTAACATTCAATGTTGTTACTGTAAATGCAGTAATTAATTTATCCTTATCTTTAGGTTTATATATGTCATATTTTGTCATTATCATTTTAGTTACTGTTACCAATAATCCTCCTTTCTACACTCTCTCCCAACCCTCTCTCTTGTTTTTTTTTTTTCAACCTGCAGCACTCACTTTATTATTTCTTGCAGGGCAAGACTCTTCTAGACAAAATCTTTCAATTTCTGTTTATCTATGAATAGTTCAAACTCTCCTTCATTTGTGAATGCTGGCTTTGCTGGATACAGAATTTTTGGCTGGCAGTTTTCTTCTTTTAGCAATTTATGTTATACCACTGTCTTCCCTCCTCCACGGTTTCAAATGAGAGATCAGCACTTAATCTTATTGTGCTTCCCTTAGAGGTGATGGATCTGTTTTCTCTTGCTGCTATCAGAATTCTCTTTTTGTCTTAAGAATTTTACAATCTGATAAGTATGAGTCTCAGGGTGGGCCTGTTAGGATTTATTCTGTTTGGAGTGTGCTGTGCTTCAAGGGCAATGTACAACCATGTCCCTCATAAGACTTGGGAAATTTTTAGCCACTATTTCCTCCAACACTTCTTCTGCCTCCTTACCCTTCTTTTCTCCCTCTGGGATGCCTTGAAGTATATGGTTGTGCATTTTGTATTGTTATTCAATTCCCTGAGTCCCTGATGATTTTTTTTTCTATTTTTAACCTATCTGTTCTACTATCTGTGAGTTCAGATATTCTATCTTCAATATCATTAATTCTTTCCTCTGCCTATTCAAATTGGCTGTTATGTGCTTCCAGTGTCTTTTTAGTTTCTTCCACTGTGCCTTTCACCACCATCAGATCTGTTATCTTTTTACATATGTTTATGATTTCTTCTCTTTTTTCCACATGCCTCACTCCCCACATCTCCCACACTTTTCCACATTAACAACATCCCTCATTAGTGTGGTGCATTCATTGCCATTGAACACATTTTTTAATCATTGCCACTAAGTGTGGTTAAAGTTTATATTGTAGTTTATACTCTCTCCCACCCAATTCTGTAGGTCATGACAAGATATATAATGACCTGCATCTGTCATTGCAATGTCCTTCAGAACAATTTCCAAGTCCTAAAAATGTCCCCATATTACACCTGCTTTTCCCTCTCCCTACCCTCAGAACTTCCAGGGGCCACTGCCTGCACATCATTGATATAATTTCTTCCATTGCCAGAATCAAAATAAGTCTATAGTAGAATACCAGTAGATCTACTTTAGTCCATAGTTCATTCCCCAATTCTGAGGATTCTGGGATGGTAGTGTCCACTCCACCTCATTCTTGTTTTCTCATGTACAATATTCATAATTCCATTCCCAAACAGGGATAGATTGTTTGATAAATCACCCTGAGCTATTCATTCTCACTACACATTTGCCCTCTTCCCTGCAGCAAGATTCTGGCATCCTGCATCAGGTTTTCCCTCTGAAACAGAAACAATACTCAGCCTGCTCATACTCTATTCCCTCACACTGAGATGGTCCTGCCACTGCTCCTTACATTCAGACATCCTCCTCTCTCCACCCTTATGTCTTCCTACACGAGTGAAACATGAACAATTTTCCCAACTTACTTGGTTTGAAAACCTCCTTTGGGCCTCTGTGCTCTCATATCCACCAATTCCCACATTGCTTCACCACAACTAATGGTTTCTAGGTCAAATTGTTCAGGAAGGCAAACAAAGAAAAGAGAAGGAAAGAGAAGGGGAAGGGGAAGAGCAAGATCAAGGCATCACAAACAAATGGAGTTTTTAAAGAATGTGTTGACAAATTATAAAAGACATATAAGAACTTTCTAAAAACACAGCCTCCCAAACCAAGTGAATTTCTGATAGCACAGAAGCCAGAACTGATTTAGGAGGGGAAAAATGGTATTAAAACCCCAGATATTTGAAGAAGAAATGTCCCCCAAAAGATTGTGAAAGACTAGGTCTTGGTTCTATACATAGTTCAGAAGCTTAGCCAAAAAATTTACCCCCAAAGCTATGAAAATCTAAGGGTCTATGTTCTTTCTTAAATGGTGAAGGTGGAAAAATCTAATTGCTGCTGAGGGAACTGAAAAGAAAAAAATATCAATTTTTTTTCTAAGACTTCGAAATAGCAATCATAATTTAAAAGAGATGATAGATTTAAGTACTATCTCACAGGTATACTTCATTTTAATGAGTCTCACTTTATTGTGCTTTGCAAATATTGCAGTTTTTGCAAATTGAATGCGTGTGTCAACCCTGTGTCAAGCAAGTCTATTTGTACCATTTTTCCAACAGGGAAACCAAATATGGAGTCATTCACTTTATTGCAATATTCACTTTATTGTGGTAGCCTAGAACTGAACCCACAATACCTCTGAAGTATGCCTGTATGCCCAAAGACAGAGAATCTGCCAGACATGAATTTAAATTACAAATTGTTTCAAATTTCTAAGGTACCTGGTATACAAAGAAAGAAATAGAATTCCTCTCTAAAGAAAAAGAAAAAATCATTCCATGTAAATCAGCATTCTTTTACCTTAAATTCAATTAAAATGAATATAGAATTATAAAAGTAAACAACAGACACATCAGAAAACATGAACCATATATAGGAGATAAATTGGAAGTGGCAGGAAAAATAAACCACAGATAGTTATGACAAACTTGTTCGATGATAGAATTATCAATCAGAAAATACAAAGTATCTAGCTATGACCAGAAAAAGAGACCAGGGAAATTTGAATGAGGAACCAATGAGAATGTCAAGAAATTACACTCACATTCACACCCACATACATAACTGGAAAATATTAAAAAGTCCATTAGTTGCACAGACTGAGAGAAGTAGTGGAATGAATGAGAGGTCCAAGGAATCTAACTGGAATGAAACACAGATGGAAAAGAATCTGTCAAATATCAAATAGAAAATAAGAGATTCTGGATTATCTACACATACACTCACATATCTCCATAGGAGGAATGTTGAGAAAAAATATTCAAAGAACATTGACTTTTTACTTGATGTAATTGTAGATACATTCACATGCTGTTTTAAGAAACAATGCATACTATCCCATTTCTGGAATATTTGAGAAGTCCCTGGATCCATTCTCTAGAGGAATAACCATAGTTGGAGGAACATATTTAAAATAAAACAATGATTTAAGTCCCTAGAAACTGTCCTAAGGATATATAGAAAATGAAGAAACATTCATTCAAGAAATTTATTAATCTGTCTAAGAAAGTGTGCCTATGGCTCTTGAGCCAGGGCCCAGATCCTCAGCTCAGCCTGACAGAAGCTTTACTCTGGGTGGGTGAGGTCAAGAGGATGGTGACTCTTCCCCACAAAGCTCATGGTGAGGACACTGGTATCTCCCTGAGAAGGGCAGGAAGCCAGGCTGTTCTTTCTCCTGACCAAGTACAAAGGCTAGATTCCAAGCACGTAGAGTCCAGAGGTCAGGCACTTCCCTCCCTGATGGAGACCAATCCTCTAGGGTGGAAGCTCTAGCCCAGGTGCAAACTACCAAGAATACTGACAATTTAATACCTTCCTTATAAGGTCATGTCTAGTTACTTTACCCAGTATAAACATCCAAGTAGGATGCAACCATTTATTCCCATATTTAATGGCCTTCACAGTGATCCCAACACCCGGCTGCATGCAGAACCCATGAAGAAAGAATGCTTCTGCTGGTGCAGGAGGAAAGTGATGACTCAGGAGTTTCTAAAATCCAACAAACAGGAAAGCACAGTATAGTTATAATAGGCACTTGGCTCTATTAACAGAATAGTAATAGCAAAAATTATCAGGTACCACTGTTCCAAAACTGCCACATGGGATTGATTCTATAAAATCACAGAGCCTGAATATAAGGTAGCACAGAGCATCCAGGAACAAGTCTAATACCCATGACTCTGATTAATTAAGAGTGCTTTACTTAATTAAAAAAAAACTCACTTCCTTTCTCTTTCTCACTCTTTCTCTCATTTCGTATGTGTGTGTATACATACACACACATATATATACATATATAATTTCCTCTTTAGCCTCTTTAAGTGACATAAAATTATATAGTGATAATTATAAAAATTTGCTGTTTGTAACATATTGATATAATACATATGACAATAAAATATAGAAAGAAGGAAGAGAGAACTGAGTACATATAGCAATGTTTCTGTACCTCACTAGAATTGTCAGTATAAATCTGAAGCACATTCTGATTAGTGTTTAAGGTAAGCCCTAGAGCAAGCACTAAGAAAAATACCTGAAAAAATATAGTGAAAATACCATTAAAGGAATTAAAATGTTATGCCAGAAAATATTTACCTAATGCAAAAGAAAGCAGTAAAGTAGGACAGGGGAAAAAGACATTTGACATCAACACAAATATATCAGTAATAACATAAAATGTGAATAGAAGTAAAACAATCCAAACAAGGTCAGAGATTATCAGGGTGGAGGAAAAACAAGATCTAAATATATGCTGCCTACAGGTGCTGCTGCAGCCTGAGGGGGTGGAAGTGTATACCCCAAGATGAGCTGCTTAGTTTCTCAGTGGGGAAAGTGAATTTCTGGCCCACAGAGATGAAGAAACTTCCATGCCAGGCACTTGTTTGAATGGGATAACCCTTGCCTGTGAGTGGCTTAGAAAACTTTCTGAACTGGGCAGTTTTGGTGTTCTCTCCCTCCTACTAACTCCTGTCCACCATGGTATCTCTGGGTAGGAAGGAATTCTCAGTTCCCTGGGGTCATAAATTTTTAGACCTAGCTAGGAGGTCTAGAAGGGCAGTTAGGCAAGAAAAATAAATAAAAGGCATCCAAATTGGAGAAGTAATTATTTCATTCTTTATAGATGACATGAACCTATATGTAGAAAGTCCGAAAGTATCAATAACAAAGCTACTCCAAGTAATAAACAAATACAACAAAATTTTGTGGTATAAGATAAACACTCAAAAATCAGTAGTGTGTCCATATACTAGCAATAAGCAAGCTGAGGAGGAATTTTTTTTTAAAAATTCATTTGTAATAGCAACTAGAAAATCAAATATCTTGGAAGAAATTTAACCAAGGATGTGAAGGACTTTTACACAGAAAACTACAAAACATTGCTAAAAGTAATCAAAGAAGAACTAAATAAATGAAAAATCATTCCATGCTCATGGATTGGAAAACTAAATATCATTAAGATGCCAATTCTAGCCAAAATGATTACAGATTCAATGTAATCCCAATCAAAATTCCAGCAGTCTATTTTGCAGAAAAGGAAAGAGCAATTATTCCAAATTTTGTTTGGAAGGGTAAAGCCCCCAAATAGCAAAAGTCATCTTGGAAAATAAGAGCAAAGTTGGACAACTCACACTTCCTGACTTTGAAACTTATTACAATGCTGCAGTGGTTAAAAGAGTAGGATACTGACACAAGGATAGATTTATAAACCAAAGGATTCCGAGAGTTCAGAAATAGATTCTTATCTCTCTGGTTAATTGATTTTGTATGAGGCTGCCAATTACAGTCAATTGGGAAAGAATAGTCTTTTTAGTAGTTGGTGTTGGGAAAACTGGCTATCCATAGACAAAAGAATGAAAGGGGACCCCTATCTCACATCATATACAAAAAATAATTCAATAGAGATAAAAGACCTAAACGTAAGAACTAGAAATACAAAACTCCTGGAAGAAAATGTAGGGAAGAATCTTCAGGATCTTGTGTTAGGCAATAGTTTTTGGACTTTATACCCAGAGCACAAGTACCAAAATAAAAAAAAAAAAAAGATAAATGGGAACACATCAAAATTAAAAACTTTTTTTTTTAATTTTTTAATTTTTTTATTTTTTATTGACTTTGTAATAATATTACATTAAAAATATATATGTGAGGTCCCATTCAACCCCACCCCCCCACCCCCCCTCTCCCCCCCCCAACAACACTCGTTCCCATCATCATGACACATCCATTGGATTTGGTAAGTACATCTTTGGGCACCTCTGCACCTCATATACATTGGTTCACATCATGGCCCATACTCTCCTCTATTCCATCAAGTGGGCCCTGTGAGGATTTACAATGTCCGGTGATTACCTCTGAAGCACCATCCAGGGCAGCTCCATGTCCCGAAGACGCCTCCACCTCTCATCTCTTCCTGCCTTTCCCCATACCCTTTGTCCATTATGTCCACTTTTCCCAATCCAATGCCACCTCTTCTATGTGGACATTGGATTGGTTGTGTCCATTGCACCTCTATGTCAAGAGGAGGCTCAGATTCCACCTGGATGCTGGATGCAATCCTCCCATTTTCAGTTGTAATCACTCTAGGCTCCATGGTGTGGTGGTTGTCCTTCTTCAACTCCATCTTAGCTGAGTGTGGTAAGTCCAATAAATCAGATTGTAGGTGCTGGAGTCTGTTGAGGCTCAGGATCTGGCTATCACATTGTCAGTCCAGAGATTCAAATCCCCTAAATATATCTTAAACCCCAACATTAACTGCACCTCCAGCACATTAGCATGAAAGAAGGGAGATCCCATCTGAGTCCAGATTCATCACACATAAACACCATTTCCAAAGAGGGGCCATCTGCCCTGGTAGTTAACCCCATCGGCCATGACCATAACTCCCATGGGTCTCTTTAGCCCTCAAAGGAACCAATATCTGGGGGTTGTATCTGCTTTATCTGTCTCTCTGACTCTGCTCAGTTGTGCATGAGGGCAAACCTTCTGCCAGCCTCCAGACTCTTTAAAATTAAAAACTTTTGTGCATCAAAGCACTTTATCATGAAAGTGAAAAGGCAATCTACTGAATGGGAGAAAATATTTTGAAACCACATACCTGTAACACTTTATTTCTTTGTTTTTAGGAGGTTCTGGAGATTGAACTTGGGACCTTGTACATGGTAAGCAGGCACTCAAACACTGAGCTACATCCACTTCTCTAGAAGGGTTTAACACCCAGAAAATATAAAGAAATCCTACAACTCAACCACTAAAAGACAAACTAACCAATCAAAAAATGGTTTGAATATACATTTCTTCAATGAGACACAAATGGCCAAAAAGCACATGGAAAGATGCTCAACATAATTAGCTATTAGAAAAATACAAATCAAAACCTCAAGATACTGTTTCACACTGACTAAAAAGGTTACTACTACTAAAAAAAACACACAACTGAAAGTTACAAATGTTGGAGAGGATGTGGAGAAATAGGAAGTTTTATTCATTGCTGGTGAGCATGTACAATGGTGCAAGCACCGTGGAATACAGTTTGGCAGTTCTTCAGAAAGGTAAGTATATAATTAACATATGATCTGGCAATCCCACACAAGGTATATACTCAAAAAATGGAAAGCAAGGACTCAAACAGATATTTGCCCACTGATATCCAAAGTGGCATTATTCACAATTGCCAAAAGATGAGAGCAACCCAAGTTCCCATCAACCAATGAATGGATAAACAAAATGTGGTATATACATTCAATGGATATACATTCTATGGAATATTATTTAGCATTAAAAAGGAATGAAGAGGGAAGTATGGTTCAAGCAACTGAGCACCCACCTGGGTTCAGTTCCTGGTGCCTCCTAAAGAAGATGAGCGCGACAGGAATCTGATTCAATAGGCTGGCCTGGTGAGCTGATGCAACAAGATCATGCAACAAGAGACACAGGGAGGAAACTATAATAAGAGACACAAAAAGGCAGGGGTGGAGGTGACTCAAGCAATTAGGCACTTCCCTCCCACATGGGAGGTCCTGCGTATAGTTTCCAGTGCCTCCAAAAAGGAAGATAAGCACACAATGAACAGATATAGAGAGCAGACAGTGAGTGCAAACAAGGAGGGAGGAGGGCAGAAATAAATTTTAAAAAATCTTTAAAAGAAATAAAGGAATGAAGTTCTGATTCATGCAACAGTATGGGTGAAGCTTGAACACATCATATCATCATATTGAGTGAAATAAACCAGACACAAAAGGAAAAATATTATATGACTTCACTGATATGAAATAACTGGAATAAGCAAATTCATAGAGTCAGAATCTAGAATAAAGTTTACGAGGGACTGGGTTAGGGATAGGGAATGGGAGTTAATGTTTAAATTGTACAGAATTTCTATTTCGGTTAATTGTAAAGTTTTGATAATGGATGGTGTTGACTGTAGTGCAGCATTGTAAGTGTAATTAATAGAACTAAATTATATATGTGAATGTGATTAATAGGGAAATTTCTAGTTCATATATTTATACTGCTAGAATAATAATTAAAACATAAAAAATAGGACTGTACAACACAGTGAACCATATTTATAACTGATGGAATATAGTTAATAGTGCTCTTATAAAAAGGTTCTTTCAGGAATCATAAAAACATACTTCACTAATACAAGATGTCAATATAGAGTGATTAAGGAAACTGTATTTTATATATTTTACACATGATTTACATTAAATTTACTAATTTATATATGAGATTTAGAGAAGCAACAAGGGTTCAGTCTTACAATGGAGTTTGTGTCTTAAACAAGCTTGAGGCCACATACTTATGTTTACAAAATTATTTATGGTTTAACACTTATAAAAGAAGATCCTTCACTTTATGAGGCATGATAGTGTTTTGATTCTAATTTTCCCAAGAATGTTCATATTTTGAGTTGAAAAACTCTGCTTATAAACAACTTTCCAAGAACCCACAAATTGCATAAAGCAAGGCTTACCCATGTTACGAAGTCTTGTGGCTGTCCAACGATCCGGCTTTAAGAATCCTTATTTAGACAACTTCCTGCATAATAGGGAAACAGATGTGGCTCATCCAACTGGGCTCCTGTCTACCATATAGGAGGTCATGTAGGTCATGCAACCACTTTGAAGCATGAAAAACTGTGACATGGACTTTTTTTCATACCAAAGTAGTTTCTCATCCCTTTTAACTGTTTTACCCTGTGTGGGGGTATTTATTACTATTAATGTCTTTATTGTTTTTCAAAGGTTTATTTATTTCTTCAAGGTGGTCCCATGACATACATCATCCATAATGGACTGAACTTAAAGTTTCCAACTTTTCCATGAGGTAGTTTCAGAGACATTTCCCTGCCCAAAGCCCAACAGAGTTGATGATTTTTTTTTTTTAAACAAGAACCATTTGATGATTTGTAAAAGAATATCTAAAATGTGTTCCATCCACTTGCCCAAACTCCCATTCCCCCTGATTGGGCAAACAAGACGATGAGACTGTTTTACATGAAAACATTATTAGGATTTCCTTCCCTAAATCCTTGTACAGAACATCTCTCCCTATGAAGACCCCGCCGAGTGCCACACCTGAACTGTGGTCTTTTCTCTGAGTGTCTGATGACGTCACTGAGTTCTGTGGGAAAGTGGGGTGAACTGCCAGAGACAACCCCTGGACCCCAGAACCAGACGGCCACACCCAGGAGCTCACCCTTCTTCAGGATAACTTATGCTATGGGCTTGGGGAGTAGAATCCCTACAAGATTCTGGAACTGGGCATATGACAAGGGTAGAATTGCTGAAAAATATATTTTTTCACAGCAGTGGTTCAAAAGTAAAATTGGCAAGGTGAGGTTTTCTGTAGGAAATCATGCAGCATTACCCACTGTTCCCCCCACAGATGTAAGATTGTGTCCTGGCATCTCCGAGTACTACCAAGCAGAACATAGCTATGATATAGAACTTTCTACTCCCCTGATTTAGAATTCATTCTAGTTAGTGAGTGCCAAAGAAAACAATCATGATTGAACAAAATAAATTATAACTATTTGGTGATAAAAGAATAATAATACATGAACACTTTTTGGATAAAATCAGACCCAGGAGAAATAATCAGAAATATAACCGGCTTTCTTTTTATATTAGGTAACCCCAAATTTCCAAATAAAGAAATGCACAATTACGGATACGAATAACAAGGAATAACACCCTGAACTGACGATTTTTTAAAGTATTACTAAAAAATGACATGACAGTCAATTAAATGAGCAAGTGAAGATCCTGCCAGGGCTGCTTTAAGGATTGGTTCATAATTGAATTACTATGGTCTGTTAAACTATATTTTAAAAGTTATTTATCAAATGCCTGAAACCAGATTTCCCTCCTTTAGGAATTAGAACAATTATAGCACCTCCTACCCAGGATTGCCTGGAAGATGAAATGACTTAAAACATTAATCATGTAGAACAGGATGCGGCACATACTAGACATTTATGGTCATGTATGTATAAACCCAAATAAACATTTTAGTAAAAGCAATGTTATGTGTAGACTACTGTTGTGTGTGAGCATAAAAATCTTACAGACAGAAAATCTATGGGTTCATCCCACCTTAAATCAAGCAACAATTAATCTACCAATACTAAAAGCATCCCATTTCTCCCAGTTCTATGTACTTGCCAACTGACAATTATTTGATATCTTTTCTTTTAGTACAATTACTTTCTTTTCTTTTAGTCCAATAATTCCCAGCTATAAGCAAACTTTTCTGTTCTAATCTTTCATTAATCTCTCATGAAAGATTTAAATCCACATGGAAAAGATTGAGTGTTGGAGGAGGTAGAGTTCATTTCCTGCGGAGATGAAGATCTCAAAACATTACTTTTTCATGAAAAAGTCTATTCTATATCAGATGCAGAAAAACAGCTCTTCAAAAATTTAAGTTTTAGCTCTGGTGACAAAACATACTTTGCTCCATAAACATCTAGATATTATTTTCTCTTAACGATTTTTTTAAAAACCACGAAATTTTAGTCATATAAAAAAATAAATGCATTAGTAAATTTAGCTCAACTCCTAATGCAGTGAAATGTCCCCTAACAAGTAAGCTATTGCAAGACACCAATGTGCATTTCAAAAACAATATGCAAACTGCAGCAATACCTCTGCCAAAAAAAAGAATCTATCAAAAATAGACGCAACTCTGTAGCTCTAGTAGATCAGATGTGGAAAGCAGAATTTTCATTCTCTACCCACCGGGAGACGGGGAAAATACCGAGACAGGGAAGCCTAATCGTAAGATTATATTTTAAATTGTTTTTCTTCGAGAAGAGATTTTTAAACTTCATTTTGGAGCCCCGCGCTGAGATCATCTCAGGTGTAGAATAATCTGATTAAACACACGCCCGTGAAACACTGAGATTTGGGGGAGCTCAGGTTTGCAGAGCAGAGCAAGCGCATCAGCACAGGAGAAACCAGGCTGCGCTGCTGCTCAGAGCTGACCCGCTCCGCCTCTGAGGTCCCCGCCGCAGCAGAGGCCACGCTGAGCGCCACGACGAGCGCCTCCCCGGCCAGGATCCTCACCACGCCCGGCGGCAGAAGGACCCACACGGCTGCGGGGACCGCCCAGCTCCCGCCCACCCCCGCGCCCTGGGGCTGCCTCCCCGGGGAAGTGCCCCCAGCCGCGCCCTAATCTGCCCTGTAGGCCCCAGCTTTCCCTGGTTGGTTAAAGGAAAATAAAGGACAGACGCCCTACTTGGGAGCCGGAGCCGGGATCTGGGAGGCGGCTTGGGAAAGGCTGGGTCTGCGTCTCCCCGGGTCGCTGTGGGTGGGAAGAAAGGGGGGTGACCTCTGCGCGTCTCCTCCGAGGGCAGGACCTGTCCCGCGCCCCCACCACGGGCCTAAAGGAAGGCTGGCTGGAGGGAGAGGCGGGGACCCCGGAAACCGCGCCTGGAGCCGAGAGAGGTAGCAGCGCGCCAACCGGGCCGGGGGCGCAGAGCCGCGGAGGAGCCACCTGTGCGCCTGCGCCAGGAGGGGGTGTGCGCAAAGGGGCCCGGGGACAGCGACCACCAGGCCACCTGGCCTAGCCTGGGAGGGAGCCGTGGCTCCACGTCTCAGGGCGCCAAGGCCAATGACGGCCGTCGTCACAGTGGGGACGGGGGTCAGAACGGGGATCAGGATTTACTGGCGAGCAGGGCAGAGAGAAGTCGCCGAAGTGCTGCCAACTTTGGGGTCCTCCGTGATGGGTACCACCTCCTCCTCCTCCTCCTCCTCCTCCTCCTCCTCCTCCTCCTCCTCCTCCTCCTCCTCCTCCTCCTCCTCCTCCTCCTCCTCCTCCTCCTCCTCCTCCTCCTCCTCCTCCTCCTCCTCCTCCTCCTCCTCCTCCTCCTCCTCCTCCTCCTCCTCCTCCTCCTCCTCCTCCTCCTCCTCCTCCTCCTCCTCCTCCTCCTCCTCCTCCTCCTCCTCCTCCTCCTCCTCCTCCTCCTCCTCCTCCTCCTCCTCCTCCTCCTCCTCCTCCTCCTCCTCCTCCTCCTCCTCCTCCTCCTCCTCCTCCTCCTCCTCCTCCTCCTCCTCCTCCTCCTCCTCCTCCTCCTCCTCCTCCTCCTCCTCCTCCTCCTCCTCCTCCTCCTCCTCCTCCTCCTCCTCCTCCTCCTCCTCCTCCTCCTCCTCCTCCTCCTCCTCCTCCTCCTCCTCCTCCTCCTCCTCCTCCTCCTCCTCCTCCTCCTCCTCCTCCTCCTCCTCCTCCTCCTCCTCCTCCTCCTCCTCGTTTTATTTGTAGTAATCTCCTGGGATAAGTATTATGATCCCCATTTTACAATGACATAACCAAAGCTCTGAGACGTTAGGTAATTTACAGAAGTTCACACAGCTATAAAGGCAAAGCTGAGATTAAAACCCAAGTCTTTAAAATACAAAAGCCCATGTTTTCCCATTATTCTAGGCTGCTTTGAACAAAATGGTGAACTTAAAAATTTAATTTTTTCTTTAAAGATTTATTTTTTAAAATTTATTTCTCCCCTTCCTCCACCCCCCCCCCCAGTTGTCTGCTCTCTGTGTCCATTCACTGTGTGTTCTTCTGTGACTGCTTCTATCCTTATCAGCAGCACCGGGAATCTGTGTTTCTTTTTTTTTTAATTTTATTTATTTATTTTTTTAATAGTACATTAAAAAAATATGAAAGTCCCCATATACCCCCCACCCCCCTCACCCCACTCCTCCCTCCATAACAACAATCTCCTCCATCATCATGAGACATTCATTGCATTTGGTGAATATATCTCAGAGCACCACTGTACCTCATGGACAATGATCTGTGTTTCTTCTTGTTGGGTCATCTTGCTGTGTCAGCTCTCCATGTGTGCGGCACCATTCTTGGGCAGGCTGCACTTTCTTTCACACTGGGTGGCTCTCCTTATGTGGCATGGCACTCCTTGTGCACATCAGCACTGCTCATGGGCCAACTCCACAGGGGTCAAGAGGGCTGGGGAGACCGCAGACCTCCCATGTGGTAGGCAGACACCCTATCCATACATGTTATTTCCCATCCAAGTTTATATTTTACCAACTGTATCAATAACAATTCATTCAGGGAAAGAGAACTACATATTTTGGAAATAATGTGGTTAGTGTAAAAAGAAATAGAGCTTACTTGACCGTGGGGAGTTGAGAAGGGAAGGCTTGGGGGAGAAAATCAGAGGGTCAGAGAATAATCTCTAGCCATTGTACCTGGAACACTAGTGAAGGGGTCAGTCAGAGCTTGGAGAAGACTCTAAGAAGCCTGGCGTGGCCTGCTGCCACTGTGTGATTGCAAAGCAGCAGCTCATAGAGGTGTTTGTTGGAGACTCCACCTGCTGGAAGTGGCTGCCCCTGCAGGTCTGCAGCCAGGTGCATGCAGACATCTCACATGGAACCAGGGCATGCCTGTCATCTTGGGAAATACTGGCTTGTAGGGGGAAGCCCAGACCCAGCAGCTGAACAAATGGCACCCTTCATGACAGCTCCTCTCTCGATCTTGCTAGCCTCATCCCTACCACAGCTTTATCACATTTTTCTTCAGCAGTGCAAATCGTACTGCATTGTGTGTGGGGGGGTGGGGTGGGGGGGGTGAAAATCTGGTGAGATAAAGAATGAGACAGGGTCTAGGATAAAGCTTGCCACAAAATAGATGATCAATTATCACTCTGTACTTAAATTGTCAACAGCAGAACTTACCTCACTACTTGAAGCAGAATATATGTTTATTACATATTATCTGGTAACTCAGATAATTTCCTGCATGACCAGATAAGCTTGGTGGCATAAGGACAAAAGTAGTACCCAAATTACCTCTTGGGTCTGTCCCAGCAGCAACCCTGCTGCAGCCACCACTAAGCACAGGCATCACAACAGGCTCTGGGAAACGTGTCCCCTTGGAAACTTGGCTCAGACAGACCCCTGTAGGCTCCTCCTAGAAAATCATTTGGTCTCCTGCAAAACCAGATGAATCTGGTAACAGCCAGTGCTCAAGGCAATTGACTTTGGTCAGTCTTGAGCCTTGGAACCCACACCTTGATGATAATAGAAGGGCTGGTACTTCCTCAGTCATGATGGATGATTGGGATGCTGGGGTTCAAGTCAGCAGCTTGTCACATCACACTTCTGCAACTGCAGCTTTGCTCCCCAGCTCATCATCCCAGGGCAAGTCATGATGTTTCCCCCAAACCATGAAAGTTGAGGCCAACATGCTGCTATGTCATATTACTATGCGACCCTGGCCCTGATGATCCAATGGAAAGGGCCAGTGCTACCCTAATCATGTTGCCTATAAGCTGTGTGGTCCAAGTTCAAGGACCCTCTCCAAGAATCTGCTGTTTGGTCCCATTAGATTTCTGTGTGCTGCCCTAGAATTCATTGGAAAGTAGAGCCTGACTGCCTGCTCCAGCTACTGCCTCTGTGAGGGCTCCTCACTGAGCACTGCCCAGCAGCCCTGCTGAGTGGTTTCAGGGGCATTTTCCCTTTTTGCACAATGTCAAGTGTCTGGCTTCCTCTTTCAAGAAAATTACCCAAAGTTGGGATAGATGTCCTGCCATGGCCCACTGGGTGGACTGGGAGAGAGTGGAAATGACAATGTAAACCGTTATCCATGTGGTGCAGCAGTGCTCCAGAATGTATTCACCAAATGCACTGAATGTCCCATGATGATGAAAGAGGTTGTTGATCTGAGAGGAGTGTGGTGAGGGGGTGGGGATATGTGGGGGCCTCATATTTATTTTTTGAATGTAACATTAAAAAATTGTAAAGAGAAAACAAACAAAACAAAACAAAACAAAAACAAAGATGCTGGGTGGCCATAACACTTGACAGATACCTACCACATCCAATAAAGTTTAATTCCTAATTAATTTTCCCTCCCTCTTCCCTAGTGATCTAATCTTGATGGCCTCCATTGCCTTAAAAGAGTGGATTTTGGTTTCAAGTGGCCTAGGCAGGCTTGAGTTCCAGTTCTGCTACTACTAAACAGGTAATCCAGGGAAATGTATTATCTCTTATGACTTGCAGTTCTTCATTTGCAAAACAAGCACACTAGCTATACTTACCTCAAAAGCTAGTGTGATGATTAAAGGAAATAAAGTATGCAAAAAAAAAAAAAGTCCACCATGTCAAGCACACAAAACACCTAAAAAATGCAAACAGAACTTACAGGAAGACTTCAAAAATTGAGTTCTGTCCTGGCCTTGTTTTGGGGGGCTCAGTCTGGTTACAGTTCTCTTACTAACACACACCCTAAAACCCAGGCCATGCTCAGCTGCTCTGCTCTCTCCACAAGCCCTCTGCTGTGTCTAATGGAGCCTTCTCTCTTCCCACATGTCTGCTTCTCTTTGTATTTACTTCCTGGGAATCCAGCATAAAAAAACTCCAACTCTCTACTCTGCCATGTCATTTCTTCTGAGAGTCCCCACCAACCAAGGGGGCAGGGACTCAATGTCCAATGGCATCCAAAGCCTTAATCATAATTTAATCAAATAAAGGTGAAACCTCTAAGGGTAATAAAATCTAATATGACCAGAGGAACAGACCATTTTACAAACAATCCAATACCTGTTTTTGGAATTCATAAACAATGCCAAACTGCTACAGGATTTTGGCTCTACACTTTACTTCTATTAATGCCATTCATAGTCATTCATCTGCTTGGTCAATAAATATTTATTTATCACCTATTCTGGGTGAGGCTGTGGCATACTGTGAGTGATACAGAGAACTCTGGGGAGCCAGATATGACGACACGTACTCAGGATTCACAGTGAAAGATGTAACAATAGAGGCATTTAGAAGATACAGCAATGGCACAGAACCAAAAGAGCTCCATTATTCCCAGGTAGAGAGGAAGAGGGAGGGAATGTTGTACACAGTAGGCAATGTTGCAGTTGGAAGACAGAGTGGGGCCTTTCAAGGCAAAAAAGTGAAGAAAGAACATTCTAGACAGGAGGAAAAATTTTACACCTTAAACAGATTAATTCTGACCTTCCATTAGTCAGAGGCCTGAGATGATCAAGAATCAGAAGTTTTTTAGTGTGGAAACTTTCAAAAACAAAAGCATCACCACCACCACCACCACCATCAATGAAGCACGAATAGAGCTATTAAGTTCAGGTCACAGGCCTGGCCTGGGGATGGGGGGTTTCTATATTTAGTGAAATTCACTCCAGAAGGGGCTATTGAGACACTTGCCTAAGTGTCTGGAATTATCACACCCTACTGTTAATGCTATAATCTTAATGAACATTATACTTCCTGGGTCTCTAGAAAGGACAAGATTTCTACAGCAGAAAGGCAGGAGCATGTGGTAAGGTAATAACTCTATTACAATTAAATCAGAAGGGAAGGCGGAGCAAAAATGGGTGACATGAAGTAACAAGATGAGATAGAGTGTTGGTGTGGTGCTAGTGTAGGTGTGTTTTTTTTTTTACTTAATAATATTATACCAAAGGTTAGTTCCTGCTTTAGATAACTGTACTGCAGTTATATAAGATGCTAACTTTAGGGGATACTGAGTGTGGGTTTATATAGGAACTTTCTGTAAATATTTTTTGGGATAAGCTATTGTATCATTTTATTTGATAGCTGTTAGTTTTCATCTATACCTATCTATCTAGGTTTTTAAAAAATATATTTTTATTAGGGAACTTGTGAACTTATAAAACTATCAGGCTCCTGGGTGGAATTTCCATACCACACCCTTCCACCAGCATACTACGTTGTTGTGGAACGTTGTTATACATTATGAGATAGTATCAGACTATTGCCACTAACTATAGTCTATAGCATACATTTGGTATATTTTTCCCATAACCCCCTATTATTAACACAGTACATCTTTGGCGTTGATACAAGAATTTTACAGTACTGCTGGTAACTATACTCCACAGGTTACATGAATTGCATTTTTCCCAGGCTTCTCCACATTCTTACCACCTTGCAATAGTGATACACATTTATTCTAGTTCATAGAAGGATATTCTTGTATTTGCACTATGTAAATGTGGTTACAATTCTTATCCGCCTCTGGGTTCACTGTTATTCAGTCCCTAGATTATTCTCTAGCTTCCTTTCAGTTGACATTTACACCCCTAGACTACCCTTTTCAACCCCAATCCCATTTATAGACAAACTGCATTAGTTCTAGTCACTATAATGTATTACCATCAACTCTATCCATTTCCACACATTGACAGGCAAATTAATTAAAACTTCTACATGCATTAAGCATTAGTACCATTTCTCAGCCCTCCTCTTATCTCTTAATAACCTATACTCTTTGTTGTAACTCTGTGCATTTTCCTTTGTATTTAGTTCATATTAGTGAGACCATGCAATAGTTGTCTTTTGGCATCTGGCTTATTTCACTTAGCATATTGTCTTCAAGATTCATCCATGCTATCATATGCATCCTAATTTAGTTTCTTCTTATTACAGCATAGGTATTTCATTGTAAGTATATACGATTTTTGTTTATCCATTCATCAGTTGATGGACATTTGGGTTGTTTCCATATTTTGGCAATTGTAAATAATGCCTCAATGTACATTGGTGTGAAAATGTTTATTCACATCAGTTTTCAGTTCCTCTGGATGTATTCCTAGTGGAAGAATTGCTGGATCATATGGAATTTCTATATTTAGCTTTCTGAGGAAATGTCAAACTGTCTTGCACAGAAGCTGCATCATTTTACATTCCCACTAACAGTGCAGGAGGGTTCCTATTTCTCTACATACTCTCCAGCACTTATTGTTTACTGTTTGTTTGTTTTTTTAAGAATTTAATGGCCATTCTATTGTAGTGTGATATACCTCATTCATTGTCATTTTGATTTGCATTTCCATAATAGCTATTGATATTGAACATATTTTCTTGTGCTTTCTGGCCATTTGTATTTCCTCTTTGGAGAAATGTCTATTGAAATCTTTTGCCCAGTTTTTAATTGTACTGCTTGCTCTTTTATTTTTATGATCTCTTTATGTAGACTAGAAATCAAACCCTTATTGGATACATGGTTTCCAAATATTTTCTCCCATTGAGTTGGTTGCCTTTTCACCTTCTTGATAAAGTCCTTTGAATCACAAAAGTTTTTCCATTTGAGAAGGTCCCATTTATCCATGTTTCCTTTCATTACTCATGATTTAGGTGTAAGGTTTAAGAATGCACCACCACTAAAATAACAATGTCTATAGTAGAATATATAGTAGAGTCTGCTTTAGTCCATTCCCCAATTTTGAGTATTTGGGGATGGTGATGCCCACTCTTCCTCTAATTGAGAGGGGGCTTAGATACCATGGGGTAGATTGATGGAACTCTCTTGCTTACAGTTGCTGACTCTCTCTGTTCCTTGGGATGGGCCTTGTCTGTCATCATCAACTTGTTATTTGTTCTGAGTGAGTCCAATACACTGGCTAGAAGATGTTGCACTTTTGGGCCCTGAGGCCCACCTGAACATGGACAGACCAAAGATTTAAGTCTCTTGGATATATACCTTTCAAGTATACATTCAAATAGAAGGGGCAGAAGAGCCATGTGTAGGGAAACCACAAATGAATCCAATTCTCTCACACTGAGGAACTCTGGCAATGGAAGAACTTGTGTCATTGATGTGAAGGCAGTGGTCACTGGAACTTTTGAGGGGAGGGAGAGGGAAAAATAGGTGTAATATGGGGGCATTTTCAGACATTGGAATTGTCCTGCATGACATTGAAAGGATGAACACACTCCATTATATATTTTGCCATAACTTACAAAATTACATGGGACAGGGTTTAAAATATGTAAACTATAATTCATGGTTAATGGCAGTGCTTCAATATGCATTCATCAATTATAACAAATGTACCACACTAATGAAGGATGTTGAAATATGGCAGAGCCAGGAAGAGATGAGAGGTGGAGGCGTCTTTGGGACATGGAGCTGCCCTGGATGGTGCTTCAGGGGAAATCACCAGACATTGTAAATCCTCACAAGGCCCACTGGATGGAATGGGGGAGAGTATGGGCCATGATGTGGACCATTGACCATGAGGTGCAGAGGTGCCCAAAGATGTACTTGCCAAATGCAATGGATGTGTCATGATGATGGGAAGGAGTGTTGCTGGGGGAGGGGGTGGGGGGAGAGGTGGGGTGGGGGTGGTAGGGTTCAATGGGACCTCATATATATATGTTTTTAATGTAATATTATTACAAAGCCAATAAAAAAATAAAAATAAAGAAATAAAGAAATATGGCAGAGGGAGGAAGTAGGGCATACAGGAATCTCCTATATTTTTTATGTAACATTCATGAAATCTAAATATTCTTTAAAATAAATAGACAAACATATTAATTAATTAAATTTTAAAAAAGAATGTACACCTACCACCAGGTCTTGGAGATGTTTTCCTACATTTTCTCCTGGAAACTTTATGGTTCTAAATTTTATATATAGGGCTATGATCCATTTTTAGTTAATTTTTGTATAAGGTGTGAGATAGGGGTCCTCTTTCTTTTGGATAGGAATATCTAGTTCTCCCAGCACCATTTGTTGAATAAACTGTTCTTCCCCAGCAGAGTTTTGACAGCTTTGTAAAAAATCACTTGACCATACATGTGAGGGTCTGTTTCTGATTGATTAATTTAGTTCCATTACTCTATGTATCTATCTTTATGCCAGTTCCATGCTCTTTTTAGCAAAGTAATATAATTTAAAATCTGGAGTGAGAGTCCTCCCACTCTGCTTTTCCTTTTTTTTAAAATATTTCTCACCCACCCCTCTTGTTTTTGTGCTTTCTGTCTGCTTTCTGTGTCCATCCACTGTGTGTTCTTCTGTGTCTCCCTGTCTTCTCTTTAGGTGGCTCTGAGAACTGATCCTGGGACCTTCCAGATTGGGAGAGAGGCACTCAATCTCTTGTACTACCTCAGCTCCCTGGTCTGCTACATCTCTTATTGTCTCTTCTGTATGTCTCTTTTTGTTGTGTCATCTTGCTCTGCCATCTCTCCACCAGGCTAGCTGGCCATGCTGTCCAGCTTACCTTCACCAAGAGACCCTAGAAATCAAACCCTGAACCTCCCATATGGTATATGGGAGGCCAGTCATTTGAGCCACATCTGCTTCCCATCTCTCTTCCTTTTAAGATGTTTCTGTCTATTTGGGAACCATTACCGTTCCAAATAAGTTTGATAATTTTGTTTTCCATTTCTTTAAAAAAAAAATGCTCGTGGAATTTTTATCGGGATTGCATTGAATCTGTATATAAATTTGGGTAGAATTGACATCTTAACAATTTCTTTAGCAAAGCATTGTATTTTTCTGAATACAAATGCTTTACATCCTTAGTAAAGTTTATTCCTAATTTTAATTGTTTCAGTCCTTTTTGTAAATGGAATTTTTTTCTGACTTCCTCCTCAGATTGCATATTACTAGTGTATAGAAACAGCTCTGATTTTTGCATTTTAACCTAGTATCCTGCCAATCTGCTGAAATTGTTTATTAGCTCTAGCAGCTTTGTTGTAGATTTGGGGGACATTCGAGGTATAGGTAGCAAAATTTTATTTCTTCCTTTCCATTTTAGATTCCTTTTATTTCTTTTTCTTGCCTGATTGTTCCATCTAGCATGTTTAGCACTATATTGAACAACAGTGTTGAGAGTGGTCATCCTTGTGTTGTCCTGATCTCAATAGGAAAGCTTTCAGTCTTTCACCATTGAGTACATTAGCAGTTAGTGGTTTTTTTTTCACAATTGGCCTTTATCATGTTAACAAAGTATCCTTCAATTCCTATCTTTTGTAGTATTTTTACCAAGAAAGGATGCTGTATTTTGTCAAATGCCTTTTCTGTGTCAATCAATAGAATCATGTGATTTTTCTTCTTTGATTTATTAATATGGTGTATATGCTGATTTATTTTCTTGTTTTTTTTTCGTTTTTTTATTGACTTTGTAATAATATTACATTAAAAATATATATGTGAGGTCCCATTCAACCCCCACCCCCCCCCACCCCCCCCTCTCCCCCCCCCCCCAACAACACTCGTTCCCATCATCATGACACATCCATTGGATTTGGTAAGTACATCTTTGGGCACCTCTGCACCTCATAGACAATGGTCCACATCATGGCACATACTCTCCTCCATTCCATCCAGTGGGCCCTGTGAGGATTTACAATGTCCGGTGATTACCTCTGAAGCACCATCCAGGGCAGCTCCATGTCCCAAAGACGCCTCCACCTCTCATCTCTTCCTGCCTTTCCCCATACCCATCATCCACCATGTCCACTTTTCCCAGTCCAATGCCACCTCTTCTATGTGGACATTGGATTGGTTGTGTCCATTGCACCTCTATGTCAAGAGGAGGCTCAGATTCCACCTGGATGCTGGATGCAATCCTCCCATTTTCAGTTGTAATCACTCTAGGCTCCATGGTGTGGTGGTTGTCCTTCTTCAACTCCATCTTAGCTGAGTGTGGTAAGTCCAATAAATCAGATTGTAGGTGCTGGAGTCTGTTGAGGCTCAGGACCTGGCTATCACATTGTCAGTCCAGAGATTCAAATCCCCTAAATATATCTTTTTTTTTTTTTTTTAATTTTTTTATTTTTTATTGACTTTGTAATAATATTACATTAAAAATATATATGTGAAGTCCCATTCAACCCCACCCCCCCCC
This sequence comes from Dasypus novemcinctus, assembly GCF_030445035.2. Taxonomy (NCBI): domain Eukaryota; kingdom Metazoa; phylum Chordata; class Mammalia; order Cingulata; family Dasypodidae; genus Dasypus; species Dasypus novemcinctus. The sequence continues at coordinate 16,580,146 of NC_080702.1, read as the reverse complement.
TCCCCCCCCCAACAACACTCGTTCCCATCATCATGACATATCCATTGGATTTGGTAAGTACATCTTTGGGCACCTCTGCACCTCATATACATTGGTTCACTTCATGGCCCATACTCTCCTCTATTCCATCAAGTAGGCCCTGTGAGGATTTACAATGTCCGGTGATTACCTCTGAAGCACCATCCAGGGCAGCTCCATGTCCCGAAGACGCCTCCACCTCTCATCTCTTCCTGCCTTTCCCCATACCCTTTGTCCATTATGTCCCCTTTTCCCAATCCAATGCCACCTCTTCTATGTGGACACTGGATTGGTTGTGTCCATTGCACCTTTATGTCAAGAGGAGGCTCAGATTCCACCTGGATGCTGGATGCAATCCTCCCATTTTCAGTTGTAATCACTCTAGGCTCCATGGTGTGGTGGTTGTCCTTCTTCAACTCCATCTTAGCTGAGTGTGGTAAGTCCAATAAATCAGATTGTAGGTGCTGGAGTCTGTTGAGGCTCAGGACCTGGCTATCACATTGTCAGTCCAGAGATTCAAATCCCCTAAATATATCTTAAACCCCAACATTAACTGCACCTCCAGCACATTAGCATGAAAGTCTTATGAAGGGAGATCCCATCTGAGTCCAGATTCATCACACATAAACACCATTTCCAAAGAGGGGCCATCTGCCCTGGTAGTTAACCCCATCGGCCATGACCATAACTCCCATGGGTCTCTTTAGCCCTCAAAGGAACCAATATCTGGGGGTTGTATCTGCTTTATCTGTCTCTCTGACTCTGCTCAGTTGTGCATGAGGGCAATCCTTCTGCCAGCCTCCAGACTCTTTTTTAGAAACTCGTAGCCATATAAACTCATTTCTCCTTTCCATTTCCCCCTTACTTTAGGTCAAACAGCATTTTAAAGTCATGTTATTTTATGTAGACAGGGATATTCTGCTGATCCGCATTGAACCTTCCGTATAAGGTCATTTTCCAGTTGCATCATCAGTTGGTAGTTGATAGTGGTCCCTCGTTGCCAGGGAGGCTCATCCCCGGGTGTCATGTCCCACACTGGGGGGAAGGCATTGCATTTACATGCTGAGTTTGGCTTCGAGACTGGCCACATTTGAGTAACATGAAGGCTGACAGGAGGAAATTCCCAGGCACAATGTTGCTCTAGGCCTTGTTCTTATTTTAGGTTTATCAGCTCACAAGCATAGTCATTAGCATCAGGGGCTCACTGTTGAACCCTCACTCCCTCCCGGTCCCCACTGCTGTACCTGGGAGACTGTCGCTGCTCCCCTAGGGACCACGACAGAGCACCACTGGCCAGGAACCCAGTACCCCCCCTGCTGTGGTTTTTAATTGTTGCCACTATGAGTATATCCAAACATTACCATGCACCCTGGACATATGTTCTGTACAGCTCCCTGTCAGCCATATATCACCTGTCATTGGTATCCCATACCAGTATCCCTCCATTGCCATTGTTGAAACACTCTGTGATCCAGAACTCCCCGAAATTTGAAGCCCAATATAATGTCATGGTCCCTTACTAGGGAATGGCATATAGCGATGGGTTTAAAGGATAGATAAAGAACTTGGATAAAGTTAGATAAAGAACTTAGATAAAGAATGTTGACTTGAAAAAATTCCACATCCTATCTTTTTCTTTTTTTTTCTTTTTTTTTTTTCCCCCCTAATTATTCAGCTTTTCTTCACAGGAGTCCTAGACCACAGCAATGCATATATATAATATACAGCACTCCCACACATCCACCAGAAAACCTTTTCCCTTCCACAGTGATACTCTTACACCCTATTCATATCATATTTACTTAAAGTGATGTACAGAGTCTGAGACATTAGCTTTCTAACAAGGTGACATCTGTGCTTACATTATGGTGCATACTTTAGGATACACAGTTCTTTACATTTTTAGTTATCCTATGTTTTACATTATGGTTTACATTATCAGTCTGTCATCTCCTATATGTTATGGTGTAATATTACATGTTTTATATCCATCCTTGTGTACTCTCAAGAAACTCCTCTCTTACCCCCCATTTACTTTAGTTCCACACATTTAACGTCCATTTTCCCTTCCACCTTGGTGCCCACAGTGACAGCCAACCTCTGTTTCCTGAGGAGCCACTTCCAGAGATAGATGGAATAGTGTTCAGGGCCTAACTTGCTCAACTGCCCCAATGCCCTGGGAGACACCCTTTCTCTCGAGGGATACAGTTCCCTCTATTTGATGGCATTAGTCCTCCCCAGGATGTGGGTCCACCCCCACTCTCATTACTTGGGTTTCTACCCCATGGTGTCACCCACTCTGGCAGAATGAGCATTTAGACATTTCCCAGGAGCCTGTCCTGCATCAGACCCTCCCCCCCGAGCATTCTAAACAGGTAACCCTCTTTATTATATTTTAATATGATTTTCTCGGCATTTTACTCTCCACCAACACCTGACCCTCCCCTGTGTTCGTATGCTACCCCTCCCTCCCCCCACTTTTGGGCAATGGTACACATCCGTCCCTCCCCAGCCACCCTCAAACCCGCAAAGCCCCAACCAAAGGCAACCCCTTGCCCCCCTTTTATCTCTTCTTTGTGTTCATACTTACCACCATCTCGTCTTAAATTCCACCCCTGCAGACATCGGCTCATATCCTTCCTCCACCCTCCGATTTCCTGTAAGCCTATCGTTCAGTCTCTTGCTATCTAGGGCAGCTTGTTTATTTCATATCATTGAGGTTATGTAGTATTTGTCCTTCAATGTCTGGGTTGCTTCACTCAACATAAGGTTCTCAAGATTCATCCATGTTATCACATGTGTTTGTAGTGTGTTTGTTCTTACAGCCGAGTAGTATTCCATTGTGTGTATATACCACATTTTATTGATCCACTCATCTGTTGATGGGCATTTGGGTTGATTCCAACTTTTGGCAATAGTGAACAATGCTGCTATGAACATTGGTGTACATATATCGGTTTGTGTCCTTGTTTTCAGTTCTGCTGGGTATATACCCAGCAGTGGTATTGCTGGGTCATATGGCAAATCTATGGCTAGTTTTTTGAGAAACCGCCATACTGTCCTCCAGAATGGTTGGATCCTTCTGCATTCCCACCAGCAGTGGATGAGTGTTCCCCTTCATTCACATCCTCTCCAGCACTTGTATTCTTCTGTTTTTTTCATAGCTGCCAATCTTATGGGTGTAAGATGGTATCTCATTGTGGTTTTGATTTGCATTTCCCTGATAGCTAGAGATTTGGAACATTTTTCCATGTCCTTTCTTGCCATTTGTATTTCTTCTTCGGAGAAGTGTCTGTTTAAGTCTTTTTCCCATTTTTTAAATGGGTTGTTTATCTTTTTATTTTCAAGATATAGGAGTTCTTTATATATGCAAGTTATAAGTTTCTTATCAGATATATGATTGCCACATATTTTCTCCCACTGTGTGGGCTCCCTCTTTACTTTCTTGACAAACTCCTTTGAGGTGCAGAAGGCTTTAATTTTGAGGAAGTCCCATTTATCTATTAGTTCTTTTGCTGCTCGTGCTTTTGGTGAGATATTCATAAATACATTTCCTATTACAAGGTCCTGTAGATGTTTCCCTACACTGCTTTCCAAGGTTTTTATGGTCTTGGCTCTTATATTTAGGTCTTTGATCCATCTTGAGTTGATCTTTGTATAAGGTGTGAGATGGTAATCCTCTTTCATTCTTCTACATATGGCTATCCAGTTCTCCAGACACCATTTGTTGAATAGGCCACTCTCTCCCAATTGAGAGGGTTTGGTGGCTTTATCAAATATTATGTGGCTGTATATGTGAGGTTCTACATCAGAGCTTTCAGTTCGATTCCATTGGTCTATGTGTCTCTCCTTCTGCCAATACAATGCTGCTTTCACCACTGTAGCTTTATAGTATGTTTTGAAGTCAGGTCGTGTGATTCCTCCAATTTCGTTTTTCTTTTTCAGTATGTCTTTGGCTATTTGGGGTCTCTTTCCTTTCCAAATAAATTTCATAGTTAGTTTTTCTAGTTCCTTAAAGAAGGCTGCGTTGATTTTTATTCGGATTGCATTGAATGTGTAGATCAGTTTTGGTAGGATAGACATCTTAATAATGTTCAGTCTTCCTATCCATGAACAAGGAATAGTCTTCCATTTATTCAGTTCTTCTTTGATTTCCTTGAACAATCTTGTATAGTTCTCGGTGTATAAGTTCTTTACCTCTTTAGTTAAATTTATTCCTAAGTATCTGATTTTTTTATTTACTATTGTGAATGGTATTTGTTTCTTGATTTCCTCCTGATCTTGCTCATTATTGGTGTACAGAAATGCTACTGATTTTTGCGCATTGATCTTATAACCTGCGACTTTACTAAACTCATTTATGAGTTCTAGAATCTTCGTTGTAGATCTCTCAGGGTTTTCTATGTATAGGATCATGTCATCTGCAAATAATGAAATTTTGACTTCTTCCTTTCCAATTTGAATGCCTTTTATTTCTGGTTCTTGCCTCAGTGCTCAAGCAAGTACTTCTAAGACAATGTTAAATAGGAGCGGAGACAGTGGGCATCCTTGTCTTGTTCCTGAGTTTAGAGGGAAGGAGTCTAGGATTTCTCCATTGTAAACAATATTGGCTTTAGGTTTTTCATATATACTCTTTATCATGTTCAAAAAATTTCCTTGTATTCCAATCTTTTGGAGTGTTTTTATCACGAAAGGGTGCTGTATTTTGTCAAATGCTTTTTCTGCATCAATAGATATAATCATGTGATTTTTTTCCTTCAATCTGTTTATATGGTGTATTACGTTGATTGATTTTCTTATGTTGAACCATCCTTGCATACCTGGGATGAATCCCACTTGGTCGTGGTGTATAATACGTTTAATGTGTTGTTGAATACGATTAGCAAGTATTTTGTTAAGTATTTTTGCGTCTAGGTTCATTAGAGAAATTGGTCTGTAATTTTCCTTTCTTGTGATGTCTTTGTTTGGCTTTGGTACTAGGGTAATGTTGGCATCATAGAAGGAGTTGGGTAATGTTCTTTCTGTTTCGATGTTTTGGAATAGTTTCAGCAGGATTGGTGTCAGTTCTTTCTGGAATGTTTTGTAGAATTCACCTGTGAAGCCATCTGGCCCTGGGCTCTTCTTAGTTGGGAGATTTTTAATAACTGATTCTATCTCTCTGCTTGTGATTGGTTTGTTAAGATCATCAATTTCTTCTTTCATCAATATGGGCTGCTTATGTGTTTCTAGGAATTTGTCCATTTCCTCTAGATTGTCATTTTTGTTGGAATATAGTTTTTCAAAATATCCTCTTATGATAGTCTTTATTTCTGTGGGGTCAGTGGTGATATCGCCTTTCTCATTTCTTATTTTGTGTATTTGCATCTTCTCTCTTTTTTTCTTTGTTAGTGTTGCTAAAGGTTTGTCAATTTTGTTAATCTTCTCAAAAAACCAGCTCTTGGTCTTGTTTATCTGTTCAAGTGCTTTCTTATTTTCTATTTCATTTAGTTCTGCTCTTATCTTTGTTATTTCCTTCCTTCTTCTTCCTGTTGGGTTACTTTTTTGTTGTTTTTCTAATTCCTTCAAATGTGCAGTTAGTTCTTCAATTTTTGCTCTTTCTTCTTTTTTGATATATGAATTTATGGCTATAAACTTCCCTCTCAGTACTGCTTTTGCTGCATCCCATAAATTTTGGTATGTTGTGTTATCATTATCATTTGTTTCAAGGTAGTCATTGATTTCTTTTGAGATTTCCTCTTTGACCCACTGTTTTTCTAAGAGTGTGCTGTTTAATTTCCAAATCGTGCTGTGAAATCTGGGCTTCTGTCCCTTGCAAATCTCCAGCTTGACTCCACTGTGGTCAGAGATAATGTTTTGTATGATTTCAATCTTTCTGAATTCGTTCAGCCTTTCTTTGTGGCCTAGCATATGATCTATCTTGGAGAATGATCCATGTGCGCTTGAGAAAAATGTATATCCTGCTGTGTTTGGGTGTAGCGATCTATATATGTCTATTAGATCCAGCTCCTCTAATATACTATTCAGATGTTTTGTTTCTTTGGTGATTCTCTTTTGAGATGTTCTGTCCAGAGTTGATAGTGGTGTATTAAAATCCCCCACTATAATTGTAGATGTATCTATTCTTTCACTTAGTTTTTCCAGCATTTGCCTGACGTATTTAGAGGCACCCTTGTTAGGGGCATAGATATTTATGATTGTTCGATCTTCTTGACAGATTTTCCCTTTCACTAAAATGTAGTATCCTTCTTTGTCTCTTACAATTGTTTCACATTTAAAGTCTATTTTGTCTGATATTAATATAGCTACTCCTGCCTTTTTTTGGTTATTGTTAGCTTGTATGATTGTTCTCCAGCCATGCACTTTCAATCTCCATGCGTCTCTGGGTCTAAGATGTGTCTCTTGTAGACAGCATATGGATGGGTCATATTTCCTTATCCAATGTCCCAGTCTGAATCTTTTGATAGGTGAGTTTAATCCGTTGACATTCAGTGTTATTACTATCAAGGAATTATTTGTGTTAGCCATATTTTGATTGGATTTGTGTTTGTCATATTTTGTTTGTATATTTTTTTTGTCTTTTTTTTTGTTGTTGTTGGTCTTATACTCTCTTCCAACATTGCCTTTCCTGTTTTTTCCTTTCTTCCTGCAGAACTCCCTTTAGAATTTCTTGAAGGGGAGGTTTCTTGTTGGTATACTCTTTCAGTTTCTGTTTGTCTGTGAATATTTTGAACTCTCCATCATGTTTGAATGCTAGTTTAGCTGGATAGAGTATTCTTGGTTGGAAATTTTTTTCCTTTAGTACCTTGACTATATCATACCACTGTCTTCTTGCCTCCATGGTTTCAGAAGAGAAATCAGCACTTAATCTAATTGAGCTTCCCTTGTATGTGATGGTTTTCTTTTCTCTTGCTGCTTTTAGGATTTTCTCTTTGTCTTGAGCATTGGATAATTTGACAAGTGTATGTCTTGGGGTGGGCCTGTTGGGGTTTATGACTTGTGGAGTGCGCTGTGCTTCTTGGATATGTACATCTGTCTCTTTCAGTAGATTTGGGAAGTTTTCAGCCACTATTTCCTGCAACACTCCTTCTGACCCCTTTCCCTTCTCTTCACCTTCTGGAATGCCTATAATACGTATGTTTGAGCGTTTTGCATTGTCATTCAGGTCCCTAAATCCTAATTGGATTTTTTCTATCTTCTTATTGACCCCTTCTACTATCTGTTTGATTTCTGATGTACTGTCTTCCACATCACTAATTCTCTGCTCTGTCTCTTCTAGTCTGCTGATATTTGCTGCAAGTGTATTTTTGATTTCTTGAACTGTGGTGTTCATTCCCATCATATCTGTTATGTTTTTGCGTATGTCTGCAATTTCCCCTCCAAGTGATGTCTTCATGTTGTTAAGCTCTTTCATTACTGCATCAAATTTGTCGGTGATAAATGTTCTGAGATCTTTCATTGCTTGTGCCAAGTTTTGCTCCCCTTCGTGATTATTGGTTTGTTGATTGGATTCAGCCATGTTTTCCTGATTACTGGTTTGGTTTGTAGATTTTTGTTGCTTTCTGGTCATCTCTTTATTTTGACGAATTTAATCAGTTCCTTAGCTTCTTTGTCTGCTCTTGGAGGTTAATTAGTTGTTATTTTTGCATAGGTGTTATATCTTCTCTTTGTCACTTTTTTCTTCTTATTCTAGTTACTTGTTGTTGGTTAAGTTCACTTTAAAGGAAAGTATTAGTGTTGGGGAAAGGCAATTGTGTAAGCAAGGGAAAAGTGTAAAGTAGTATTGGTGATGTATGTTAACAAAGCAAGAATATGAGATCTGGGAGGATGGAGGTTAGATTCATGTAGATTGTATAGAGTTATAGCTGTAGGTAGAGTACCTTTTATGAAGTAGATGACTGAATATGGGAGGAATATGGTATGAACTACAAAGCTATTGTTTTCATGAGAGAGGGAAAAAGAAAAGAAAGGTAATAGTTTCAAGAGTGGATAACAGACAGAAAACAGAACAAAGGTATTAGAAATTAAGAGTTAGACACTTTGTGGATCAAAGAACGGGAGGTGGGGGGTGGAATATAGGAGAGACAGTAGATGATAGTAGATATCAAGATGCAGGGGAAGGGGGATAGTGTAGGTAGCCTAAATCAGTTCACACAGAAATGAGGCAGTGGAGGATGGGAAAACCCAGCAAATGTGAGGTGTTCCCTGTAGCACCTATTGTATACTTGAATTAAAATAAAATAAGTGGAAAATGAGGGACAAGAGGGAAAGAGAAAACCGAAAAAAAAACTAATTATAATAAAGAAAAAAAGAAAGACAAGAAGAAAGGAAGAAAGAAGAAGAGGATGTGCAAACGGTGGGGAACATAGGGGGAAGAGAGATACAGGTATACACGTGTCACAATTGCAACACTATCTAAAACAACAACCAAAAAACCCCTAAATAACTGTATAAAAAAAAAGGACTTTGGGGGACACGCTAGGAGAAAAGACTAGGGGATAATGCAATATTAGCAATCAGGGCGTCAAAAAGAGTAAAAAATAAGATAAAGTGAAAATAAAAACAAAACAATATGAACCAATAAAGATAAAACGCAAACGTTAAGGTCCAGGGCACTCAAGGACCCCAGGTAGGTCCCAGGGCGTGATGGATTCAGGGGTGGAAAGTCTGAGACACTGAAGACTCAAGAGGTGTGAGTCTGGGGTGTGGACCGCCGGAGTCCAGGGGACCCAGACCTGGTAACCTCAAATCTGGTCCACAGGAAGCTTAGGAGCCCCACAGTGCAACACAGCCCTCAGGGATCCCCGTAGCTGGGTGCCAGCCCCGTGGGGGAAGCCAGGTCCGCGAACTCTATATTGAATGTCTGATCCCTGCAATTCACCTACTCCTCAGGGTTTCAGCCTTTGGACAGCTCCCTCCCTGTGCTCCCACAAAACGGCCACTTGAGGGCGCCTCTACACCACAGCCAGTTCAATGACCCAGATCCCAAGCTCCGCCGGGTGGGCTGGGCTTCAGCTGGAAACGCCAAAAACAGACTCTAAGACCCGAAATCCCAAACTTCGCAAAATATTCCCCAATCGGCTTCCAGACGTGTCCTCCTCCCTCACTGCACCCTACAACAGTCTCCCAATTGTGTCCCCTTATTGCCAAAAATCCAATTCCGTTGCAAATCGGCAGCCGGACCTGTGGGGATGGGGCTCCAGGCGGAAGCGCTACTCCCCCTGTCCGGCTACCAAAACGTCCCCCGCTTCACAACAAAACACCGTCTGTCTCCCCAAATCGATCTGCAAAGGAGTCTTGTCCCATCAACCCCTCACCAGCCAGCCCAGTATCCGCGAATTCCTCAGCACCGCAAAGCCTCCAGAAAAAGGAAAAAAAAAAAAAAAAAACCCTGGCGGCGGCGGCTCCCTGATCTGCAGGAGCGCCCGCTACCGCGGCTCCGCCCACCCAAGGAGGGAACTTCCGGTGCCCAGCTAGGACCTCCGTTTATATATTATAGACGTATCCTCTCTGTTACCTTCCCACCAAATTGACGTCCAGACACCTTCCAACCAGCAAAAATCCCCGAAACAGCGCGGTCCCAAAGAGCCTTCAACGCTGCCCAGCCGCCCCCTGCAGAGACATTACCAGGCAAGCTCACGCAGCCACCATCTTGCCCCCCGGTCTCCTCTGATTTATTTTCTTGTGTTGAGCCAGCCTTGCATGCCTGGTATAAAACCCACTTGATCATGATAAATAATTATTTTAATGTGGTGTTTCATTTGATTAGCAACTAATTTGTTGAGAATTTTTGCATACATATTCATTAGGGAAATTGGTCTGTAATTTTCTTTTTTCATAATATCTTTATCTGGCTTTGGTAGTAGGTTCATATTGCCATCACAAATGAGTTTGGTAGCTTTCCTTCTTGTTCAGTTTTTTGGAAGAGTTTAAGACTGGGGTTAAATCTTCTTTGAATGCTTGATAGAACTCACCTGTGAAACCATCTGGTCCTGGGCTATCCATTTTGGGGAGTTGTTTGATGAGTGTTTCAATCTTTTTACTTGTGATTGTTTTGTTGAGGTCTTCTATTCTTTCTACTGTCAGTGTAGCTTATTCATACATTCCTAGGAAATTTTCCATTTCACCTACATTGTCTGATTTATTGGCATAGAGTTGCTCATAGTATCCTCTTATGATCCCTTTTTTTTAAGTTACATTTTTTTCTAAGATTTCTTTTTCCCTTCCTTCCCCATTTTCTGCTCTCTGTGTTCATTCATGGTGTGTTCTTCTGTGTCTGCTTTTATTCTCATTAGGCAGCTCTGGGAACGCATCCTGGGACCTTCCAGAGTGGGAGAGAAGTGATCACTGTCTTGTGCCACATCAGCTCCCTAGTTCATTGCATCTCATATTGCCTCTTCTCTGTATCTCTCTTATTTCTTTGTTGCATTATCTTGCTGCATCAGCTCTCTGTGTGGATGTCACCACTCCTGGGCAGGCTGCACTCCTGTGTGGGGTGGCACCTCTTGAATGGAGGGCACCCCTTGTGCGGTGGACTCTCCTTGCATGGGTGACACTCCTGCGTGGGGCGGCAGTCATTGCACAGGGCAGCACTCCATGTAGGCCAACTCACCACGCAGGTCAGGAAGCCCTGGGTATTGAACCCTGGACCTACTATATGTTAGATGGGAGCCCAATTATTTGAGCCACATCCATTTCCCCTATGCTCTCTTTTATTTTTGTAGATTCAATAGTAATGTCTCCATTTTCATTTTTTTATTTTATTATTTGCATCTTCTCTCTTTTTTCTTTGTCAGTCTAGCTAAGTGTTTGATGATTCTGTTAATCTTTGTAAATAACCAAATTGTGGTTGGTTAATTCTCTGTTTTTGTTGTTGTTGTTGTTGTTCTTAATTTCATTTATTTCTTCTCTGATATTTGCTATTTCATTTCTTCTGCTTCCTTTGGAAATAGTTTGCTATTCTTTTACTACTTACTCAAGCTAATAGAACTGTACAACTACCGCTATGAAGTTTGGTCACTGATTTTTAGCTTTCTTCTTTTTTAATGTAAAAGCATTGAAAGCTATAAATTTCTCTTCAGCACTGTCTTTATAGCATGTAGCAGTTTGATATAATTGACGAATTCAAAAAAGAAATGTTGGATTATGTTTGTAATCTGATCTCTACCTGGGCATGGTTGAGTTGTGATTAGGTTGTGGAGTCCCCACCCAGTCCCCACCTCTTGGTGGGTAGGGACTCACAGATTAAAGGTCTGGCAAAGGACAGAGTTAGAGCTTTTGATGTGGGGTTTTTAATGCTGAAGTTTTGATTTTGGAGTTTGATGCTGAAGACTTAAGCTGGAGCCCTGGGAAGTCAACATGCAGAGTTTCCTGGGAGCCAGTCCCAGGAAGGAAGGAACCTTAAGGCCAGAGTAAAGCAAGCCCCAGGAACATAGGAACCCAGGAACCCTGAACCCTCGCTGACATCAGCAGCCATCTTGCTCCATATAGACTTTGGTGAGGGTAGTAACTTACACATTATGGCCTGGAATCTGTAAGCTTCTACTCCAATAAATTCCCTTTATAAAAACCAACCAATTTCTGGTATTTTGCGTCAGTACCCCTTTGGCTGACTAATACACAGTATCCCACAGGTTTTGATATTTTTGTGTTCTTGATTTCATTCATCTGTAGATATTTATTGATTTACCTATAATTTCTTCTATGACCCACTGACTATTTCAAAGTGTATTTTTTAATCTCCATATATTTGTGAATTTCCCCTTTTTCTGCCTCTTGCTAATTTCCAACTTTATTCCATTATGATAAGGGAAAGTGCTTTCTTTAATTTCAATCTAGTTGAATTCATTAAGATCTTCCTTGTGACCCAACATATGGTCTATCCTGGAGAAAATCCATAAGCACTTGAGAAGAACATATATCCTGCTATTTCAAGGTGCAATGTTCTGTATATGTCCATTAGATTTAGCCCATTTATGATATTATTCAATCTTTCTTTGATCCTCTGCCCAGATGTTCTATTCAATGCTGAGAGTGGTATATTGAAGTCTCCAACTATTATTGTAGAGACATCTATTTTCCCTTCAGTTTTGCCAGTGTTTGCCTCATACGATTTAGGACAACCGGGTTAGGTACATATTATGTTTGTTATTTTTTCCTGGTGGAGTTGTCTGATTTGTTAATATACATTGTTCTTCCTTGTCTCTAATTTTTAAAAATTTGTTTTTAAAGTCTATTTCATCTGATATAAGTATAGCTGCTCCACCTTTTTTGCAGTTAGTGCCTGCATGGAATATCACTTTCTAGCCTTTCACTTTAATCTATTGGTATCCTTGAGTCTAAGGTGAGTCTCTTATAGACAGCATATAGACAGCTCATATTTTCTTATCCATTCCACTGGTCTGTGTCTTTTGATTGGGAGTGTAATACATTAACATTTAATATTATTACCATAAAGGCAGTTCTTCACCCATTTTGACCTTTGGGTTTCATATGTCATCTTTTATTTTCACCACTATTTTTTTTACACTTTTAGTTCCTTTTACTGATATAATCTTCATTTCTAGACTCTCTTCCAAGCCTTTCTCTTATGTCTTTTCTTTTCAGGCTGTAGCACATCCTTCAGTATTTTCCGCAGAGCTGTTCTCTTGGTTATAAACACCCTCACTTTCTGTTTATCTGTGAATTTTCTAAATTTGCCCTCATTTTTGAAAGACAATCATGCCAGATATAACATTTGTGGGTGGCAGTTTTTCTCTCACAGTATCTTAAATATATGAAGCCACTTTCTTGCCCCCATGCTTCAGATGAGAAATAAGAGCTTAATCTTATGGGTATCCCTTGTATGTGATATACTGCTTTTTTCTTTTGCTCTCAAAATTCCCTTTGTGTTTGGCATTGGACATTCTAATCAGGATTTGTCTCAGATTTTTTAAGATGCTTCTTAGACACAGATATCTATATGGTTTGATAGGGTTGGGTTATTTTCTACCATTATTTCTTCAAATATTCCTTTTGCACTTTTTTCCTTCTCTTCTCCTTCTAAGACATCCATGACACATGTCTGCATGTCTCTTGCTGTCCTTTAGTCCCCTAATACCTGTTCAATTTTTTCCATTCTTTTCTTTATCTGTTCTTTTGTATGTTCACTTTCAAATGCCATGTCTTCAAGCTTACTGATCCTTTCTTTTGCCTCTTCTAATCTCTTGTTATAAGTCTCCAGTATATATTTTACTTTATTTATTGTGCCTTTCCTTACCATAAGATCTGTTATTTTCCTATCTATGCTTTCGAGTTCTACTTTTTGTTCTCACCCAGTGTTTTCTTAATGTCCTTACCTCTTTAAACATCTCACTGAATTCATTAAGGAAATTTGCTTGAACATCTGTGATTACTTGTCTCAACTACTTTCTGTTACATGAAGGCTTATCATGTTCCTTTCACTGGACCATATCTTTCTGTTTCTTGGCATAGATTGTAACTTTTGTTGGTGTCTTGGCATCTGGCTAACTAGATGTACTTATTTGGGGTGCAGTTTCTCTCTTTAGTTTAGGGCTTTCTTGCCCTTTCTCTCTTCCTGGCTTTGTAGTAGGAACCAAGGATATAGTTGGTACTGTAACTTGTGGAGGCTGAAGCTGCCCATTACGTACCATGAACTAAAAGACCTTCTCCAAACTTTCTTCGCAACCAGGGATATAGACAGAGGAATAGCCATGTATAGTGATCCAAGGAGTGCAACATAAGACTGTCTGTAGTTGCCTGGAGAGACTAATAAAGTTTCATTCTACTTCAGCCTCTTCCAGAGGTGGGGGAGGAGGAGTAGGTGGGGGTAGAAAACTAGGCTGTGATGGCCAACAAAAGGCCATAGTTTCCCAGGCAGACTGAAATAGAACCTACAGCCCTCGGTCATTGCCAGGGGTGGGATGGACCATCACATGCACTGGGTTTGTGCATGCTCAGGAGACAGATTCCTGGATGTCTCTGGACAGGCCCCGTGCCAGCTGGGACCTGAGCCTCAGCCCAGGTGCACCACCTGCGCTCAGGTTCTTGGACTTGCCCAGGGCAGCTGAGAGGGAGAAGATGGCCCTCGCCACGGAGGGAAGCAATTAGTGCCAACACCTGCCAGCGGGAGAAGCGCATCCAACAGCCCTGTGGGATCCAAGCCCCCTCTCGCTCCATCCGCTGCCTCCGCCCCACCCCCCTCTTCTCGGGGCGCCCAGCCGGCGCCGGGGGGCAGGCGCCGGGCCTCTCGCGCCGCCGTTGACCGCTCTCCGACGCCCGCCGAGCCGGGACCAGGGCGCAGGCGCCCCAGCGCCCTGGGCCGGCCACGCCCACCGCCGCCCAGGTGCGCAGGCGCCCCTCACCCCGGCCCCCCCCCCCCCCGCACACTCGCCCCGACCCTGCCCCGCCTGGTTGCTCTGGAGACGGTGGCCGCTGGCGGGAGGTGCCCAAGGCCGGGAGTGGCAAGACAGTTGTGACCGATGAGGGGGCCTTTGCTCCACCCGGCAGTTGTCCCCAGTGGCAGTGCCGGGACAGATGCGGCCGATAGGCATCCTGCCCAGACCCGCCGGATGCAGCCCGGGGAGCGTGTCCACTGCCAAGGAAACCTCAAGCGCTGGGGGAAACGGGGTTCCGAAACCTAGACACCGAATGCCACCAGGAGCCCACGGGCATGGAAGGGCTGGCAGACCCCTGGCGTGGGAGGAGCCTGCTGGCTGGGGACTGGGCTAGAAGAGAAGCTCTGCTATTGTGTCCTGGACAGGTGTTCTCCCCTGGATGTCTGCTGAAAAGCCAAGAGACAGAAGAAGCTCCAGGAACAAGAAAGCGGCTCCCTTGCCCAAAGTCAGAGCCACAACTTCCACCGCTAGGGGCCACTGTTGGGTAGGAATGGTTCCTTCCTCACACTGGCTGCAGGGCAGAGGGCTGAATTCCAAGGCAGGGGGAGGGGCAGGGCCCCTTGCCCAAGGGGCTGTGGGGGAAGGGACCCCTGGGCCAGATCGGAGACTGCTGGGAGACCCCCTCTCCACCCGAGAGCTCACCTGGTCCAGGCCAAGGGTCTGGGTTGGGCCAGGCTGCCGGCTCTCTCTGAAGACAGACAGGGGTTCCTCACCAACCAAAGTCCCCGAGGCCTCGTCAAGCAGGCGGCCTACCTAGGGCCGGCCGGCGTTGCGCTGCAGGTGTCTCCCACGGCAATGGTCATGGACAACCTGTCTCCCATCGCCATCACCTCCACCTTCGGTCAGGGGAACCCTGGCCTTTCCCACCGGCGGCCTGCGGGCTTGGGCCTGGGCTCCCTGCCAGGCCTGTCTCCCAGAGAGGAGAGGCCCAGAGTCTTCCCTCTGCCTTCTCCCTGACCTCTCTTTCTCTGTGTTTCTTTTCTGGCATTGATGTGGGCTATGGGTGGAAGGCTCTTTGTCTCTTCAGAGATAACTAAGTTGTTTGACTTGTGGGTGTGAAACGGTAAGAGGCTGCAGTCCTGCTCTTAGGGACCAGCAGGCTCCAGTCCCAGGAAATGTTTAACAAAGCAAGGGCTATAAACTTTAAGTATTTAGGGGAAATGCAAAAACCAAGGCTTATCTAAAATGTCTGGAGTCCTTGCTAAAAGCTTACCTAAGATGTGAAAGAGATATATGCTAATTGAAGCCTATTGAGAACTGAAACAAAGGGACCATTTGGCCTTTCCTCTCTGTATAAAAGACGTTTGAAAATCTTTTTCGGGGCTCGGGATTCAAACAGAAAGCTCCCGAGTCCGGCCGGCCGTCAATAAACCATTTTTTCCTTCTCAAAATCATTCCTGAGTCCTGGCCTCTCTATACTCAAATAATTGAACTTCTCTTAAATTCCACAACATTAATGGCGACCACGAAGGGACAAAAATGAAGGCCAGAGACGGTAGCATTTTGCTGCCCCTTCCAAATCCCCGAGGAAGCCGGGAGGACTCGGGTGAACCCCAAATCTGGGCGCCCCTGGATTAAATTTAATCCAGAAAAGATGTGGGCTCCACCAGAATCTTCCCGACAAAATCGAGGGGCAATGGAAGGTCTGAAGAGAAAGATTCTGGGAACGAAAAAGAACTCCGAACATGGAAGAAGGTAAGACTCCCCGGGTGAGCAGAGTCTGGAAGGCCCTAGCTTTAATTGCTAGGAAGGGGAGGCTGATCACCTCCCGAGAGAACCCTAGTAGCCCCAGAAGGCTGGGGGGAAGCCGTTCTCTCTAGGCTTGGGAAAAGGAGGAAAACCGGGGAAAAGCCCTGGTGTTTTGGGTTTGTCTAACTGCATGTTAGAATCTGGTACTGGTCTTATATCCACTAAAGGAGTGGAGTCTCGATTTTAATAGGAAGGGTATTTATAGGTTCGAGTCCTAATATCCTGGAAATTGGTCTAGATTAAGGAAAACAAAACTTGGTTACAGGAAAATGGATCGGCTTGTGGAGCTTGGTCTGGGTGTAAAGTTTAAACAGTGGAAAAGTCTAGCTGAAATCTTTTGTTATGGTGCTAATTTGTGAATGAATTTGCTTTATACCAAATGTTAAGTGGTCTGAGGTTTGTGATGGCTGTGGGGGCAGCCGTGGTGAAAATAAATATATAAACTTGTGAGTCAGATTAGTGACTTTTGTGCTTCTGTCTGTGTCAGCTCAAGGCTAGTGTTGGAGTTGTGTCCTTATGTAGAGTGGAATTACAGCTGAGCTGGAGCCCTCCCTTGCCATTGGCAAGGGGGTGAAATGATTCTGTGGCAAAAGCTGAGGAGTCTAGATGTTTGTGCATGTTCTGGTGTCTTGTCTCTGGTCTGGCCCTTTGCCGGGGCTTGGAGGCCATCTGTGTCCGCGCCAAGCACCCAAGTCTGTTGGGAATGTCCCAGTCAGGGCGGCTGGGTTCCTGGGAGAGTTGCCAAATTTGAGTAGGTTCTGTCTGCCCATTTTGGCTGAAAGCTGGAAAGGGGGGAGCGGCTTGCCCCTTTCCAGTGAGTCCACCCTTCTATTCATAAGCCGCATTCCTGTTTGTTGTGCACCCGACTGCCTGGAAGGGGGGGAAGTGAAGGAGGTGAAAAGCAGAATCAGAATAAATGCAGTAAAGTTCCCTCCTTAGGGTGTCAAAGCCAAAATACGTTTGCATTCTGCTCAGGTTCTTAGAAGGTATTGTAGTAACCTTAAGTAAGAGAAATTTTTATGATTAAATTGAGTAAGATCAATATATAAAAAAAATCATTTATCAATAGCTTCTTGTGCTTTAACCTCATCATATCCTCAATGTTTGAAGAAGAGTTCTTTTAAAAGAACATTTTATGTTCTAGAAATCAAATCCTGAAAAGTAGCCTTTTATTTCAAACTAACTGCAAGAGATTTATTCTTTTACTTTAAAGGGAAAATTAAAGTAATGGTTAAGTTCATTTAATATAAGTTGAATGAAAGGTATTTAAAGGTGTTATAAAATTAATAGGTTTTAAAAAAATTAATAAAAACTGTAACTAAGAGTTAAAATCATTTATAAATGCATTTATATTATAAAACAGTGGAAAGACAATAACTGAGATTATAGCTGGGTGAATTTAGCCTGAAACTATTATTTAAGTGTAAATTCTACACTAACCTTTCCTTTGTTTATGGTTACTTCAAGCCTAACCTCACCCTTTGCCTTTGCCTACGGTTATTTCATAATTGAGAAGAGCTGGGACATCACTGTCTCCTCTTCTGGTATTAGTAACACTTTCTCTCATGAATTCAAGTGTAAACTAAATAAATTGCTGCCTGATAGAATAAGGTTAAATGGCCACTGGAGTTTTATTATCTCCAAAACCAAAAGGGGGGTGGAGGGGGAGAAGTCTCCTGCCTTGACGGTCAGTGTTCCTAAGAGTGGCAATTCATGAGAGAAAGCAGTCTGTCTCCCTGAGGCTTCAAATAGCCTCAGTAAATATATATAAAACTAATCTTGTTGCTTATCCAAAATTCTGCTAATTTCAAGGTAAAATATAAAGTTCTAAAACAAAATGGTGCTAAGGCATTGAGAACATTTTGGTTATTACAATCCATTAAGTAAGAAAGAAAATTCTTGTGGTAAACTGCATGGTCATAGTGCAAATTAAGAAGAGTTTCAAAAGTCTTTGAAAAGTTTAAAGTAACTAAAGTCATGTTGTTGTGTCAAACTATTCATGTCTACCTATTTGCTCAAATTGTTAAAAATTAAATATGCAGTTATATTATAAATATTCTTAAAGCCCAAATTGAACTAAGCAGGATGAAAAAGTCATAGAAATCTGATTATGGAAACAATTGGGAAAGGGCCTCCTCTTTGCAAGAGCTTTTAAGGCAAGACTAGGTGTGGCAGATTAAACCTATCTACTAGGCTAGGGAATTAAGAATCAGTTTGCCTGGTAATTTCCCAGTTTAAACCTTTGTCAGCCATAAATTGGAAAAAAAAACAAAACAAAGATTAGGTTAATTTTCACAGAAGAAAAATGTTGATGTAACCCGGCGGCCTGCTGCCTCAGTCTCCCACTCCTGGGTTGGACCGCAGTGGAGGAGACCAGTTTAGGCCAGTCCTATGGGCAGTGGAAGGATGCCCAAGAAGGAGCTAACTAAGTCGGTGCCATTTCAGCACTAAATTCTATTCCTTATTTGACAAAGGGGGGGAGCAGGTAAAAACTAAAATGGTTGGAATGTGATAGAAGAAGCAGTTAAATCAAACTTTTGCGTGGGAAAGTTAAATCTCAGATAAGCTGTAACTTCTGAAGTATCCAATCTATGGAAAAACAGGAAGAGCTTGCATGCTAGGCTTAGGGGTATAAATTGTGTCATTTTTCTTTGTTCGGGGCACCAGCCATATCTGGCTCTGCGCCCCTTCTTGCAAGATTGAGAATAAAGTATTTTCTTCTCCACAATCTGGTGAGCCTTATTTTCTTCCAGAAGATTTCTTTCCAACAAAATAAGGTAATTAGTGGCTCTATTAACAAATTTCAGTAAGTAAAGGAAAGTCCATAAAAACTATGGAGAGATCTTTCCTGGGTTATGATTTTTAAAAAATTAAGTAATTGTGTAATGTGTTTTGAAACCTGGAAGCCAGTATGCATGTGTTTTAAAACCTGGTAGTCAGTTATGCTTTTAAATTAATAATTTTCATAACTTAAAGAAAAGAAGTTTTAGCTTCCTGTAAGGGAAAAAGAGAACATTCCTTGCATAAACTATTATGGTTTCAATTTTATTTAACTTGAGTGTAATCTCCCATAGTTAATTTATAAACTAAATTAACATATGTACAAATCTTTACGGTAATGAAAATTGTAAGTGAAAATTGTAAGTTCACATTGGTGAAATTAGGCTAAAGGGAAAAGATTGTAGATATGCTCTCTTAAATAAAGAGTAAATTTCTTTCATTGGTAATTGTAATTTAGTAAGTTTATTTAAACATGAGGTGTCTAGTCAATGCGGTTATAGTCAATTATAAAGAGTTTGTAAAACATCTTCCAAACTGAAAATGTTTAAATAGTTCTAGTTGTAGAAGTCATTGTTAACTAAAGAAACTTGGATTGGTATTGGTAGCAGAAATAACTTCATGATAATAAACCTGTCTGAAGGCCACTGCAAAATACACATTTAAGTAAATGATAATAAAAAGTTGTCTTGATTCTATTGGAAAAATTGTTTTCATTCTAACAATGAAAAATAATATTTTTCCTCTATTACTAAAGTAAAGCACCTACTGTTATCTTCATAGTAAAATTGTGTAAGTAAATAGTCATTTGATATATGTATTGCGTTAAGTTGTTTAAAATATATATAAAACAAGGAATAAACTTTAACATTGTCAAACTCTTGTGCATTCGAACCAGGCCTTGTATACATTACAGGTGGCCTCTCCATGTGAGTTATTGGCTAGGCTGGTCACTGACCCCTCAATTAAAAATATGTGCTATATCAGTCTCTGGTTCTGCTCCTGAAGTTGATGGAAACTATATTGCAGTTTCAAGCTCCTGCAGCCAATAATGACTCGGTACAGCCAAGTGTACAATGGATATCGCCTCCAGACTGGCACTGTTCCATGGTGCCAGAGAGCACTATGCACCAGGCTAGTAGAATACTGGAAAATCTCTGGAAAACTGGAAGGATGCTGCAACTTGCTCACTGCGTTGAAGAACATGCTAAGTGGAGCCATGATACCAGGAGACTGTAAGTAAAACTTAAACACAATTGGCATTATGGCCTGCTCTCATGGAGAGATAACATGTAAGGTATTACAAACCTGAAACTCAAAACTAATAATGGCAACTCTGAATCCTTATGCATTAAGTAATACATTAGTTAATATTAAGTGCTGTACTTTTATCCTGTACTAAATATATGCCTAATAATTGTAATGTTATCTTTTCTATTTTGGATCAAGTGCAGAAGTATATTAGACATGTTAAATTCCTGGTAAAATCATTTTCTAAACAGTTAATAACATGTCTATAGAATAAGGTGGCAGTCTCAGCCAGTCTCAGTTAGCAAAAGTGAGGCTTGCTTGCTGATGGTGAGTCACCTATTGAACAAGTCAAAATTGCTAGAAATTGTACAATGAAAACCAAGGTGTAAAAATCTTTATTCTGTAGTTCTGATCACTCCCACAGGTGAAAACTAAGAATATTTCCAAATTAGTGTTCTAATCCTGAGTGAAGCCAGTTGCCCAAGGAGTGCCAGTTCACCAGGAGCATCTGACAAAGCGAATGAGTGTCAATCATTGAACAGCTTGGAATGTGTCTTCAGACAAAGCTAAGTGTCTGTTGCAATTTCTCTCTAAAGATGGATAACTTAAAAAAGAACATATATGCTGTTCCCACCAGCTTTTAAGGAATGCCATCTTTATAGGCACCTAACCTTGTCTACCTCTGTAATCCAATGTGTTCTCTTTTAAAAACAGGTATTCCAAAATTTTAATTAAGTTTGTTTCTTTCAGAGTGAACATCTTATTAACCATATGAAACCAACTTCGTACAGAATGCCAGATCCATCTTGCTCCAGTTAGAATAAATTAAAGAGTTTTACACCTTATTAGGCAATGACTACAGCCCATGGCCAGCAGGAAGCAGTTACAGAAAAGAGATCGTCTCCCTTCAGCACCCCTTTTAAATTAAAGGTGTAAACTCTTTAAGAGTAAAAGAAAAGTAATAGATGGATCTGGAACCTGACTGGAAATCCACGTGAGTGCCAGTGGCAGCAGAATAACTGCGGGAGGCCCCTGCCCAAGATTCTGCTGTCCAGAATGAAAAGTTCTAAACTTCTAAAAACGGTCCTTGATGCTGTACTAAAGACTGATAAATAATCAGTCAAGACAACAAACAGTCATCCACCTCATAGCTACAACAATAATTATGCCAAAGCTTAGCAAGTTAATCTTTGGCAGAAAGGGGGGAATGATGTGGGCTATGGGTGGAAGGCTCTTTGTCTCTTCAGAGATAACTAAGTTGTTTGACTTGTGGGTGTGAAACGGTAAGAGGCTGCAGTCCTGCTCTTAGGGACCAGCAGGCTCCAGTCCCAGGAAATGTTTAACAAAGCAAGGGCTATAAACTTTAAGTATTTAGGGGAAATGCAAAAACCAAGGCTTATCTAAAATGTCTGGAGTCCTTGCTAAAAGCTTACCTAAGATGTGAAAGAGATATATGCTAATTGAAGCCTCTTGAGAACTGAAACAAAGGGACCATTTGGCCTTTCCTCTCTGTATAAAAGACGTTTGAAAATCTTGTTCGGGGCTCGGGATTCAAACAGAAAGCTCCCGAGTCCGGCCGGCCGTCAATAAACCATTTTTTCCTTCTCAAAATCATTCCTGAGTCCTGGCCTCTCTATACACAAATAATTGAACTTCTCTTAAATTCCACAACAGCATGAGAGGGGCCCCTGCGCACCCCTACGACCCCTACCAATGAGCCAGCCCTTTCTCCTCTCGCCCTCCTCTTTCGGACCGTAGGAACGAGCGATTTCCTTTTCTCTGGGCTCTGGGGACGCAAATCGGCACTGCGTACCTATTGGGTGGTGAGACTTTTCCGCGGAAATCGTTTCTGCGCCCTTGAGGCGCTGCGGTCAAGTGGGCTTACAGGTCCAGGTGTTCCATGGACCAGGGACATTCTCAGCAACCATGGTGACCGTCCGAAGCGGACGTATGGCTTGTTTGGGCCCTGACTGGAGTCGTAACCATCACTTTTTAAAAATAAATAAATAAATAAATAAATAAATAAATAAATAAGAACCCGTCCTCTTCAGCACATTTCGCTCGGCCAGAGCACGCCACGCAACCAGGTGATTTTCCTATTGATTGTCCTTCCTAGCTACCCTAGCAGGCAGTTCCACAGGTATCCTGTCAAGATTTCCACCCGAAAGCAGATAGCCCTTCTGGCCTTGGCGCAGCTGCCTAGTCGATAAAGCCCTGGGCACTGGTGCTCCTGAGGGCTGCGGGGACACCCGGGTCTACGCGGATGGCAGGTGGCTCTGGGCCCCAGGGCCCTGCCGGTGGGCCCTACTTGGGAATCCATGCTCTTGCTTGGGGGGCGTCGGTTGCAGAGGGGCCTCCGGCCCCGCGCCTCTTCAGTCACTTTGGCTGCAGCTGAGCCTGGCACTGGGTTTGTGCATGCTCAGGAGACAGATTCCTGCATGTCTCTGGACAGGCCCCGTGCCAGCTGGGACCTGAGCCTCAGCCCAGGTGCACCACCTGCGCTCAGGTTCTTGGACTTGCCCAGGGCAGCTGAGAGGGAGAAGATGGCCCTCGCCACGGAGGGAAGCAATTAGTGCCGACACCTGCCAGCGGGAGAAGCGCATCCAACAGCCCTGTGGGATCCAAGCCCCCTCTCGCTCCATCCGCTGCCTCCGCCCCACCCCCTCTTCTCGGGGCGCCCAGCCGGCGCCGGGGGGCAGGCGCCGGGCCTCTCGCGCCGCCGTTGACCGCTCTCCGACGCCCGCCGAGCCGGGACCAGGCCGCAGGCGCCCCAGCGCCCTGGGCCGGCCACGCCCACCGCCGCCCAGGCGCGCAGGCGCCCCTCACCCCGGCCCCCGCACACTCGCCCCGCCCCCGCCCCGCCTGGTTGCTCTGGAGACGGTGGCCGCTGGCGGGAGGTGCCCAAGGCCGGGAGTGGCAAGACAGTTGTGACCGATGAGGGGGCCTTTGCTCCACCCGGCAGTTGTCCCCAGTGGCAGTGCCGGGACAGATGCGGCCGATAGGCATCCTGCCCAGACCCGCCGGATGCAGCCCGGGGAGCGTGTCCACTGCCAAGGAAACCTCAAGCGCTGGGGGAAACGGGGTTCCGAAACCTAGACACCGAATGCCACCAGGAGCCCAAGGGCATGGAAGGGCTGGCGGACCCCTGACGTGGGAGGAGCCTGCTGGCTGGGGACTGGGCTAGAAGAGAAGCTCTGCTATTGTGTCCTGGACAGGTGTTCTCCCCTGGATGTCTGCTGAAAAGCCAAGAGACAGAAGAAGCTCCAGGAACAAGAAAGCGGCTCCCTTGCCCAAAGTCAGAGCCACAACTTCCACCGCTAGGGGCCACTGTTGGGTAGGAATGGTTCCTTCCTCACACTGGCTGCAGGGCAGAGGGCTGAATTCCAAGGCAGGGGGAGGGGCAGGGCCCCTTGCCCAAGGGGCTGTGGGGGAAGGGACCCCTGGGCCAGATCGGGGACTGCTGGGAGACCCCCTCTCCACCCGAGAGCTCACCTGGTCCAGGCCAAGGGTCTGGGTTGGGCCAGGCTGCCGGCTCCCTCTGAAGACAGACAGGGGTTCCTCGCCAACCAAAGTCCCCGAGGCCTCGTCAAGCAGGCGGCCTACCTAGGGCCGGCCGGCGTTGCCCTGCAGGTCTCTCCCACGGCAATGGTCACGGACAAGCTGTCTCCCATCGCCGTCACCTCCACCTTCGGTCAGGGGAACCCTGGCCTTTCCCACCGGCGGCCTGCGGGCTTGGGCCTGGGCTCCCTGCCAGGCCTGTCTCCCAGAGAGGCCTTTCTTTTCTGGCATGAGAGGGGCCCCTGCGCACCCCTACGACCCCTACCAATGAGCCAGCCCTTTCTCCTCTCGCCCTCCTCTTTCGGACCGTAGGAACGAGCGATTTCCTTTTCTCTGGGCTCTGGGGACGCAAATCGGCACTGCGTACCTGTTGGGTGGTGAGACTTTTCCACGGAAATCGTTTCTGCGCCCTTGAGGCGCTGCGGTCAAGTGGGCTTACAGGTCCAGGTGTTCCATGGACCAGGGACATTCTCAGCAGCCATGGTGACCGTCCGAAGCGGACGTATGGCTTGTTTGGGCCCTCACTGGAGTCGTAACCATCACTTTTTAAAAATAAATAAATAAATAAATAAATAAATAAATAAATAAATAAATAAATAAATAAGAACCCGTCCTCTTCAGCACATTTCGCTCGGCCAGAGCACGCCACGCAACCAGGTGATTTTCCTATTGATTGTCCTTCCTAGCTACCCTAGCAGGCAGTTCCACAGGTATCCTGTCAAGATTTCCACCCGAAAGCAGATAGCCCTTCTGGCCTTGGCGCAGCTGCCTAGTCGATAAAGCCCTGGGCACTGGTGCTCCTGAGGGCTGCGGGGACACCCGGGTCTACGCGGATGGCAGGTGGCTCTGGGCCCCAGGGCCCTGCCGGTGGGCCCTACTTGGGAATCCGTGCTCTTGCCTGGGGGTCGTCGGTTGCAGAGGGGCCTCCCGCCCCCTGCCTCTTCAGTCACTTTGGCTGCAGCTGAGCCTGGCACTGGGTTTGTGCATGCTCAGGAGACAGATTCCTGCATGTCTCTGGACAGGCCCCGTGCCAGCTGGGACCTGAGCCTCAGCCCAGGTGCACCACCTGCGCTCAGGTTCTTGGACTTGCCCAGGGCAGCTGAGAGGGAGAAGATGGCCCTCGCCACGGAGGGAAGCAATTAGTGCCGACACCTGCCAGCGGGAGAAGCGCATCCAACAGCCCTGTGGGATCCAAGCCCCCTCTCGCTCCATCCGCTGCCTCCGCCCCACCCCCTCTTCTCGGGGCGCCCAGCCGGCGCCGGGGGGCAGGCGCCGGGCCTCTCGCGCCGCCGTTGACCGCTCTCCGACGCCCGCCGGGCCGGGACCAGGGCGCAGGCGCCCCAGCGCCCTGGGCCGGCCACGCCCACCGCCGCCCAGGCGCGCAGGCGCCCCTCACCCCGGCCCCCCCACACACACACTCGCCCCGACACCGCCCCGCCTGGTTGCTCTGGAGACGGTGGCCGCTGGCGGGAGGTGCCCAAGGCCGGGAGTGGCAAGACAGTTGTGACTGATGAGGGGGCCTTTGCTCCACCCGGCAGTTGTCCCCAGTGGCAGTGCCGGGACAGATGCGGCCGATAGGCATCCTGCCCAGACCCGCCGGATGCAGCCCGGGGAGCGTGTCCACTGCCAAGGAAACCTCAAGCGCTGGGGGAAACGGGGTTCCGAAACCTAGACACCGAATGCCACCAGGAGCCCAAGGGCATGGAAGGGCTGGCGGACCCCTGACGTGGGAGGAGCCTGCTGGCTGGGGACTGGGCTAGAAGAGAAGCTCTGCTATTGTGTCCTGGACAGGTGTTCTCCCCTGGATGTCTGCTGAAAAGCCAAGAGACAGAAGAAGCTCCAGGAACAAGAAAGCGGCTCCCTTGCCCAAAGTCAGAGCCACAACTTCCACCGCTAGGGGCCACTGTTGGGTAGGAATGGTTCCTTCCTCACACTGGCTGCAGGGCAGAGGGCTGAATTCCAAGGCAGGGGGAGGGGCAGGGCCCCTTGCCCAAGGGGCTGTGGGGGAAGGGACCCCTGGGCCAGATCGGGGACTGCTGGGAGACCCCCTCTCCACCCGAGAGCTCACCTGGTCCAGGCCAAGGGTCTGGGTTGGGCCAGGCTGCCGGCTCCCTCTGAAGACAGACAGGGGTTCCTCGCCAACCAAAGTCCCCGAGGCCTCGTCAAGCAGGCGGCCTACCTAGGGCCGGCCGGCGTTGCCCTGCAGGTCTCTCCCACGGCAATGGTCACGGACAAGCTGTCTCCCATCGCCGTCACCTCCACCTTCGGTCAGGGGAACCCTGGCCTTTCCCACCGGCGGCCTGCGGGCTTGGGCCTGGGCTCCCTGCCAGGCCTGTCTCCCAGAGAGGCCTTTCTTTTCTGGCATGAGAGGGGCCCCTGCGCACCCCTACGACCCCTACCAATGAGCCAGCCCTTTCTCCTCTCGCCCTCCTCTTTCGGACCGTAGGAACGAGCGATTTCCTTTTCTCTGGGCTCTGGGGACGCAAATCGGCACTGCGTACCTGTTGGGTGGTGAGACTTTTCCACGGAAATCGTTTCTGCGCCCTTGAGGCGCTGCGGTCAAGTGGGCTTACAGGTCCAGGTGTTCCATGGACCAGGGACATTCTCAGCAGCCATGGTGACCGTCCGAAGCGGACGTATGGCTTGTTTGGGCCCTGACTGGAGTCGTAACCATCACTTTTTAAAAATAAATAAATAAATAAATAAATAAATAAGAACCCGTCCTCTTCAGCACATTTCGCTCGGCCAGAGCACGCCACGCAACCAGGTGATTTTCCTATTGATTGTCCTTCCTAGCTACCCTAGCAGGCAGTTCCACAGGTATCCTGTCAAGATTTCCACCCGAAAGCAGATAGCCCTTCTGGCCTTGGCGCAGCTGCCTAGTCGATAAAGCCCTGGGCACTGGTGCTCCTGAGGGCTGCGGGGACACCCGGGTCTACGCGGATGGCAGGTGGCTCTGGGCCCCAGGGCCCTGCCGGTGGGCCCTACTTGGGAATCCATGCTCTTGCTTGGGGGGCGTCGGTTGCAGAGGGGCCTCCGGCCCCGCGCCTCTTCAGTCACTTTGGCTGCAGCTGAGCCTGGCACTGGGTTTGTGCATGCTCAGGAGACAGATTCCTGCATGTCTCTGGACAGGCCCCGTGCCAGCTGGGACCTGAGCCTCAGCCCAGGTGCACCACCTGCGCTCAGGTTCTTGGACTTGCCCAGGGCAGCTGAGAGGGAGAAGATGGCCCTCGCCACGGAGGGAAGCAATTAGTGCCGACACCTGCCAGCGGGAGAAGCGCATCCAACAGCCCTGTGGGATCCAAGCCCCCTCTCGCTCCATCCGCTGCCTCCGCCCCACCCCCTCTTCTCGGGGCGCCCAGCCGGCGCCGGGGGGCAGGCGCCGGGCCTCTCGCGCCGCCGTTGACCGCTCTCCGACGCCCGCCGAGCCGGGACCAGGCCGCAGGCGCCCCAGCGCCCTGGGCCGGCCACGCCCACCGCCGCCCAGGCGCGCAGGCGCCCCTCACCCCGGCCCCCGCACACTCGCCCCGCCCCCGCCCCACCTGGTTGCTCTGGAGACGGTGGCCGCTGGCGGGAGGTGCCCAAGGCCGGGAGTGGCAAGACAGTTGTGACCGATGAGGGGGCCTTTGCTCCACCCGGCAGTTGTCCCCAGTGGCAGTGCCGGGACAGATGCGGCCGATAGGCATCCTGCCCAGACCCACCGGATGCAGCCCAGGGAGCGTGTCCACTGCCAAGGAAACCTCAAGCGCTGGGGGAAACGGGGTTCCGAAACCTAGACACCGAATGCCACCAGGAGCCCACGGGCATGGAAGGGCTGGCGGACCCCTGGCGTGGGAGGAGCCTGCTGGCTGGGGACTGGGCTAGAAGAGAAGCTCTGCTATTGTGTCCTGGACAGGTGTTCTCCCCTGGATGTCTGCTGAA
This sequence comes from Dasypus novemcinctus, assembly GCF_030445035.2. Classification (NCBI taxonomy): domain Eukaryota; kingdom Metazoa; phylum Chordata; class Mammalia; order Cingulata; family Dasypodidae; genus Dasypus; species Dasypus novemcinctus. The sequence goes on along the minus strand of NC_080702.1, from coordinate 16,552,478 downwards.
AAGCCAAGAGACAGAAGAAGCTCCAGGAACAAGAAAGCGGCTCCCTTGCCCAAAGTCAGAGCCACAACTTCTACCGCTAGGGGCCACTGTTGGGTAGGAATGGTTCCTTCCTCACACTGGCTGCAGGGCAGAGGGCTGAATTCCAAGGCAGGGGGAGGGGCAGGGCCCCTTGCCCAAGGGGCTGTGGGGGAAGGGACCCCTGGGCCAGATCGGGGACTGCTGGGAGACCCCCTCTCCACCCGAGAGCTCACCTGGTCCAGGCCAAGGGTCTGGGTTGGGCCAGGCTGCCGGCTCCCTCTGAAGACAGACAGGGGTTCCTCGCCAACCAAAGTCCCCGAGGCCTCGTCAAGCAGGCGGCCTACCTAGGGCCGGCCGGCGTTGCCCTGCAGGTCTCTCCCACGGCAATGGTCACGGACAAGCTGTCTCCCATCGCCGTCACCTCCACCTTCGGTCAGGGGAACCCTGGCCTTTCCCACCGGCGGCCTGCGGGCTTGGGCCTGGGCTCCCTGCCAGGCCTGTCTCCCAGAGAGGAGAGGCCCAGAGTCTTCCCTCTGCCTTCTCCCTGACCTCTCTTTCTCTGTGTTTCTTTTCTGGCATGAGAGGGGCCCCTGCGCACCCCTACGACCCCTACCAATGAGCCAGCCCTTTCTCCTCTCGCCCTCCTCTTTCGGACCGTAGGAACGAGCGATTTCCTTTTCTCTGGGCTCTGGGGACGCAAATCGGCACTGCGTACCTATTGGGTGGTGAGACTTTTCCGCGGAAATCGTTTCTGCGCCCTTGAGGCGCTGCGGTCAAGTGGGCTTACAGGTCCAGGTGTTCCATGGACCAGGGACATTCTCAGCAATCATGGTGACCGTCCGAAGCGGACGTATGGCTTGTTTGGGCCCTGACTGGAGTCGTAACCATCACTTTTTAAAAATAAATAAATAAATAAATAAATAAATAAATAAATAAGAACCCGTCCTCTTCAGCACATTTCGCTCGGCCAGAGCACGCCACGCAACCAGGTGATTTTCCTATTGATTGTCCTTCCTAGCTACCCTAGCAGGCAGTTCCACAGGTATCCTGTCAAGATTTCCACCTGAAAGCAGATAGCCCTTCTGGCCTTGGCGCAGCTGCCTAGTCGATAAAGCCCTGGGCACTGGTGCTCCTGAGGGCTGCGGGGACACCCGGGTCTACGCGGATGGCAGGTGGCTCTGGGCCCCAGGGCCCTGCCGGTGGGCCCTACTTGGGAATCCGTGCTCTTGCCTGGGGGGCGTCGGTTGCAGAGGGGCCTCCCGCCCCGTGCCTCTTCAGTCACTTTGGCTGCAGCTGAGCCTGGCACTGGGTTTGTGCATGCTCAGGAGACAGATTCCTGCATGTCTCTGGACAGGCCCCGTGCCAGCTGGGACCTGAGCCTCAGCCCAGGTGCACCACCTGCGCTCAGGTTCTTGGACTTGCCCAGGGCAGCTGAGAGGGAGAAGATGGCCCTCGCCACGGAGGGAAGCAATTAGTGCCGACACCTGCCAGCGGGAGAAGCGCATCCAACAGCCCTGTGGGATCCAAGCCCCCTCTCGCTCCATCCGCTGCCTCCGCCCCACCCCCTCTTCTCGGGGCGCCCAGCCGGCGCCGGGGGGCAGGCGCCAGGCCTCTCGCGCCGCCGTTGACCGCGCTCCGACGCCCGCCGAGCCGGGACCAGGGCGCAGGCGCCCCAGCGCCCTGGGCCGGCCACGCCCACCGCCGCCCAGGCGCGCAGGCGCCCCTCACCCCGGCCCCCCCACACACACACTCGCCCCGCCCCCGCCCCGCCTGGTTGCTCTGGAGACGGTGGCCGCTGGCGGGAGGTGCCCAAGGCCGGGAGTGGCAAGACAGTTGTGACCGATGAGGGGGCCTTTGCTCCACCCGGCAGTTGTCCCCAGTGGCAGTGCCGGGACAGATGCGGCCGATAGGCATCCTGCCCAGACCCGCCGGATGCAGCCCGGGGAGCGTGTCCACTGCCAAGGAAACCTCAAGCGCTGGGGGAAACGGGGTTCCGAAACCTAGACACCGAATGCCACCAGGAGCCCAAGGGCATGGAAGGGCTGGCGGACCCCTGACGTGGGAGGAGCCTGCTGGCTGGGGACTGGGCTAGAAGAGAAGCTCTGCTATTGTGTCCTGGACAGGTGTTCTCCCCTGGATGTCTGCTGAAAAGCCAAGAGACAGAAGAAGCTCCAGGAACAAGAAAGCGGCTCCCTTGCCCAAAGTCAGAGCCACAACTTCCACCGCTAGGGGCCACTGTTGGGTAGGAATGGTTCCTTCCTCACACTGGCTGCAGGGCAGAGGGCTGAATTCCAAGGCAGGGGGAGGGGCAGGGCCCCTTGCCCAAGGGGCTGTGGGGGAAGGGACCCCTGGGCCAGATCGGGGACTGCTGGGAGACCCCCTCTCCACCCGAGAGCTCACCTGGTCCAGGCCAAGGGTCTGGGTTGGGCCAGGCTGCCGGCTCCCTCTGAAGACAGACAGGGGTTCCTCGCCAACCAAAGTCCCCGAGGCCTCGTCAAGCAGGCGGCCTACCTAGGGCCGGCCGGCGTTGCCCTGCAGGTCTCTCCCACGGCAATGGTCACGGACAAGCTGTCTCCCATCGCCGTTCACCTCCACCTTCGGTCAGGGGAACCCTGGCCTTTCCCACCGGCGGCCTGCGGGCTTGGGCCTGGGCTCCCTGCCAGGCCTGTCTCCCAGAGAGGCCTTTCTTTTCTGGCATGAGAGGGGCCCCTGCGCACCCCTACGACCCCTACCAATGAGCCAGCCCTTTCTCCTCTCGCCCTCCTCTTTCGGACCGTAGGAACGAGCGATTTCCTTTTCTCTGGGCTCTGGGGACGCAAATCGGCACTGCGTACCTGTTGGGTGGTGAGACTTTTCCACGGAAATCGTTTCTGCGCCCTTGAGGCGCTGCGGTCAAGTGGGCTTACAGGTCCAGGTGTTCCATGGACCAGGGACATTCTCAGCAGCCATGGTGACCGTCCGAAGCGGACGTATGGCTTGTTTGGGCCCTGACTGGAGTCGTAACCATCACTTTTTAAAAATAAATAAATAAATAAATAAATAAATAAATAAGAACCCGTCCTCTTCAGCACATTTCGCTCGGCCAGAGCACGCCACGCAACCAGGTGATTTTCCTATTGATTGTCCTTCCTAGCTACCCTAGCAGGCAGTTCCACAGGTATCCTGTCAAGATTTCCACCCGAAAGCAGATAGCCCTTCTGGCCTTGGCGCAGCTGCCTAGTCGATAAAGCCCTGGGCACTGGTGCTCCTGAGGGCTGCGGGGACACCCGGGTCTACGCGGATGGCAGGTGGCTCTGGGCCCCAGGGCCCTGCCGGTGGGCCCTACTTGGGAATCCGTGCTCTTGCCTGGGGGGCGTCGGTTGCAGAGGGGCCTCCCGCCCCGTGCCTCTTCAGTCACTTTGGCTGCAGCTGAGCCTGGCACTGGGTTTGTGCATGCTCAGGAGACAGATTCCTGCATGTCTCTGGACAGGCCCCGTGCCAGCTGGGACCTGAGCCTCAGCCCAGGTGCACCACCTGCGCTCAGGTTCTTGGACTTGCCCAGGGCAGCTGAGAGGGAGAAGATGGCCCTCGCCACGGAGGGAAGCAATTAGTGCCGACACCTGCCAGCGGGAGAAGCGCATCCAACAGCCCTGTGGGATCCAAGCCCCCTCTCGCTCCATCCGCTGCCTCCGCCCCACCCCCTCTTCTCGGGGCGCCCAGCCGGCGCCGGGGGGCAGGCGCCAGGCCTCTCGCGCCGCCGTTGACCGCGCTCCGACGCCCGCCGAGCCGGGACCAGGGCGCAGGCGCCCCAGCGCCCTGGGCCGGCCACGCCCACCGCCGCCCAGGCGCGCAGGCGCCCCTCACCCCGGCCCCCCCACACACACACTCGCCCCGCCCCCGCCCCGCCTGGTTGCTCTGGAGACGGTGGCCGCTGGCGGGAGGTGCCCAAGGCCGGGAGTGGCAAGACAGTTGTGACCGATGAGGGGGCCTTTGCTCCACCCGGCAGTTGTCCCCAGTGGCAGTGCCGGGACAGATGCGGCCGATAGGCATCCTGCCCAGACCCGCCGGATGCAGCCCGGGGAGCGTGTCCACTGCCAAGGAAACCTCAAGCGCTGGGGGAAACGGGGTTCCGAAACCTAGACACCGAATGCCACCAGGAGCCCAAGGGCATGGAAGGGCTGGCGGACCCCTGACGTGGGAGGAGCCTGCTGGCTGGGGACTGGGCTAGAAGAGAAGCTCTGCTATTGTGTCCTGGACAGGTGTTCTCCCCTGGATGTCTGCTGAAAAGCCAAGAGACAGAAGAAGCTCCAGGAACAAGAAAGCGGCTCCCTTGCCCAAAGTCAGAGCCACAACTTCCACCGCTAGGGGCCACTGTTGGGTAGGAATGGTTCCTTCCTCACACTGGCTGCAGGGCAGAGGGCTGAATTCCAAGGCAGGGGGAGGGGCAGGGCCCCTTGCCCAAGGGGCTGTGGGGGAAGGGACCCCTGGGCCAGATCGGGGACTGCTGGGAGACCCCCTCTCCACCCGAGAGCTCACCTGGTCCAGGCCAAGGGTCTGGGTTGGGCCAGGCTGCCGGCTCCCTCTGAAGACAGACAGGGGTTCCTCGCCAACCAAAGTCCCCGAGGCCTCGTCAAGCAGGCGGCCTACCTAGGGCCGGCCGGCGTTGCCCTGCAGGTCTCTCCCACGGCAATGGTCACGGACAAGCTGTCTCCCATCGCCGTTCACCTCCACCTTCGGTCAGGGGAACCCTGGCCTTTCCCACCGGCGGCCTGCGGGCTTGGGCCTGGGCTCCCTGCCAGGCCTGTCTCCCAGAGAGGCCTTTCTTTTCTGGCATGAGAGGGGCCCCTGCGCACCCCTACGACCCCTACCAATGAGCCAGCCCTTTCTCCTCTCGCCCTCCTCTTTCGGACCGTAGGAACGAGCGATTTCCTTTTCTCTGGGCTCTGGGGACGCAAATCGGCACTGCGTACCTGTTGGGTGGTGAGACTTTTCCACGGAAATCGTTTCTGCGCCCTTGAGGCGCTGCGGTCAAGTGGGCTTACAGGTCCAGGTGTTCCATGGACCAGGGACATTCTCAGCAGCCATGGTGACCGTCCGAAGCGGACGTATGGCTTGTTTGGGCCCTGACTGGAGTCGTAACCATCACTTTTTAAAAATAAATAAATAAATAAATAAATAAATAAATAAATAAGAACCCGTCCTCTTCAGCACATTTCGCTCGGCCAGAGCACGCCACGCAACCAGGTGATTTTCCTATTGATTGTCCTTCCTAGCTACCCTAGCAGGCAGTTCCACAGGTATCCTGTCAAGATTTCCACCCGAAAGCAGATAGCCCTTCTGGCCTTGGCGCAGCTGCCTAGTCGATAAAGCCCTGGGCACTGGTGCTCCTGAGGGCTGCGGGGACACCCGGGTCTACGCGGATGGCAGGTGGCTCTGGGCCCCAGGGCCCTGCCGGTGGGCCCTACTTGGGAATCCGTGCTCTTGCCTGGGGGGCGTCGGTTGCAGAGGGGCCTCCCGCCCCGTGCCTCTTCAGTCACTTTGGCTGCAGCTGAGCCTGGCACTGGGTTTGTGCATGCTCAGGAGACAGATTCCTGCATGTCTCTGGACAGGCCCCGTGCCAGCTGGGACCTGAGCCTCAGCCCAGGTGCACCACCTGCGCTCAGGTTCTTGGACTTGCCCAGGGCAGCTGAGAGGGAGAAGATGGCCCTCGCCACGGAGGGAAGCAATTAGTGCCGACACCTGCCAGCGGGAGAAGCGCATCCAACAGCCCTGTGGGATCCAAGCACCCTCTCGCTCCATCCGCTGCCTCCGCCCCACCCCCTCTTCTCGGGGCGCCCAGCCGGCGCCGGGGGGCAGGCGCCGGGCCTCTCGCGCCGCCGTTGACCGCTCTCCGACGCCCGCCGGGCCGGGACCAGGGCGCAGGCGCCCCTGCGCCCTGGGCCGGCCACGCCCACCGCCGCCCAGGCGCGCAGGCGCCCCTCACCCCGGCCCCCCCACACACACACTCGCCCCGACCCCGCCCAGCCTGGTTGCTCTGGAGACGGTGGCCGCTGGCGGGAGGTGCCCAAGGCCGGGAGTGGCAAGACAGTTGTGACCGATGAGGGGGCCTTTGCTCCACCCGGCAGTTGTCCCCAGTGGCAGTGCCGGGACAGATGCGGCCGATAGGCATCCTGCCCAGACCCGCCGGATGCAGCCCAGGGAGCGTGTCCACTGCCAAGGAAACCTCAAGCGCTGGGGGAAACGGGGTTCCGAAACCTAGACACCGAATGCCACCAGGAGCCCACGGGCATGGAAGGGCTGGCGGACCCCTGGCGTGGGAGGAGCCTGCTGGCTGGGGACTGGGCTAGAAGAGAAGCTCTGCTATTGTGTCCTGGACAGGTGTTCTCCCCTGGATGTCTGCTGAAAAGCCAAGAGACAGAAGAAGCTCCAGGAACAAGAAAGCGGCTCCCTTGCCCAAAGTCAGAGCCACAACTTCCACCGCTAGGGGCCACTGTTGGGTAGGAATGGTTCCTTCCTCACACTGGCTGCAGGGCAGAGGGCTGAATTCCAAGGCAGGGGGAGGGGCAGGGCCCCTTGCCCAAGGGGCTGTGGGGGAAGGGACCCCTGGGCCAGATCGGGGACTGCTGGGAGACCCCCTCTCCACCCGAGAGCTCACCTGGTCCAGGCCAAGGGTCTGGGTTGGGCCAGGCTGCCGGCTCCCTCTGAAGACAGACAGGGGTTCCTCGCCAACCAAAGTCCCCGAGGCCTCGTCAAGCAGGCGGCCTACCTAGGGCCGGCCGGCGTTGCCCTGCAGGTCTCTCCCACGGCAATGGTCACGGACAAGCTGTCTCCCATCGCCGTCACCTCCACCTTCGGTCAGGGGAACCCTGGCCTTTCCCACCGGCGGCCTGCGGGCTTGGGCCTGGGCTCCCTGCCAGGCCTGTCTCCCAGAGAGGAGAGGCCCAGAGTCTTCCCTCTGCCTTCTCCCTGACCTCTCTTTCTCTGTGTTTCTTTTCTGGCATGAGAGGGGCCCCTGCGCACCCCTACGACCCCTACCAATGAGCCAGCCCTTTCTCCTCTCGCCCTCCTCTTTCGGACCGTAGGAACGAGCGATTTCCTTTTCTCTGGGCTCTGGGGACGCAAATCGGCACTGCGTACCTATTGGGTGGTGAGACTTTTCCGCGGAAATCGTTTCTGCGCCCTTGAGGCGCTGCGGTCAAGTGGGCTTACAGGTCCAGGTGTTCCATGGACCAGGGACATTCTCAGCAATCATGGTGACCGTCCGAAGCGGACGTATGGCTTGTTTGGGCCCTGACTGGAGTCGTAACCATCACTTTTTAAAAATAAATAAATAAATAAATAAATGAATAAATAAATAAATAAATAAATAAATAAATAAGAACCCGTCCTCTTCAGCACATTTCGCTCGGCCAGAGCACGCCACGCAACCAGGTGATTTTCCTATTGATTGTCCTTCCTAGCTACCCTAGCAGGCAGTTCCACAGGTATCCTGTCAAGATTTCCACCCGAAAGCAGATAGCCCTTCTGGCCTTGGCGCAGCTGCCTAGTCGATAAAGCCCTGGGCACTGGTGCTCCTGAGGGCTGCGGGGACACCCGGGTCTACGCGGATGGCAGGTGGCTCTGGGCCCCAGGGCCCTGCCGGTGGGCCCTACTTGGGAATCCGTGCTCTTGCCTGGGGGGCGTCGGTTGCAGAGGGGCCTCCCGCCCCGTGCCTCTTCAGTCACTTTGGCTGCAGCTGAGCCTGGCACTGGGTTTGTGCATGCTCAGGAGACAGATTCCTGCATGTCTCTGGACAGGCCCCGTGCCAGCTGGGACCTGAGCCTCAGCCCAGGTGCACCACCTGCGCTCAGGTTCTTGGACTTGCCCAGGGCAGCTGAGAGGGAGAAGATGGCCCTCGCCACGGAGGGAAGCAATTAGTGCCGACACCTGCCAGCGGGAGAAGCGCATCCAACAGCCCTGTGGGATCCAAGCCCCCTCTCGCTCCATCCGCTGCCTCCGCCCCACCCCCTCTTCTCGGGGCGCCCAGCCGGCGCCGGGGGGCAGGCGCCAGGCCTCTCGCGCCGCCGTTGACCGCGCTCCGACGCCCGCCGAGCCGGGACCAGGGCGCAGGCGCCCCAGCGCCCTGGGCCGGCCACGCCCACCGCCGCCCAGGCGCGCAGGCGCCCCTCACCCCGGCCCCCCCACACACACACTCGCCCCGACCCCGCCCCGCCTGGTTGCTCTGGAGACGGTGGCCGCTGGCGGGAGGTGCCCAAGGCCGGGAGTGGCAAGACAGTTGTGACCGATGAGGGGGCCTTTGCTCCACCCGGCAGTTGTCCCCAGTGGCAGTGCCGGGACAGATGCGGCCGATAGGCATCCTGCCCAGACCCGCCGGATGCAGCCCGGGGAGCGTGTCCACTGCCAAGGAAACCTCAAGCGCTGGGGGAAACGGGGTTCCGAAACCTAGACACCGAATGCCACCAGGAGCCCAAGGGCATGGAAGGGCTGGCGGACCCCTGACGTGGGAGGAGCCTGCTGGCTGGGGACTGGGCTAGAAGAGAAGCTCTGCTATTGTGTCCTGGACAGGTGTTCTCCCCTGGATGTCTGCTGAAAAGCCAAGAGACAGAAGAAGCTCCAGGAACAAGAAAGCGGCTCCCTTGCCCAAAGTCAGAGCCACAACTTCCACCGCTAGGGGCCACTGTTGGGTAGGAATGGTTCCTTCCTCACACTGGCTGCAGGGCAGAGGGCTGAATTCCAAGGCAGGGGGAGGGGCAGGGCCCCTTGCCCAAGGGGCTGTGGGGGAAGGGACCCCTGGGCCAGATCGGGGACTGCTGGGAGACCCCCTCTCCACCCGAGAGCTCACCTGGTCCAGGCCAAGGGTCTGGGTTGGGCCAGGCTGCCGGCTCCCTCTGAAGACAGACAGGGGTTCCTCGCCAACCAAAGTCCCCGAGGCCTCGTCAAGCAGGCGGCCTACCTAGGGCCGGCCGGCGTTGCCCTGCAGGTCTCTCCCACGGCAATGGTCACGGACAAGCTGTCTCCCATCGCCGTCACCTCCACCTTCGGTCAGGGGAACCCTGGCCTTTCCCACCGGCGGCCTGCGGGCTTGGGCCTGGGCTCCCTGCCAGGCCTGTCTCCCAGAGAGGCCTTTCTTTTCTGGCATGAGAGGGGCCCCTGCGCACCCCTACGACCCCTACCAATGAGCCAGCCCTTTCTCCTCTCGCCCTCCTCTTTCGGACCGTAGGAACGAGCGATTTCCTTTTCTCTGGGCTCTGGGGACGCAAATCGGCACTGCGTACCTGTTGGGTGGTGAGACTTTTCCACGGAAATCGTTTCTGCGCCCTTGAGGCGCTGCGGTCAAGTGGGCTTACAGGTCCAGGTGTTCCATGGACCAGGGACATTCTCAGCAGCCATGGTGACCGTCCGAAGCGGACGTATGGCTTGTTTGGGCCCTGACTGGAGTCGTAACCATCACTTTTTAAAAATAAATAAATAAATAAATAAATAAATAAATAAATAAATAAATAAGAACCCGTCCTCTTCAGCACATTTCGCTCGGCCAGAGCACGCCACGCAACCAGGTGATTTTCCTATTGATTGTCCTTCCTAGCTACCCTAGCAGGCAGTTCCACAGGTATCCTGTCAAGATTTCCACCCGAAAGCAGATAGCCCTTCTGGCCTTGGCGCAGCTGCCTAGTCGATAAAGCCCTGGGCACTGGTGCTCCTGAGGGCTGCGGGGACACCCGGGTCTACGCGGATGGCAGGTGGCTCTGGGCCCCAGGGCCCTGCCGGTGGGCCCTACTTGGGAATCCATGCTCTTGCTTGGGGGGCGTCGGTTGCAGAGGGGCCTCCGGCCCCGCGCCTCTTCAGTCACTTTGGCTGCAGCTGAGCCTGGCACTGGGTTTGTGCATGCTCAGGAGACAGATTCCTGCATGTCTCTGGACAGGCCCCGTGCCAGCTGGGACCTGAGCCTCAGCCCAGGTGCACCACCTGCGCTCAGGTTCTTGGACTTGCCCAGGGCAGCTGAGAGGGAGAAGATGGCCCTCGCCACGGAGGGAAGCAATTAGTGCCGACACCTGCCAGCGGGAGAAGCGCATCCAACAGCCCTGTGGGATCCAAGCCCCCTCTCGCTCCATCCGCTGCCTCCGCCCCACCCCCTCTTCTCGGGGCGCCCAGCCGGCGCCGGGGGGCAGGCGCCGGGCCTCTCCCGCCGCCGTTGACCGCTCTCCGACGCCCGCCGAGCCGGGACCAGGCCGCAGGCGCCCCAGCGCCCTGGGCAGGCCACGCCCACCGCCGCCCAGGCGCGCAGGCGCCCCTCACCCCGGCCCCCGCACACTCGCCCCGCCCCCGCCCCGCCTGGTTGCTCTGGAGACGGTGGCCGCTGGCGGGAGGTGCCCAAGGCCGGGAGTGGCAAGACAGTTGTGACCGATGAGGGGGCCTTTGCTCCACCCGGCAGTTGTCCCCAGTGGCAGTGCCGGGACAGATGCGGCCGATAGGCATCCTGCCCAGACCCGCCGGATGCAGCCCGGGGAGCGTGTCCACTGCCAAGGAAACCTCAAGCGCTGGGGGAAACGGGGTTCCGAAACCTAGACACCGAATGCCACCAGGAGCCCACGGGCATGGAAGGGCTGGCGGACCCCTGGCGTGGGAGGAGCCTGCTGGCTGGGGACTGGGCTAGAAGAGAAGCTCTGCTATTGTGTCCTGGACAGGTGTTCTCCCCTGGATGTCTGCTGAAAAGCCAAGAGACAGAAGAAGCTCCAGGAACAAGAAAGCGGCTCCCTTGCCCAAAGTCAGAGCCACAACTTCCACCGCTAGGGGCCACTGTTGGGTAGGAATGGTTCCTTCCTCACACTGGCTGCAGGGCAGAGGGCTGAATTCCAAGGCAGGGGGAGGGGCAGGGCCCCTTGCCCAAGGGGCTGTGGGGGAAGGGACCCCTGGGCCAGATCGGGGACTGCTGGGAGACCCCCTCTCCACCCGAGAGCTCACCTGGTCCAGGCCAAGGGTCTGGGTTGGGCCAGGCTGCCGGCTCCCTCTGAAGACAGACAGGGGTTCCTCGCCAACCAAAGTCCCCGAGGCCTCGTCAAGCAGGCGGCCTACCTAGGGCCGGCCGGCGTTGCCCTGCAGGTCTCTCCCACGGCAATGGTCACGGACAAGCTGTCTCCCATCGCCGTCACCTCCACCTTCGGTCAGGGGAACCCTGGCCTTTCCCACCGGCGGCCTGCGGGCTTGGGCCTGGGCTCCCTGCCAGGCCTGTCTCCCAGAGAGGAGAGGCCCAGAGTCTTCCCTCTGCCTTCTCCCTGACCTCTCTTTCTCTGTGTTTCTTTTCTGGCATGAGAGGGGCCCCCTGCGCACCCCTACGACCCCTACCAATGAGCCAGCCCTTTCTCCTCTCGCCCTCCTCTTTCGGACCGTAGGAACGAGCGATTTCCTTTTCTCTGGGCTCTGGGGACGCAAATCGGCACTGCGTACCTATTGGGTGGTGAGACTTTTCCGCGGAAATCGTTTCTGCGCCCTTGAGGCGCTGCGGTCAAGTGGGCTTACAGGTCCAGGTGTTCCATGGACCAGGGACATTCTCAGCAATCATGGTGACCGTCCGAAGCGGACGTATGGCTTGTTTGGGCCCTGACTGGAGTCGTAACCATCACTTTTTAAAAATAAATAAATAAATAAATAAATAAATAAATAAATAAATAAATGAATAAATAAATAAATAAATAAATAAATAAATAAGAACCCGTCCTCTTCAGCACATTTCGCTCGGCCAGAGCACGCCACGCAACCAGGTGATTTTCCTATTGATTGTCCTTCCTAGCTACCCTAGCAGGCAGTTCCACAGGTATCCTGTCAAGATTTCCACCCGAAAGCAGATAGCCCTTCTGGCCTTGGCGCAGCTGCCTAGTCGATAAAGCCCTGGGCACTGGTGCTCCTGAGGGCTGCGGGGACACCCGGGTCTACGCGGATGGCAGGTGGCTCTGGGCCCCAGGGCCCTGCCGGTGGGCCCTACTTGGGAATCCGTGCTCTTGCCTGGGGGGCGTCGGTTGCAGAGGGGCCTCCCGCCCCGTGCCTCTTCAGTCACTTTGGCTGCAGCTGAGCCTGGCACTGGGTTTGTGCATGCTCAGGAGACAGATTCCTGCATGTCTCTGGACAGGCCCCGTGCCAGCTGGGACCTGAGCCTCAGCCCAGGTGCACCACCTGCGCTCAGGTTCTTGGACTTGCCCAGGGCAGCTGAGAGGGAGAAGATGGCCCTCGCCACGGAGGGAAGCAATTAGTGCCGACACCTGCCAGCGGGAGAAGCGCATCCAACAGCCCTGTGGGATCCAAGCCCCCTCTCGCTCCATCCGCTGCCTCCGCCCCACCCCCTCTTCTCGGGGCGCCCAGCCGGCGCCGGGGGGCAGGCGCCAGGCCTCTCGCGCCGCCGTTGACCGCGCTCCGACGCCCGCCGAGCCGGGACCAGGGCGCAGGCGCCCCAGCGCCCTGGGCCGGCCACGCCCACCGCCGCCCAGGCGCGCAGGCGCCCCTCACCCCGGCCCCCCCACACACACACTCGCCCCGACCCCGCCCCGCCTGGTTGCTCTGGAGACGGTGGCCGCTGGCGGGAGGTGCCCAAGGCCGGGAGTGGCAAGACAGTTGTGACCGATGAGGGGGCCTTTGCTCCACCCGGCAGTTGTCCCCAGTGGCAGTGCCGGGACAGATGCGGCCGATAGGCATCCTGCCCAGACCCGCCGGATGCAGCCCGGGGAGCGTGTCCACTGCCAAGGAAACCTCAAGCGCTGGGGGAAACGGGGTTCCGAAACCTAGACACCGAATGCCACCAGGAGCCCAAGGGCATGGAAGGGCTGGCGGACCCCTGACGTGGGAGGAGCCTGCTGGCTGGGGACTGGGCTAGAAGAGAAGCTCTGCTATTGTGTCCTGGACAGGTGTTCTCCCCTGGATGTCTGCTGAAAAGCCAAGAGACAGAAGAAGCTCCAGGAACAAGAAAGCGGCTCCCTTGCCCAAAGTCAGAGCCACAACTTCCACCGCTAGGGGCCACTGTTGGGTAGGAATGGTTCCTTCCTCACACTGGCTGCAGGACAGAGGGCTGAATTCCAAGGCAGGGGGAGGGGCAGGGCCCCTTGCCCAAGGGGCTGTGGGGGAAGGGACCCCTGGGCCAGATCGGGGACTGCTGGGAGACCCCCTCTCCACCCGAGAGCTCACCTGGTCCAGGCCAAGGGTCTGGGTTGGGCCAGGCTGCCGGCTCCCTCTGAAGACAGACAGGGGTTCCTCGCCAACCAAAGTCCCCGAGGCCTCGTCAAGCAGGCGGCCTACCTAGGGCCGGCCGGCGTTGCCCTGCAGGTCTCTCCCACGGCAATGGTCACGGACAAGCTGTCTCCCATCGCCGTCACCTCCACCTTCGGTCAGGGGAACCCTGGCCTTTCCCACCGGCGGCCTGCGGGCTTGGGCCTGGGCTCCCTGCCAGGCCTGTCTCCCAGAGAGGCCTTTCTTTTCTGGCATGAGAGGGGCCCCTGCGCACCCCTACGACCCCTACCAATGAGCCAGCCCTTTCTCCTCTCGCCCTCCTCTTTCGGACCGTAGGAACGAGCGATTTCCTTTTCTCTGGGCTCTGGGGACGCAAATCGGCACTGCGTACCTGTTGGGTGGTGAGACTTTTCCACGGAAATCGTTTCTGCGCCCTTGAGGCGCTGCGGTCAAGTGGGCTTACAGGTCCAGGTGTTCCATGGACCAGGGACATTCTCAGCAGCCATGGTGACCGTCCGAAGCGGACGTATGGCTTGTTTGGGCCCTGACTGGAGTCGTAACCATCACTTTTTAAAAATAAATAAATAAATAAATAAATAAATAAATAAATAAATAAATAAGAACCCGTCCTCTTCAGCACATTTCGCTCGGCCAGAGCACGCCACGCAACCAGGTGATTTTCCTATTGATTGTCCTTCCTAGCTACCCTAGCAGGCAGTTCCACAGGTATCCTGTCAAGATTTCCACCCGAAAGCAGATAGCCCTTCTGGCCTTGGCGCAGCTGCCTAGTCGATAAAGCCCTGGGCACTGGTGCTCCTGAGGGCTGCGGGGACACCCGGGTCTACGCGGATGGCAGGTGGCTCTGGGCCCCAGGGCCCTGCCGGTGGGCCCTACTTGGGAATCCATGCTCTTGCTTGGGGGGCGTCGGTTGCAGAGGGGCCTCCGGCCCCGCGCCTCTTCAGTCACTTTGGCTGCAGCTGAGCCTGGCACTGGGTTTGTGCATGCTCAGGAGACAGATTCCTGCATGTCTCTGGACAGGCCCCGTGCCAGCTGGGACCTGAGCCTCAGCCCAGGTGCACCACCTGCGCTCAGGTTCTTGGACTTGCCCAGGGCAGCTGAGAGGGAGAAGATGGCCCTCGCCACGGAGGGAAGCAATTAGTGCCGACACCTGCCAGCGGGAGAAGCGCATCCAACAGCCCTGTGGGATCCAAGCCCCCTCTCGCTCCATCCGCTGCCTCCGCCCCACCCCCTCTTCTCGGGGCGCCCAGCCGGCGCCGGGGGGCAGGCGCCGGGCCTCTCCCGCCGCCGTTGACCGCTCTCCGACGCCCGCCGAGCCGGGACCAGGCCGCAGGCGCCCCAGCGCCCTGGGCAGGCCACGCCCACCGCCGCCCAGGCGCGCAGGCGCCCCTCACCCCGGCCCCCGCACACTCGCCCCGCCCCCGCCCCGCCTGGTTGCTCTGGAGACGGTGGCCGCTGGCGGGAGGTGCCCAAGGCCGGGAGTGGCAAGACAGTTGTGACCGATGAGGGGGCCTTTGCTCCACCCGGCAGTTGTCCCCAGTGGCAGTGCCGGGACAGATGCGGCCGATAGGCATCCTGCCCAGACCCGCCGGATGCAGCCCGGGGAGCGTGTCCACTGCCAAGGAAACCTCAAGCGCTGGGGGAAACGGGGTTCCGAAACCTAGACACCGAATGCCACCAGGAGCCCACGGGCATGGAAGGGCTGGCGGACCCCTGGCGTGGGAGGAGCCTGCTGGCTGGGGACTGGGCTAGAAGAGAAGCTCTGCTATTGTGTCCTGGACAGGTGTTCTCCCCTGGATGTCTGCTGAAAAGCCAAGAGACAGAAGAAGCTCCAGGAACAAGAAAGCGGCTCCCTTGCCCAAAGTCAGAGCCACAACTTCCACCGCTAGGGGCCACTGTTGGGTAGGAATGGTTCCTTCCTCACACTGGCTGCAGGGCAGAGGGCTGAATTCCAAGGCAGGGGGAGGGGCAGGGCCCCTTGCCCAAGGGGCTGTGGGGGAAGGGACCCCTGGGCCAGATCGGGGACTGCTGGGAGACCCCCTCTCCACCCGAGAGCTCACCTGGTCCAGGCCAAGGGTCTGGGTTGGGCCAGGCTGCCGGCTCCCTCTGAAGACAGACAGGGGTTCCTCGCCAACCAAAGTCCCCGAGGCCTCGTCAAGCAGGCGGCCTACCTAGGGCCGGCCGGCGTTGCCCTGCAGGTCTCTCCCACGGCAATGGTCACGGACAAGCTGTCTCCCATCGCCGTCACCTCCACCTTCGGTCAGGGGAACCCTGGCCTTTCCCACCGGCGGCCTGCGGGCTTGGGCCTGGGCTCCCTGCCAGGCCTGTCTCCCAGAGAGGAGAGGCCCAGAGTCTTCCCTCTGCCTTCTCCCTGACCTCTCTTTCTCTGTGTTTCTTTTCTGGCATGAGAGGGGCCCCTGCGCACCCCTACGACCCCTACCAATGAGCCAGCCCTTTCTCCTCTCGCCCTCCTCTTTCGGACCGTAGGAACGAGCGATTTCCTTTTCTCTGGGCTCTGGGGACGCAAATCGGCACTGCGTACCTATTGGGTGGTGAGACTTTTCCGCGGAAATCGTTTCTGCGCCCTTGAGGCGCTGCGGTCAAGTGGGCTTACAGGTCCAGGTGTTCCATGGACCAGGGACATTCTCAGCAATCATGGTGACCGTCCGAAGCGGACGTATGGCTTGTTTGGGCCCTGACTGGAGTCGTAACCATCACTTTTTAAAAATAAATAAATAAATAAATAAATAAATAAATAAATAAATAAATGAATAAATAAATAAATAAATAAATAAATAAATAAGAACCCGTCCTCTTCAGCACATTTCGCTCGGCCAGAGCACGCCACGCAACCAGGTGATTTTCCTATTGATTGTCCTTCCTAGCTACCCTAGCAGGCAGTTCCACAGGTATCCTGTCAAGATTTCCACCCGAAAGCAGATAGCCCTTCTGGCCTTGGCGCAGCTGCCTAGTCGATAAAGCCCTGGGCACTGGTGCTCCTGAGGGCTGCGGGGACACCCGGGTCTACGCGGATGGCAGGTGGCTCTGGGCCCCAGGGCCCTGCCGGTGGGCCCTACTTGGGAATCCGTGCTCTTGCCTGGGGGGCGTCGGTTGCAGAGGGGCCTCCCGCCCCGTGCCTCTTCAGTCACTTTGGCTGCAGCTGAGCCTGGCACTGGGTTTGTGCATGCTCAGGAGACAGATTCCTGCATGTCTCTGGACAGGCCCCGTGCCAGCTGGGACCTGAGCCTCAGCCCAGGTGCACCACCTGCGCTCAGGTTCTTGGACTTGCCCAGGGCAGCTGAGAGGGAGAAGATGGCCCTCGCCACGGAGGGAAGCAATTAGTGCCGACACCTGCCAGCGGGAGAAGCGCATCCAACAGCCCTGTGGGATCCAAGCCCCCTCTCGCTCCATCCGCTGCCTCCGCCCCACCCCCTCTTCTCGGGGCGCCCAGCCGGCGCCGGGGGGCAGGCGCCAGGCCTCTCGCGCCGCCGTTGACCGCGCTCCGACGCCCGCCGAGCCGGGACCAGGGCGCAGGCGCCCCAGCGCCCTGGGCCGGCCACGCCCACCGCCGCCCAGGCGCGCAGGCGCCCCTCACCCCGGCCCCCCCACACACACACTCGCCCCGACCCCGCCCCGCCTGGTTGCTCTGGAGACGGTGGCCGCTGGCGGGAGGTGCCCAAGGCCGGGAGTGGCAAGACAGTTGTGACCGATGAGGGGGCCTTTGCTCCACCCGGCAGTTGTCCCCAGTGGCAGTGCCGGGACAGATGCGGCCGATAGGCATCCTGCCCAGACCCGCCGGATGCAGCCCGGGGAGCGTGTCCACTGCCAAGGAAACCTCAAGCGCTGGGGGAAACGGGGTTCCGAAACCTAGACACCGAATGCCACCAGGAGCCCAAGGGCATGGAAGGGCTGGCGGACCCCTGACGTGGGAGGAGCCTGCTGGCTGGGGACTGGGCTAGAAGAGAAGCTCTGCTATTGTGTCCTGGACAGGTGTTCTCCCCTGGATGTCTGCTGAAAAGCCAAGAGACAGAAGAAGCTCCAGGAACAAGAAAGCGGCTCCCTTGCCCAAAGTCAGAGCCACAACTTCCACCGCTAGGGGCCACTGTTGGGTAGGAATGGTTCCTTCCTCACACTGGCTGCAGGACAGAGGGCTGAATTCCAAGGCAGGGGGAGGGGCAGGGCCCCTTGCCCAAGGGGCTGTGGGGGAAGGGACCCCTGGGCCAGATCGGGGACTGCTGGGAGACCCCCTCTCCACCCGAGAGCTCACCTGGTCCAGGCCAAGGGTCTGGGTTGGGCCAGGCTGCCGGCTCCCTCTGAAGACAGACAGGGGTTCCTCGCCAACCAAAGTCCCCGAGGCCTCGTCAAGCAGGCGGCCTACCTAGGGCCGGCCGGCGTTGCCCTGCAGGTCTCTCCCACGGCAATGGTCACGGACAAGCTGTCTCCCATCGCCGTCACCTCCACCTTCGGTCAGGGGAACCCTGGCCTTTCCCACCGGCGGCCTGCGGGCTTGGGCCTGGGCTCCCTGCCAGGCCTGTCTCCCAGAGAGGCCTTTCTTTTCTGGCATGAGAGGGGCCCCTGCGCACCCCTACGACCCCTACCAATGAGCCAGCCCTTTCTCCTCTCGCCCTCCTCTTTCGGACCGTAGGAACGAGCGATTTCCTTTTCTCTGGGCTCTGGGGACGCAAATCGGCACTGCGTACCTGTTGGGTGGTGAGACTTTTCCACGGAAATCGTTTCTGCGCCCTTGAGGCGCTGCGGTCAAGTGGGCTTACAGGTCCAGGTGTTCCATGGACCAGGGACATTCTCAGCAGCCATGGTGACCGTCCGAAGCGGACGTATGGCTTGTTTGGGCCCTGACTGGAGTCGTAACCATCACTTTTTAAAAATAAATAAATAAATAAATAAATAAATAAATAAATAAATAAATAAGACCCGTCCTCTTCAGCACATTTCGCTCGGCCAGAGCACGCCACGCAACCAGGGTGATTTTCCTATTGATTGTCCTTCCTAGCTACCCTAGCAGGCAGTTCCACAGGTATCCTGTCAAGATTTCCACCCGAAAGCAGATAGCCCTTCTGGCCTTGGCGCAGCTGCCTAGTCGATAAAGCCCTGGGCACTGGTGCTCCTGAGGGCTGCGGGGACACCCGGGTCTACGCCGGATGGCAGGTGGCTCTGGGCCCCAGGGCCCTGCCGGTGGGCCTACTTGGGAATCCATGCTCTTGCTTGGGGGGCGTCGGTTGCAGAGGGGCCTCCGGCCCCGCGCCTCTTCAGTCACTTTGGCTGCAGCTGAGCCTGGCACTGGGTTTGTGCATGCTCAGGAGACAGATTCCTGCATGTCTCTGGACAGGCCCCGTGCCAGCTGGGACCTGAGCCTCAGCCCAGGTGCACCACCTGCGCTCAGGTTCTTGGACTTGCCCAGGGCAGCTGAGAGGGAGAAGATGGCCCTCGCCACGGAGGGAAGCAATTAGTGCCGACACCTGCCAGCGGGAGAAGCGCATCCAAACAGCCCTGTGGGATCCAAGCCCCCTCTCGCTCCATCCGCTGCCTCCGCCCCACCCCCTCTTCTCGGGGCGCCCAGCGGCGCGGGGGGCAGGCGCCGGGCCTCTCCCGCCGCCGTTGACCGCTCTCCGACGCCCGCCGAGCCGGGACCAGGCCGCAGGCGCCCCAGCGCCCTGGGCAGGCCACGCCCACCGCCGCCCAGGCGCGCAGGCGCCCCTCACCCCGGCCCCCGCACACTCGCCCCGCCCCCGCCCCGCCTGGTTGCTCTGGAGACGGTGGCCGCTGGCGGGAGGTGCCCAAGGCCGGGAGTGGCAAGACAGTTGTGACCGATGAGGGGGCCTTTGCTCCACCCGGCAGTTGTCCCCAGTGGCAGTGCCGGGACAGATGCGGCCGATAGGCATCCTGCCCAGACCCGCCGGATGCAGCCCGGGGAGCGTGTCCACTGCCAAGGAAACCTCAAGCGCTGGGGGAAACGGGGTTCCGAAACCTAGACACCGAATGCCACCAGGAGCCCACGGGCATGGAAGGGCTGGCGGACCCCTGGCGTGGGAGGAGCCTGCTGGCTGGGGACTGGGCTAGAAGAGAAGCTCTGCTATTGTGTCCTGGACAGGTGTTCTCCCCTGGATGTCTGCTGAAAAGCCAAGAGACAGAAGAAGCTCCAGGAACAAGAAAGCGGCTCCCTTGCCCAAAGTCAGAGCCACAACTTCCACCGCTAGGGGCCACTGTTGGGTAGGAATGGTTCCTTCCTCACACTGGCTGCAGGGCAGAGGGCTGAATTCCAAGGCAGGGGGAGGGGCAGGGCCCCTTGCCCAAGGGGCTGTGGGGGAAGGGACCCCTGGGCCAGATCGGGGACTGCTGGGAGACCCCCTCTCCACCCGAGAGCTCACCTGGTCCAGGCCAAGGGTCTGGGTTGGGCCAGGCTGCCGGCTCCCTCTGAAGACAGACAGGGGTTCCTCGCCAACCAAAGTCCCCGAGGCCTCGTCAAGCAGGCGGCCTACCTAGGGCCGGCCGGCGTTGCCCTGCAGGTCTCTCCCACGGCAATGGTCACGGACAAGCTGTCTCCCATCGCCGTCACCTCCACCTTCGGTCAGGGGAACCCTGGCCTTTCCCACCGGCGGCCTGCGGGCTTGGGCCTGGGCTCCCTGCCAGGCCTGTCTCCCAGAGAGGAGAGGCCCAGAGTCTTCCCTCTGCCTTCTCCCTGACCTCTCTTTCTCTGTGTTTCTTTTCTGGCATGAGAGGGGCCCCTGCGCACCCCTACGACCCCTACCAATGAGCCAGCCCTTTCTCCTCTCGCCCTCCTCTTTCGGACCGTAGGAACGAGCGATTTCCTTTTCTCTGGGCTCTGGGGACGCAAATCGGCACTGCGTACCTATTGGGTGGTGAGACTTTTCCGCGGAAATCGTTTCTGCGCCCTTGAGGCGCTGCGGTCAAGTGGGCTTACAGGTCCAGGTGTTCCATGGACCAGGGACATTCTCAGCAATCATGGTGACCGTCCGAAGCGGACGTATGGCTTGTTTGGGCCCTGACTGGAGTCGTAACCATCACTTTTTAAAAATAAATAAATAAATAAATAAATAAATAAATAAATAAATAAATGAATAAATAAATAAATAAATAAATAAATAAATAAGAACCCGTCCTCTTCAGCACATTTCGCTCGGCCAGAGCACGCCACGCAACCAGGTGATTTTCCTATTGATTGTCCTTCCTAGCTACCCTAGCAGGCAGTTCCACAGGTATCCTGTCAAGATTTCCACCCGAAAGCAGATAGCCCTTCTGGCCTTGGCGCAGCTGCCTAGTCGATAAAGCCCTGGGCACTGGTGCTCCTGAGGGCTGCGGGGACACCCGGGTCTACGCGGATGGCAGGTGGCTCTGGGCCCCAGGGCCCTGCCGGTGGGCCCTACTTGGGAATCCGTGCTCTTGCCTGGGGGGCGTCGGTTGCAGAGGGGCCTCCCGCCCCGTGCCTCTTCAGTCACTTTGGCTGCAGCTGAGCCTGGCACTGGGTTTGTGCATGCTCAGGAGACAGATTCCTGCATGTCTCTGGACAGGCCCCGTGCCAGCTGGGACCTGAGCCTCAGCCCAGGTGCACCACCTGCGCTCAGGTTCTTGGACTTGCCCAGGGCAGCTGAGAGGGAGAAGATGGCCCTCGCCACGGAGGGAAGCAATTAGTGCCGACACCTGCCAGCGGGAGAAGCGCATCCAACAGCCCTGTGGGATCCAAGCCCCCTCTCGCTCCATCCGCTGCCTCCGCCCCACCCCCTCTTCTCGGGGCGCCCAGCCGGCGCCGGGGGGCAGGCGCCAGGCCTCTCGCGCCGCCGTTGACCGCGCTCCGACGCCCGCCGAGCCGGGACCAGGGCGCAGGCGCCCCAGCGCCCTGGGCCGGCCACGCCCACCGCCGCCCAGGCGCGCAGGCGCCCCTCACCCCGGCCCCCGCACACTCGCCCCGCCCCCGCCCCGCCTGGTTGCTCTGGAGACGGTGGCCGCTGGCGGGAGGTGCCCAAGGCCGGGAGTGGCAAGACAGTTGTGACCGATGAGGGGGCCTTTGCTCCACCCGGCAGTTGTCCCCAGTGGCAGTGCCGGGACAGATGCGGCCGATAGGCATCCTGCCCAGACCCGCCGGATGCAGCCCGGGGAGCGTGTCCACTGCCAAGGAAACCTCAAGCGCTGGGGGAAACGGGGTTCCGAAACCTAGACACCGAATGCCACCAGGAGCCCAAGGGCATGGAAGGGCTGGCGGACCCCTGACGTGGGAGGAGCCTGCTGGCTGGGGACTGGGCTAGAAGAGAAGCTCTGCTATTGTGTCCTGGACAGGTGTTCTCCCCTGGATGTCTGCTGAAAAGCCAAGAGACAGAAGAAGCTCCAGGAACAAGAAAGCGGCTCCCTTGCCCAAAGTCAGAGCCACAACTTCCACCGCTAGGGGCCACTGTTGGGTAGGAATGGTTCCTTCCTCACACTGGCTGCAGGGCAGAGGGCTGAATTCCAAGGCAGGGGGAGGGGCAGGGCCCCTTGCCCAAGGGGCTGTGGGGGAAGGGACCCCTGGGCCAGATCGGGGACTGCTGGGAGACCCCCTCTCCACCCGAGAGCTCACCTGGTCCAGGCCAAGGGTCTGGGTTGGGCCAGGCTGCCGGCTCCCTCTGAAGACAGACAGGGGTTCCTCGCCAACCAAAGTCCCCGAGGCCTCGTCAAGCAGGCGGCCTACCTAGGGCCGGCCGCCGTTGCCCTGCAGGTCTCTCCCACGGCAATGGTCACGGACAAGCTGTCTCCCATCGCCGTCACCTCCACCTTCGGTCAGGGGAACCCTGGCCTTTCCCACCGGCGGCCTGCGGGCTTGGGCCTGGGCTCCCTGCCAGGCCTGTCTCCCAGAGAGGCCTTTCTTTTCTGGCATGAGAGGGGCCCCTGCGCACCCCTACGACCCCTACCAATGAGCCAGCCCTTTCTCCTCTCGCCCTCCTCTTTCGGACCGTAGGAACGAGCGATTTCCTTTTCTCTGGGCTCTGGGGACGCAAATCGGCACTGCGTACCTGTTGGGTGGTGAGACTTTTCCACGGAAATCGTTTCTGCGCCCTTGAGGCGCTGCGGTCAAGTGGGCTTACAGGTCCAGGTGTTCCATGGACCAGGGACATTCTCAGCAGCCATGGTGACCGTCCGAAGCGGACGTATGGCTTGTTTGGGCCCTGACTGGAGTCGTAACCATCACTTTTTAAAAATAAATAAATAAATAAATAAATAAATAAATAAATAAATAAATAAATGAATAAATAAATAAATAAATAAATAAATAAATAAATAAGAACCCGTCCTCTTCAGCACATTTCGCTCGGCCAGAGCACGCCACGCAACCAGGTGATTTTCCTATTGATTGTCCTTCCTAGCTACCCTAGCAGGCAGTTCCACAGGTATCCTGTCAAGATTTCCACCCGAAAGCAGATAGCCCTTCTGGCCTTGGCGCAGCTGCCTAGTCGATAAAGCCCTGGGCACTGGTGCTCCTGAGGGCTGCGGGGACACCCGGGTCTACGCGGATGGCAGGTGGCTCTGGGCCCCAGGGCCCTGCCGGTGGGCCCTACTTGGGAATCCGTGCTCTTGCCTGGGGGGCGTCGGTTGCAGAGGGGCCTCCCGCCCCGTGCCTCTTCAGTCACTTTGGCTGCAGCTGAGCCTGGCACTGGGTTTGTGCATGCTCAGGAGACAGATTCCTGCATGTCTCTGGACAGGCCCCGTGCCAGCTGGGACCTGAGCCTCAGCCCAGGTGCACCACCTGCGCTCAGGTTCTTGGACTTGCCCAGGGCAGCTGAGAGGGAGAAGATGGCCCTCGCCACGGAGGGAAGCAATTAGTGCCGACACCTGCCAGCGGGAGAAGCGCATCCAACAGCCCTGTGGGATCCAAGCCCCCTCTCGCTCCATCCGCTGCCTCCGCCCCACCCCCTCTTCTCGGGGCGCCCAGCCGGCGCCGGGGGGCAGGCGCCAGGCCTCTCGCGCCGCCGTTGACCGCGCTCCGACGCCCGCCGAGCCGGGACCAGGGCGCAGGCGCCCCAGCGCCCTGGGCCGGCCACGCCCACCGCCGCCCAGGCGCGCAGGCGCCCCTCACCCCGGCCCCCCCACACACACACTCGCCCCGACCCCGCCCCGCCTGGTTGCTCTGGAGACGGTGGCCGCTGGCGGGAGGTGCCCAAGGCCGGGAGTGGCAAGGCAGTTGTGACCGATGAGGGGGCCTTTGCTCCACCCGGCAGTTGTCCCCAGTGGCAGTGCCGGGACAGATGCGGCCGATAGGCATCCTGCCCAGACCCGCCGGATGCAGCCCGGGGAGCGTGTCCACTGCCAAGGAAACCTCAAGCGCTGGGGGAAACGGGGTTCCGAAACCTAGACACCGAATGCCACCAGGAGCCCAAGGGCATGGAAGGGCTGGCGGACCCCTGACGTGGGAGGAGCCTGCTGGCTGGGGACTGGGCTAGAAGAGAAGCTCTGCTATTGTGTCCTGGACAGGTGTTCTCCCCTGGATGTCTGCTGAAAAGCCAAGAGACAGAAGAAGCTCCAGGAACAAGAAAGCGGCTCCCTTGCCCAAAGTCAGAGCCACAACTTCCACCGCTAGGGGCCACTGTTGGGTAGGAATGGTTCCTTCCTCACACTGGCTGCAGGGCAGAGGGCTGAATTCCAAGGCAGGGGGAGGGGCAGGGCCCCTTGCCCAAGGGGCTGTGGGGGAAGGGACCCCTGGGCCAGATCGGGGACTGCTGGGAGACCCCCTCTCCACCCGAGAGCTCACCTGGTCCAGGCCAAGGGTCTGGGTTGGGCCAGGCTGCCGGCTCCCTCTGAAGACAGACAGGGGTTCCTCGCCAACCAAAGTCCCCGAGGCCTCGTCAAGCAGGCGGCCTACCTAGGGCCGGCCGGCGTTGCCCTGCAGGTCTCTCCCACGGCAATGGTCACGGACAAGCTGTCTCCCATCGCCGTCACCTCCACCTTCGGTCAGGGGAACCCTGGCCTTTCCCACCGGCGGCCTGCGGGCTTGGGCCTGGGCTCCCTGCCAGGCCTGTCTCCCAGAGAGGAGAGGCCCAGAGTCTTCCCTCTGCCTTCTCCCTGACCTCTCTTTCTCTGTGTTTCTTTTCTGGCATGAGAGGGGCCCCTGCGCACCCCTACGACCCCTACCAATGAGCCAGCCCTTTCTCCTCTCGCCCTCCTCTTTCGGACCGTAGGAACGAGCGATTTCCTTTTCTCTGGGCTCTGGGGACGCAAATCGGCACTGCGTACCTATTGGGTGGTGAGACTTTTCCGCGGAAATCGTTTCTGCGCCCTTGAGGCGCTGCGGTCAAGTGGGCTTACAGGTCCAGGTGTTCCATGGACCAGGGACATTCTCAGCAATCATGGTGACCGTCCGAAGCGGACGTATGGCTTGTTTGGGCCCTGACTGGAGTCGTAACCATCACTTTTTAAAAATAAATAAATAAATAAATAAATAAATAAATAAATAAATAAATGAATAAATAAATAAATAAATAAATAAATAAATAAGAACCCGTCCTCTTCAGCACATTTCGCTCGGCCAGAGCACGCCACGCAACCAGGTGATTTTCCTATTGATTGTCCTTCCTAGCTACCCTAGCAGGCAGTTCCACAGGTATCCTGTCAAGATTTCCACCCGAAAGCAGATAGCCCTTCTGGCCTTGGCGCAGCTGCCTAGTCGATAAAGCCCTGGGCACTGGTGCTCCTGAGGGCTGCGGGGACACCCGGGTCTACGCGGATGGCAGGTGGCTCTGGGCCCCAGGGCCCTGCCGGTGGGCCCTACTTGGGAATCCGTGCTCTTGCCTGGGGGGCGTCGGTTGCAGAG
This sequence comes from Dasypus novemcinctus, assembly GCF_030445035.2. Lineage (NCBI taxonomy): Eukaryota > Metazoa > Chordata > Mammalia > Cingulata > Dasypodidae > Dasypus > Dasypus novemcinctus. Next base: position 16,527,439 of record NC_080702.1, on the reverse strand, counting down.
GGGCCTCCCGCCCCGTGCCTCTTCAGTCACTTTGGCTGCAGCTGAGCCTGGCACTGGGTTTGTGCATGCTCAGGAGACAGATTCCTGCATGTCTCTGGACAGGCCCCGTGCCAGCTGGGACCTGAGCCTCAGCCCAGGTGCACCACCTGCGCTCAGGTTCTTGGACTTGCCCAGGGCAGCTGAGAGGGAGAAGATGGCCCTCGCCACGGAGGGAAGCAATTAGTGCCGACACCTGCCAGCGGGAGAAGCGCATCCAACAGCCCTGTGGGATCCAAGCCCCCTCTCGCTCCATCCGCTGCCTCCGCCCCACCCCCTCTTCTCGGGGCGCCCAGCCGGCGCCGGGGGGCAGGCGCCAGGCCTCTCGCGCCGCCGTTGACCGCGCTCCGACGCCCGCCGAGCCGGGACCAGGGCGCAGGCGCCCCAGCGCCCTGGGCCGGCCACGCCCACCGCCGCCCAGGCGCGCAGGCGCCCCTCACCCCGGCCCCCGCACACTCGCCCCGCCCCCGCCCCGCCTGGTTGCTCTGGAGACGGTGGCCGCTGGCGGGAGGTGCCCAAGGCCGGGAGTGGCAAGACAGTTGTGACCGATGAGGGGGCCTTTGCTCCACCCGGCAGTTGTCCCCAGTGGCAGTGCCGGGACAGATGCGGCCGATAGGCATCCTGCCCAGACCCGCCGGATGCAGCCCGGGGAGCGTGTCCACTGCCAAGGAAACCTCAAGCGCTGGGGGAAACGGGGTTCCGAAACCTAGACACCGAATGCCACCAGGAGCCCAAGGGCATGGAAGGGCTGGCGGACCCCTGACGTGGGAGGAGCCTGCTGGCTGGGGACTGGGCTAGAAGAGAAGCTCTGCTATTGTGTCCTGGACAGGTGTTCTCCCCTGGATGTCTGCTGAAAAGCCAAGAGACAGAAGAAGCTCCAGGAACAAGAAAGCGGCTCCCTTGCCCAAAGTCAGAGCCACAACTTCCACCGCTAGGGGCCACTGTTGGGTAGGAATGGTTCCTTCCTCACACTGGCTGCAGGGCAGAGGGCTGAATTCCAAGGCAGGGGGAGGGGCAGGGCCCCTTGCCCAAGGGGCTGTGGGGGAAGGGACCCCTGGGCCAGATCGGGGACTGCTGGGAGACCCCCTCTCCACCCGAGAGCTCACCTGGTCCAGGCCAAGGGTCTGGGTTGGGCCAGGCTGCCGGCTCCCTCTGAAGACAGACAGGGGTTCCTCGCCAACCAAAGTCCCCGAGGCCTCGTCAAGCAGGCGGCCTACCTAGGGCCGGCCGCCGTTGCCCTGCAGGTCTCTCCCACGGCAATGGTCACGGACAAGCTGTCTCCCATCGCCGTCACCTCCACCTTCGGTCAGGGGAACCCTGGCCTTTCCCACCGGCGGCCTGCGGGCTTGGGCCTGGGCTCCCTGCCAGGCCTGTCTCCCAGAGAGGCCTTTCTTTTCTGGCATGAGAGGGGCCCCTGCGCACCCCTACGACCCCTACCAATGAGCCAGCCCTTTCTCCTCTCGCCCTCCTCTTTCGGACCGTAGGAACGAGCGATTTCCTTTTCTCTGGGCTCTGGGGACGCAAATCGGCACTGCGTACCTGTTGGGTGGTGAGACTTTTCCACGGAAATCGTTTCTGCGCCCTTGAGGCGCTGCGGTCAAGTGGGCTTACAGGTCCAGGTGTTCCATGGACCAGGGACATTCTCAGCAGCCATGGTGACCGTCCGAAGCGGACGTATGGCTTGTTTGGGCCCTGACTGGAGTCGTAACCATCACTTTTTAAAAATAAATAAATAAATAAATAAATAAATAAATAAATAAATAAATAAATAAATAAATAAATGAATAAATAAATAAATAAATAAATAAATAAGAACCCGTCCTCTTCAGCACATTTCGCTCGGCCAGAGCACGCCACGCAACCAGGTGATTTTCCTATTGATTGTCCTTCCTAGCTACCCTAGCAGGCAGTTCCACAGGTATCCTGTCAAGATTTCCACCCGAAAGCAGATAGCCCTTCTGGCCTTGGCGCAGCTGCCTAGTCGATAAAGCCCTGGGCACTGGTGCTCCTGAGGGCTGCGGGGACACCCGGGTCTACGCGGATGGCAGGTGGCTCTGGGCCCCAGGGCCCTGCCGGTGGGCCCTACTTGGGAATCCGTGCTCTTGCCTGGGGGGCGTCGGTTGCAGAGGGGCCTCCCGCCCCGTGCCTCTTCAGTCACTTTGGCTGCAGCTGAGCCTGGCACTGGGTTTGTGCATGCTCAGGAGACAGATTCCTGCATGTCTCTGGACAGGCCCCGTGCCAGCTGGGACCTGAGCCTCAGCCCAGGTGCACCACCTGCGCTCAGGTTCTTGGACTTGCCCAGGGCAGCTGAGAGGGAGAAGATGGCCCTCGCCACGGAGGGAAGCAATTAGTGCCGACACCTGCCAGCGGGAGAAGCGCATCCAACAGCCCTGTGGGATCCAAGCCCCCTCTCGCTCCATCCGCTGCCTCCGCCCCACCCCCTCTTCTCGGGGCGCCCAGCCGGCGCCGGGGGGCAGGCGCCAGGCCTCTCGCGCCGCCGTTGACCGCGCTCCGACGCCCGCCGAGCCGGGACCAGGGCGCAGGCGCCCCAGCGCCCTGGGCCGGCCACGCCCACCGCCGCCCAGGCGCGCAGGCGCCCCTCACCCCGGCCCCCCCACACACACACTCGCCCCGACCCCGCCCCGCCTGGTTGCTCTGGAGACGGTGGCCGCTGGCGGGAGGTGCCCAAGGCCGGGAGTGGCAAGGCAGTTGTGACCGATGAGGGGGCCTTTGCTCCACCCGGCAGTTGTCCCCAGTGGCAGTGCCGGGACAGATGCGGCCGATAGGCATCCTGCCCAGACCCGCCGGATGCAGCCCGGGGAGCGTGTCCACTGCCAAGGAAACCTCAAGCGCTGGGGGAAACGGGGTTCCGAAACCTAGACACCGAATGCCACCAGGAGCCCAAGGGCATGGAAGGGCTGGCGGACCCCTGACGTGGGAGGAGCCTGCTGGCTGGGGACTGGGCTAGAAGAGAAGCTCTGCTATTGTGTCCTGGACAGGTGTTCTCCCCTGGATGTCTGCTGAAAAGCCAAGAGACAGAAGAAGCTCCAGGAACAAGAAAGCGGCTCCCTTGCCCAAAGTCAGAGCCACAACTTCCACCGCTAGGGGCCACTGTTGGGTAGGAATGGTTCCTTCCTCACACTGGCTGCAGGGCAGAGGGCTGAATTCCAAGGCAGGGGGAGGGGCAGGGCCCCTTGCCCAAGGGGCTGTGGGGGAAGGGACCCCTGGGCCAGATCGGGGACTGCTGGGAGACCCCCTCTCCACCCGAGAGCTCACCTGGTCCAGGCCAAGGGTCTGGGTTGGGCCAGGCTGCCGGCTCCCTCTGAAGACAGACAGGGGTTCCTCGCCAACCAAAGTCCCCGAGGCCTCGTCAAGCAGGCGGCCTACCTAGGGCCGGCCGGCGTTGCCCTGCAGGTCTCTCCCACGGCAATGGTCACGGACAAGCTGTCTCCCATCGCCGTCACCTCCACCTTCGGTCAGGGGAACCCTGGCCTTTCCCACCGGCGGCCTGCGGGCTTGGGCCTGGGCTCCCTGCCAGGCCTGTCTCCCAGAGAGGAGAGGCCCAGAGTCTTCCCTCTGCCTTCTCCCTGACCTCTCTTTCTCTGTGTTTCTTTTCTGGCATGAGAGGGGCCCCTGCGCACCCCTACGACCCCTACCAATGAGCCAGCCCTTTCTCCTCTCGCCCTCCTCTTTCGGACCGTAGGAACGAGCGATTTCCTTTTCTCTGGGCTCTGGGGACGCAAATCGGCACTGCGTACCTATTGGGTGGTGAGACTTTTCCGCGGAAATCGTTTCTGCGCCCTTGAGGCGCTGCGGTCAAGTGGGCTTACAGGTCCAGGTGTTCCATGGACCAGGGACATTCTCAGCAATCATGGTGACCGTCCGAAGCGGACGTATGGCTTGTTTGGGCCCTGACTGGAGTCGTAACCATCACTTTTTAAAAATAAATAAATAAATAAATAAATAAATAAATAAATAAATAAATAAATAAATAAATAAATAAATAAGAACCCGTCCTCTTCAGCACATTTCGCTCGGCCAGAGCACGCCACGCAACCAGGTGATTTTCCTATTGATTGTCCTTCCTAGCTACCCTAGCAGGCAGTTCCACAGGTATCCTGTCAAGATTTCCACCCGAAAGCAGATAGCCCTTCTGGCCTTGGCGCAGCTGCCTAGTCGATAAAGCCCTGGGCACTGGTGCTCCTGAGGGCTGCGGGGACACCCGGGTCTACGCGGATGGCAGGTGGCTCTGGGCCCCAGGGCCCTGCCGGTGGGCCCTACTTGGGAATCCGTGCTCTTGCCTGGGGGGCGTCGGTTGCAGAGGGGCCTCCCGCCCCGTGCCTCTTCAGTCACTTTGGCTGCAGCTGAGCCTGGCACTGGGTTTGTGCATGCTCAGGAGACAGATTCCTGCATGTCTCTGGACAGGCCCCGTGCCAGCTGGGACCTGAGCCTCAGCCCAGGTGCACCACCTGCGCTCAGGTTCTTGGACTTGCCCAGGGCAGCTGAGAGGGAGAAGATGGCCCTCGCCACGGAGGGAAGCAATTAGTGCCGACACCTGCCAGCGGGAGAAGCGCATCCAACAGCCCTGTGGGATCCAAGCCCCCTCTCGCTCCATCCGCTGCCTCCGCCCCACCCCCTCTTCTCGGGGCGCCCAGCCGGCGCCGGGGGGCAGGCGCCAGGCCTCTCGCGCCGCCGTTGACCGCGCTCCGACGCCCGCCGAGCCGGGACCAGGGCGCAGGCGCCCCAGCGCCCTGGGCCGGCCACGCCCACCGCCGCCCAGGCGCGCAGGCGCCCCTCACCCCGGCCCCCCCACACACACACTCGCCCCGACCCCGCCCCGCCTGGTTGCTCTGGAGACGGTGGCCGCTGGCGGGAGGTGCCCAAGGCCGGGAGTGGCAAGGCAGTTGTGACCGATGAGGGGGCCTTTGCTCCACCCGGCAGTTGTCCCCAGTGGCAGTGCCGGGACAGATGCGGCCGATAGGCATCCTGCCCAGACCCGCCGGATGCAGCCCGGGGAGCGTGTCCACTGCCAAGGAAACCTCAAGCGCTGGGGGAAACGGGGTTCCGAAACCTAGACACCGAATGCCACCAGGAGCCCAAGGGCATGGAAGGGCTGGCGGACCCCTGACGTGGGAGGAGCCTGCTGGCTGGGGACTGGGCTAGAAGAGAAGCTCTGCTATTGTGTCCTGGACAGGTGTTCTCCCCTGGATGTCTGCTGAAAAGCCAAGAGACAGAAGAAGCTCCAGGAACAAGAAAGCGGCTCCCTTGCCCAAAGTCAGAGCCACAACTTCCACCGCTAGGGGCCACTGTTGGGTAGGAATGGTTCCTTCCTCACACTGGCTGCAGGGCAGAGGGCTGAATTCCAAGGCAGGGGGAGGGGCAGGGCCCCTTGCCCAAGGGGCTGTGGGGGAAGGGACCCCTGGGCCAGATCGGGGACTGCTGGGAGACCCCCTCTCCACCCGAGAGCTCACCTGGTCCAGGCCAAGGGTCTGGGTTGGGCCAGGCTGCCGGCTCCCTCTGAAGACAGACAGGGGTTCCTCGCCAACCAAAGTCCCCGAGGCCTCGTCAAGCAGGCGGCCTACCTAGGGCCGGCCGGCGTTGCCCTGCAGGTCTCTCCCACGGCAATGGTCACGGACAAGCTGTCTCCCATCGCCGTCACCTCCACCTTCGGTCAGGGGAACCCTGGCCTTTCCCACCGGCGGCCTGCGGGCTTGGGCCTGGGCTCCCTGCCAGGCCTGTCTCCCAGAGAGGAGAGGCCCAGAGTCTTCCCTCTGCCTTCTCCCTGACCTCTCTTTCTCTGTGTTTCTTTTCTGGCATGAGAGGGGCCCCTGCGCACCCCTACGACCCCTACCAATGAGCCAGCCCTTTCTCCTCTCGCCCTCCTCTTTCGGACCGTAGGAACGAGCGATTTCCTTTTCTCTGGGCTCTGGGGACGCAAATCGGCACTGCGTACCTATTGGGTGGTGAGACTTTTCCGCGGAAATCGTTTCTGCGCCCTTGAGGCGCTGCGGTCAAGTGGGCTTACAGGTCCAGGTGTTCCATGGACCAGGGACATTCTCAGCAATCATGGTGACCGTCCGAAGCGGACGTATGGCTTGTTTGGGCCCTGACTGGAGTCGTAACCATCACTTTTTAAAAATAAATAAATAAATAAATAAATAAATGAATAAATAAATAAATAAATAAATAAATAAGAACCCGTCCTCTTCAGCACATTTCGCTCGGCCAGAGCACGCCACGCAACCAGGTGATTTTCCTATTGATTGTCCTTCCTAGCTACCCTAGCAGGCAGTTCCACAGGTATCCTGTCAAGATTTCCACCCGAAAGCAGATAGCCCTTCTGGCCTTGGCGCAGCTGCCTAGTCGATAAAGCCCTGGGCACTGGTGCTCCTGAGGGCTGCGGGGACACCCGGGTCTACGCGGATGGCAGGTGGCTCTGGGCCCCAGGGCCCTGCCGGTGGGCCCTACTTGGGAATCCGTGCTCTTGCCTGGGGGGCGTCGGTTGCAGAGGGGCCTCCCGCCCCGTGCCTCTTCAGTCACTTTGGCTGCAGCTGAGCCTGGCACTGGGTTTGTGCATGCTCAGGAGACAGATTCCTGCATGTCTCTGGACAGGCCCCGTGCCAGCTGGGACCTGAGCCTCAGCCCAGGTGCACCACCTGCGCTCAGGTTCTTGGACTTGCCCAGGGCAGCTGAGAGGGAGAAGATGGCCCTCGCCACGGAGGGAAGCAATTAGTGCCGACACCTGCCAGCGGGAGAAGCGCATCCAACAGCCCTGTGGGATCCAAGCCCCCTCTCGCTCCATCCGCTGCCTCCGCCCCACCCCCTCTTCTCGGGGCGCCCAGCCGGCGCCGGGGGGCAGGCGCCAGGCCTCTCGCGCCGCCGTTGACCGCGCTCCGACGCCCGCCGAGCCGGGACCAGGGCGCAGGCGCCCCAGCGCCCTGGGCCGGCCACGCCCACCGCCGCCCAGGCGCGCAGGCGCCCCTCACCCCGGCCCCCCCACACACACACTCGCCCCGACCCCGCCCCGCCTGGTTGCTCTGGAGACGGTGGCCGCTGGCGGGAGGTGCCCAAGGCCGGGAGTGGCAAGGCAGTTGTGACCGATGAGGGGGCCTTTGCTCCACCCGGCAGTTGTCCCCAGTGGCAGTGCCGGGACAGATGCGGCCGATAGGCATCCTGCCCAGACCCGCCGGATGCAGCCCGGGGAGCGTGTCCACTGCCAAGGAAACCTCAAGCGCTGGGGGAAACGGGGTTCCGAAACCTAGACACCGAATGCCACCAGGAGCCCAAGGGCATGGAAGGGCTGGCGGACCCCTGACGTGGGAGGAGCCTGCTGGCTGGGGACTGGGCTAGAAGAGAAGCTCTGCTATTGTGTCCTGGACAGGTGTTCTCCCCTGGATGTCTGCTGAAAAGCCAAGAGACAGAAGAAGCTCCAGGAACAAGAAAGCGGCTCCCTTGCCCAAAGTCAGAGCCACAACTTCCACCGCTAGGGGCCACTGTTGGGTAGGAATGGTTCCTTCCTCACACTGGCTGCAGGGCAGAGGGCTGAATTCCAAGGCAGGGGGAGGGGCAGGGCCCCTTGCCCAAGGGGCTGTGGGGGAAGGGACCCCTGGGCCAGATCGGGGACTGCTGGGAGACCCCCTCTCCACCCGAGAGCTCACCTGGTCCAGGCCAAGGGTCTGGGTTGGGCCAGGCTGCCGGCTCCCTCTGAAGACAGACAGGGGTTCCTCGCCAACCAAAGTCCCCGAGGCCTCGTCAAGCAGGCGGCCTACCTAGGGCCGGCCGGCGTTGCCCTGCAGGTCTCTCCCACGGCAATGGTCACGGACAAGCTGTCTCCCATCGCCGTCACCTCCACCTTCGGTCAGGGGAACCCTGGCCTTTCCCACCGGCGGCCTGCGGGCTTGGGCCTGGGCTCCCTGCCAGGCCTGTCTCCCAGAGAGGAGAGGCCCAGAGTCTTCCCTCTGCCTTCTCCCTGACCTCTCTTTCTCTGTGTTTCTTTTCTGGCATGAGAGGGGCCCCTGCGCACCCCTACGACCCCTACCAATGAGCCAGCCCTTTCTCCTCTCGCCCTCCTCTTTCGGACCGTAGGAACGAGCGATTTCCTTTTCTCTGGGCTCTGGGGACGCAAATCGGCACTGCGTACCTATTGGGTGGTGAGACTTTTCCGCGGAAATCGTTTCTGCGCCCTTGAGGCGCTGCGGTCAAGTGGGCTTACAGGTCCAGGTGTTCCATGGACCAGGGACATTCTCAGCAATCATGGTGACCGTCTGAAGCGGACGTATGGCTTGTTTGGGCCCTGACTGGAGTCGTAACCATCACTTTTTAAAAATAAATAAATAAATAAATAAATAAATGAATAAATAAATAAATAAATAAATAAATAAGAACCCGTCCTCTTCAGCACATTTCGCTCGGCCAGAGCACGCCACGCAACCAGGTGATTTTCCTATTGATTGTCCTTCCTAGCTACCCTAGCAGGCAGTTCCACAGGTATCCTGTCAAGATTTCCACCCGAAAGCAGATAGCCCTTCTGGCCTTGGCGCAGCTGCCTAGTCGATAAAGCCCTGGGCACTGGTGCTCCTGAGGGCTGCGGGGACACCCGGGTCTACGCGGATGGCAGGTGGCTCTGGGCCCCAGGGCCCTGCCGGTGGGCCCTACTTGGGAATCCGTGCTCTTGCCTGGGGGGCGTCGGTTGCAGAGGGGCCTCCCGCCCCGTGCCTCTTCAGTCACTTTGGCTGCAGCTGAGCCTGGCACTGGGTTTGTGCATGCTCAGGAGACAGATTCCTGCATGTCTCTGGACAGGCCCCGTGCCAGCTGGGACCTGAGCCTCAGCCCAGGTGCACCACCTGCGCTCAGGTTCTTGGACTTGCCCAGGGCAGCTGAGAGGGAGAAGATGGCCCTCGCCACGGAGGGAAGCAATTAGTGCCGACACCTGCCAGCGGGAGAAGCGCATCCAACAGCCCTGTGGGATCCAAGCCCCCTCTCGCTCCATCCGCTGCCTCCGCCCCACCCCCTCTTCTCGGGGCGCCCAGCCGGCGCCGGGGGGCAGGCGCCAGGCCTCTCGCGCCGCCGTTGACCGCGCTCCGACGCCCGCCGAGCCGGGACCAGGGCGCAGGCGCCCCAGCGCCCTGGGCCGGCCACGCCCACCGCCGCCCAGGCGCGCAGGCGCCCCTCACCCCGGCCCCCCCACACACACACTCGCCCCGACCCCGCCCCGCCTGGTTGCTCTGGAGACGGTGGCCGCTGGCGGGAGGTGCCCAAGGCCGGGAGTGGCAAGGCAGTTGTGACCGATGAGGGGGCCTTTGCTCCACCCGGCAGTTGTCCCCAGTGGCAGTGCCGGGACAGATGCGGCCGATAGGCATCCTGCCCAGACCCGCCGGATGCAGCCCGGGGAGCGTGTCCACTGCCAAGGAAACCTCAAGCGCTGGGGGAAACGGGGTTCCGAAACCTAGACACCGAATGCCACCAGGAGCCCAAGGGCATGGAAGGGCTGGCGGACCCCTGACGTGGGAGGAGCCTGCTGGCTGGGGACTGGGCTAGAAGAGAAGCTCTGCTATTGTGTCCTGGACAGGTGTTCTCCCCTGGATGTCTGCTGAAAAGCCAAGAGACAGAAGAAGCTCCAGGAACAAGAAAGCGGCTCCCTTGCCCAAAGTCAGAGCCACAACTTCCACCGCTAGGGGCCACTGTTGGGTAGGAATGGTTCCTTCCTCACACTGGCTGCAGGGCAGAGGGCTGAATTCCAAGGCAGGGGGAGGGGCAGGGCCCCTTGCCCAAGGGGCTGTGGGGGAAGGGACCCCTGGGCCAGATCGGGGACTGCTGGGAGACCCCCTCTCCACCCGAGAGCTCACCTGGTCCAGGCCAAGGGTCTGGGTTGGGCCAGGCTGCCGGCTCCCTCTGAAGACAGACAGGGGTTCCTCGCCAACCAAAGTCCCCGAGGCCTCGTCAAGCAGGCGGCCTACCTAGGGCCGGCCGGCGTTGCCCTGCAGGTCTCTCCCACGGCAATGGTCACGGACAAGCTGTCTCCCATCGCCGTCACCTCCACCTTCGGTCAGGGGAACCCTGGCCTTTCCCACCGGCGGCCTGCGGGCTTGGGCCTGGGCTCCCTGCCAGGCCTGTCTCCCAGAGAGGAGAGGCCCAGAGTCTTCCCTCTGCCTTCTCCCTGACCTCTCTTTCTCTGTGTTTCTTTTCTGGCATGAGAGGGGCCCCTGCGCACCCCTACGACCCCTACCAATGAGCCAGCCCTTTCTCCTCTCGCCCTCCTCTTTCGGACCGTAGGAACGAGCGATTTCCTTTTCTCTGGGCTCTGGGGACGCAAATCGGCACTGCGTACCTATTGGGTGGTGAGACTTTTCCGCGGAAATCGTTTCTGCGCCCTTGAGGCGCTGCGGTCAAGTGGGCTTACAGGTCCAGGTGTTCCATGGACCAGGGACATTCTCAGCAATCATGGTGACCGTCTGAAGCGGACGTATGGCTTGTTTGGGCCCTGACTGGAGTCGTAACCATCACTTTTTAAAAATAAATAAATAAATAAATAAATAAATGAATAAATAAATAAATAAATAAATAAATAAGAACCCGTCCTCTTCAGCACATTTCGCTCGGCCAGAGCACGCCACGCAACCAGGTGATTTTCCTATTGATTGTCCTTCCTAGCTACCCTAGCAGGCAGTTCCACAGGTATCCTGTCAAGATTTCCACCCGAAAGCAGATAGCCCTTCTGGCCTTGGCGCAGCTGCCTAGTCGATAAAGCCCTGGGCACTGGTGCTCCTGAGGGCTGCGGGGACACCCGGGTCTACGCGGATGGCAGGTGGCTCTGGGCCCCAGGGCCCTGCCGGTGGGCCCTACTTGGGAATCCGTGCTCTTGCCTGGGGGGCGTCGGTTGCAGAGGGGCCTCCCGCCCCGTGCCTCTTCAGTCACTTTGGCTGCAGCTGAGCCTGGCACTGGGTTTGTGCATGCTCAGGAGACAGATTCCTGCATGTCTCTGGACAGGCCCCGTGCCAGCTGGGACCTGAGCCTCAGCCCAGGTGCACCACCTGCGCTCAGGTTCTTGGACTTGCCCAGGGCAGCTGAGAGGGAGAAGATGGCCCTCGCCACGGAGGGAAGCAATTAGTGCCGACACCTGCCAGCGGGAGAAGCGCATCCAACAGCCCTGTGGGATCCAAGCCCCCTCTCGCTCCATCCGCTGCCTCCGCCCCACCCCCTCTTCTCGGGGCGCCCAGCCGGCGCCGGGGGGCAGGCGCCAGGCCTCTCGCGCCGCCGTTGACCGCGCTCCGACGCCCGCCGAGCCGGGACCAGGGCGCAGGCGCCCCAGCGCCCTGGGCCGGCCACGCCCACCGCCGCCCAGGCGCGCAGGCGCCCCTCACCCCGGCCCCCCCACACACACACTCGCCCCGACCCCGCCCCGCCTGGTTGCTCTGGAGACGGTGGCCGCTGGCGGGAGGTGCCCAAGGCCGGGAGTGGCAAGGCAGTTGTGACCGATGAGGGGGCCTTTGCTCCACCCGGCAGTTGTCCCCAGTGGCAGTGCCGGGACAGATGCGGCCGATAGGCATCCTGCCCAGACCCGCCGGATGCAGCCCGGGGAGCGTGTCCACTGCCAAGGAAACCTCAAGCGCTGGGGGAAACGGGGTTCCGAAACCTAGACACCGAATGCCACCAGGAGCCCAAGGGCATGGAAGGGCTGGCGGACCCCTGACGTGGGAGGAGCCTGCTGGCTGGGGACTGGGCTAGAAGAGAAGCTCTGCTATTGTGTCCTGGACAGGTGTTCTCCCTGGATGTCTGCTGAAAAGCCAAGAGACAGAAGAAGCTCCAGGAACAAGAAAGCGGCTCCCTTGCCCAAAGTCAGAGCCACAACTTCACCGCTAGGGGCCACTGTTGGGTAGGAATGGTTCCTTCCTCACACTGGCTGCAGGGCAGAGGGCTGAATTCCAAGGCAGGGGGAGGGGCAGGGCCCCTTGCCCAAGGGGCTGTGGGGGAAGGGACCCCTGGGCCAGATCGGGGACTGCTGGGAGACCCCCTCTCCACCCGAGAGCTCACCTGGTCCAGGCCAAGGGTCTGGGTTGGGCCAGGCTGCCGGCTCCCTCTGAAGACAGACAGGGGTTCCTCGCCAACCAAAGTCCCCCGAGGCCTCGTCAAGCAGGCGGCCTACCTAGGGCCGGCCGGCGTTGCCCTGCAGGTCTCTCCCACGGCAATGGTCACGGACAAGCTGTCTCCCATCGCCGTCACCTCCACCTTCGGTCAGGGGAACCCTGGCCTTTCCCACCGGCGGCCTGCGGGCTTGGGCCTGGGCTCCCTGCCAGGCCTGTCTCCCAGAGAGGAGAGGCCCAGAGTCTTCCCTCTGCCTTCTCCCTGACCTCTCTTTCTCTGTGTTTCTTTTCTGGCATGAGAGGGGCCCCTGCGCACCCCTACGACCCCTACCAATGAGCCAGCCCTTTCTCCTCTCGCCCTCCTCTTTCGGACCGTAGGAACGAGCGATTTCCTTTTCTCTGGGCTCTGGGGACGCAAATCGGCACTGCGTACCTATTGGGTGGTGAGACTTTTCCGCGGAAATCGTTTCTGCGCCCTTGAGGCGCTGCGGTCAAGTGGGCTTACAGGTCCAGGTGTTCCATGGACCAGGGACATTCTCAGCAATCATGGTGACCGTCCGAAGCGGACGTATGGCTTGTTTGGGCCCTGACTGGAGTCGTAACCATCACTTTTTAAAAATAAATAAATAAATAAATAAATAAATGAATAAATAAATAAATAAATAAATAAATAAGAACCCGTCCTCTTCAGCACATTTCGCTCGGCCAGAGCACGCCACGCAACCAGGTGATTTTCCTATTGATTGTCTTCCTAGCTACCCTAGCAGGCAGTTCCACAGGTATCCTGTCAAGATTTCCACCCGAAAGCAGATAGCCCTTCTGGCCTTGGCGCAGCTGCCTAGTCGATAAAGCCCTGGGCACTGGTGCTCCTGAGGGCTGCGGGGACACCCGGGTCTACGCGGATGGCAGGTGGCTCTGGGCCCCAGGGCCCTGCCGGTGGCCCTACTTGGGAATCCGTGCTCTTGCCTGGGGGGGCGTCGGTTGCAGAGGGGCCTCCCGCCCCGTGCCTCTTCAGTCACTTTGGCTGCAGCTGAGCCTGGCACTGGGTTTGTGCATGCTCAGGAGACAGATTCCTGCATGTCTCTGGACAGGCCCCGTGCCAGCTGGGACCTGAGCCTCAGCCCAGGTGCACCACCTGCGCTCAGGTTCTTGGACTTGCCCAGGGCAGCTGAGAGGGAGAAGATGGCCCTCGCCACGGAGGGAAGCAATTAGTGCCGACACCTGCCAGCGGGAGAAGCGCATCCAACAGCCCTGTGGGATCCAAGCCCCCTCTCGCTCCATCCGCTGCCTCCGCCCCACCCCCTCTTCTCGGGGCGCCCAGCCGGCGCCGGGGGGCAGGCGCCAGGCCTCTCGCGCCGCCGTTGACCGCGCTCCGACGCCCGCCGAGCCGGGACCAGGGCGCAGGCGCCCCAGCGCCCTGGGCCGGCCACGCCCACCGCCGCCCAGGCGCGCAGGCGCCCCTCACCCCGGCCCCCCCACACACACACTCGCCCCGACCCCGCCCCGCCTGGTTGCTCTGGAGACGGTGGCCGCTGGCGGGAGGTGCCCAAGGCCGGGAGTGGCAAGACAGTTGTGACCGATGAGGGGGCCTTTGCTCCACCCGGCAGTTGTCCCCAGTGGCAGTGCCGGACAGATGCGGCCGATAGGCATCCTGCCCAGACCCGCCGGATGCAGCCCGGGGAGCGTGTCCACTGCCAAGGAAACCTCAAGCGCTGGGGGAAACGGGGTTCCGAAACCTAGACACCGAATGCCACCAGGAGCCCAAGGGCATGGAAGGGCTGGCGGACCCCTGACGTGGGAGGAGCCTGCTGGCTGGGGACTGGGCTAGAAGAGAAGCTCTGCTATTGTGTCCTGGACAGGTGTTCTCCCCTGGATGTCTGCTGAAAAGCCAGAGACAGAAGAAGCTCCAGGAACAAGAAAGCGGCTCCCTTGCCCAAAGTCAGAGCCACAACTTCCACCGCTAGGGGCCACTGTTGGGTAGGAATGGTTCCTTCCTCACACTGGCTGCAGGGCAGAGGGCTGAATTCCAAGGCAGGGGGAGGGGCAGGGCCCCTTGCCCAAGGGGCTGTGGGGGAAGGGACCCCTGGGCCAGATCGGGGACTGCTGGGAGACCCCCTCTCCACCCGAGAGCTCACCTGGTCCAGGCCAAGGGTCTGGGTTGGGCCAGGCTGCCGGCTCCCTCTGAAGACAGACAGGGGTTCCTCGCCAACCAAAGTCCCCGAGGCCTCGTCAAGCAGGCGGCCTACCTAGGGCCGGCCGGCGTTGCCCTGCAGGTCTCTCCCACGGCAATGGTCACGGACAAGCTGTCTCCCATCGCCGTCACCTCCACCTTCGGTCAGGGGAACCTGGCCTTTCCCACCGGCGGCCTGCGGGCTTGGGCCTGGGCTCCCTGCCAGGCCTGTCTCCCAGAGAGGCCTTTCTTTTCTGGCATGAGAGGGGCCCCTGCGCACCCCTACGACCCCTACCAATGAGCCAGCCCTTTCTCCTCTCGCCCTCCTCTTTCGGACCGTAGGAACGAGCGATTTCCTTTTCTCTGGGCTCTGGGGACGCAAATCGGCACTGCGTACCTGTTGGGTGGTGAGACTTTTCCACGGAAATCGTTTTCTGCGCCCTTGAGGCGCTGCGGTCAAGTGGGCTTACAGGTCCAGGTGTTCCATGGACCAGGGACATTCTCAGCAGCCATGGTGACCGTCCGAAGCGGACGTATGGCTTGTTTGGGCCCTGACTGGAGTCGTAACCATCACTTTTTAAAAATAAATAAATAAATAAATAAATAAATAAATAAATAAATAAATAAATAAATAAATGAATAAATAAATAAATAAATAAATAAATAAGAACCCGTCCTCTTCAGCACATTTCGCTCGGCCAGAGCACGCCACGCAACCAGGTGATTTTCCTATTGATTGTCCTTCCTAGCTACCCTAGCAGGCAGTTCCACAGGTATCCTGTCAAGATTTCCACCCGAAAGCAGATAGCCCTTCTGGCCTTGGCGCAGCTGCCTAGTCGATAAAGCCCTGGGCACTGGTGCTCCTGAGGGCTGCGGGGACACCCGGGTCTACGCGGATGGCAGGTGGCTCTGGGCCCCAGGGCCCTGCCGGTGGGCCCTACTTGGGAATCCGTGCTCTTGCCTGGGGGGCGTCGGTTGCAGAGGGGCCTCCCGCCCCGTGCCTCTTCAGTCACTTTGGCTGCAGCTGAGCCTGGCACTGGGTTTGTGCATGCTCAGGAGACAGATTCCTGCATGTCTCTGGACAGGCCCCGTGCCAGCTGGGACCTGAGCCTCAGCCCAGGTGCACCACCTGCGCTCAGGTTCTTGGACTTGCCCAGGGCAGCTGAGAGGGAGAAGATGGCCCTCGCCACGGAGGGAAGCAATTAGTGCCGACACCTGCCAGCGGGAGAAGCGCATCCAACAGCCCTGTGGGATCCAAGCCCCCTCTCGCTCCATCCGCTGCCTCCGCCCCACCCCCTCTTCTCGGGGCGCCCAGCCGGCGCCGGGGGGCAGGCGCCAGGCCTCTCGCGCCGCCGTTGACCGCGCTCCGACGCCCGCCGAGCCGGGACCAGGGCGCAGGCGCCCCAGCGCCCTGGGCCGGCACGCCCACCGCCGCCCAGGCGCGCAGGCGCCCCTCACCCCGGCCCCCCCACACACACACTCGCCCCGACCCCGCCCCGCCTGGTTGCTCTGGAGACGGTGGCCGCTGGCGGGAGGTGCCCAAGGCCGGGAGTGGCAAGGCAGTTGTGACCGATGAGGGGGCCTTTGCTCCACCCGGCAGTTGTCCCCAGTGGCAGTGCCGGGACAGATGCGGCCGATAGGCATCCTGCCCAGACCCGCCGGATGCAGCCCGGGGAGCGTGTCCACTGCCAAGGAAACCTCAAGCGCTGGGGGAAACGGGGTTCCGAAACCTAGACACCGAATGCCACCAGGAGCCCAAGGGCATGGAAGGGCTGGCGGACCCCTGACGTGGGAGGAGCCTGCTGGCTGGGGACTGGGCTAGAAGAGAAGCTCTGCTATTGTGTCCTGGACAGGTGTTCTCCCCTGGATGTCTGCTGAAAAGCCAAGAGACAGAAGAAGCTCCAGGAACAAGAAAGCGGCTCCCTTGCCCAAAGTCAGAGCCACAACTTCCACCGCTAGGGGCCACTGTTGGGTAGGAATGGTTCCTTCCTCACACTGGCTGCAGGGCAGAGGGCTGAATTCCAAGGCAGGGGGAGGGGCAGGGCCCCTTGCCCAAGGGGCTGTGGGGGAAGGGACCCCTGGGCCAGATCGGGGGACTGCTGGGAGACCCCCTCTCCACCCGAGAGCTCACCTGGTCCAGGCCAAGGGTCTGGGTTGGGCCAGGCTGCCGGCTCCCTCTGAAGACAGACAGGGGTTCCTCGCCAACCAAAGTCCCCGAGGCCTCGTCAAGCAGGCGGCCTACCTAGGGCCGGCCGGCGTTGCCCTGCAGGTCTCTCCCACGGCAATGGTCACGGACAAGCTGTCTCCCATCGCCGTCACCTCCACCTTCGGTCAGGGGAACCCTGGCCTTTCCCACCGGCGGCCTGCGGGCTTGGGCCTGGGCTCCCTGCCAGGCCTGTCTCCCAGAGAGGAGAGGCCCAGAGTCTTCCCTCTGCCTTCTCCCTGACCTCTCTTTCTCTGTGTTTCTTTTCTGGCATGAGAGGGGCCCCTGCGCACCCCTACGACCCCTACAATGAGCCAGCCCTTTCTCCTCTCGCCCTCCTCTTTCGGACCGTAGGAACGAGCGATTTCCTTTTCTCTGGGCTCTGGGGACGCAAATCGGCACTGCGTACCTATTGGGTGGTGAGACTTTTCCGCGGAAATCGTTTCTGCGCCCTTGAGGCGCTGCGGTCAAGTGGGCTTACAGGTCCAGGTGTTCCATGGACCAGGGACATTCTCAGCAATCATGGTGACCGTCCGAAGCGGACGTATGGCTTGTTTGGGCCCTGACTGGAGTCGTAACCATCACTTTTTAAAATAAATAAATAAATAAATAAATAAATAAATAAATAAATAAATAAATAAATAAATAAGAACCCGTCCTCTTCAGCACATTTCGCTCGGCCAGAGCACGCCACGCAACCAGGTGATTTTCCTATTGATTGTCCTTCCTAGCTACCCTAGCAGGCAGTTCCACAGGTATCCTGTCAAGATTTCCACCCGAAAGCAGATAGCCCTTCTGGCCTTGGCGCAGCTGCCTAGTCGATAAAGCCCTGGGCACTGGTGCTCCTGAGGGCTGCGGGGACACCCGGGTCTACGCGGATGGCAGGTGGCTCTGGGCCCCAGGGCCCTGCCGGTGGGCCCTACTTGGGAATCCGTGCTCTTGCCTGGGGGGCGTCGGTTGCAGAGGGGCCTCCCGCCCCGTGCCTCTTCAGTCACTTTGGCTGCAGCTGAGCCTGGCACTGGGTTTGTGCATGCTCAGGAGACAGATTCCTGCATGTCTCTGGACAGGCCCCGTGCCAGCTGGGACCTGAGCCTCAGCCCAGGTGCACCACCTGCGCTCAGGTTCTTGGACTTGCCCAGGGCAGCTGAGAGGGAGAAGATGGCCCTCGCCACGGAGGGAAGCAATTAGTGCCGACACCTGCCAGCGGGAGAAGCGCATCCAACAGCCCTGTGGGATCCAAGCCCCCTCTCGCTCCATCCGCTGCCTCCGCCCCACCCCCTCTTCTCGGGGCGCCCAGCCGGCGCCGGGGGGCAGGCGCCGGGCCTCTCGCGCCGCCGTTGACCGCTCTCCGACGCCCGCCGAGCCGGGACCAGGCCGCAGGCGCCCCAGCGCCCTGGGCAGGCCACGCCCACCGCCGCCCAGGCGCGCAGGCGCCCCTCACCCCGGCCCCCGCACACTCGCCCCGCCCCCGCCCCGCCTGGTTGCTCTGGAGACGGTGGCCGCTGGCGGGAGGTGCCCAAGGCCGGGAGTGGCAAGACAGTTGTGACCGATGAGGGGGCCTTTGCTCCACCCGGCAGTTGTCCCCAGTGGCAGTGCCGGACAGATGCGGCCGATAGGCATCCTGCCCAGACCCGCCGGATGCAGCCCGGGGAGCGTGTCCACTGCCAAGGAAACCTCAAGCGCTGGGGGAAACGGGGTTCCGAAACCTAGACACCGAATGCCACCAGGAGCCCACGGGCATGGAAGGGCTGGCGGACCCCTGGCGTGGGAGGAGCCTGCTGGCTGGGGACTGGGCTAGAAGAGAAGCTCTGCTATTGTGTCCTGGACAGGTGTTCTCCCCTGGATGTCTGCTGAAAAGCCAAGAGACAGAAGAAGCTCCAGGAACAAGAAAGCGGCTCCCTTGCCCAAAGTCAGAGCCACAACTTCCACCGCTAGGGGCCACTGTTGGGTAGGAATGGTTCCTTCCTCACACTGGCTGCAGGGCAGAGGGCTGAATTCCAAGGCAGGGGGAGGGGCAGGGCCCCTTGCCCAAGGGGCTGTGGGGGAAGGGACCCCTGGGCCAGATCGGGGACTGCTGGGAGACCCCCTCTCCACCCGAGAGCTCACCTGGTCCAGGCCAAGGGTCTGGGTTGGGCCAGGCTGCCGGCTCCCTCTGAAGACAGACAGGGGTTCCTCGCCAACCAAAGTCCCCGAGGCCTCGTCAAGCAGGCGGCCTACCTAGGGCCGGCCGGCGTTGCCCTGCAGGTCTCTCCCACGGCAATGGTCACGGACAAGCTGTCTCCCATCGCCGTCACCTCCACCTTCGGTCAGGGGAACCCTGGCCTTTCCCACCGGCGGCCTGCGGGCTTGGGCCTGGGCTCCCTGCCAGGCCTGTCTCCCAGAGAGGAGAGGCCCAGAGTCTTCCCTCTGCCTTCTCCCTGACCTCTCTTTCTCTGTGTTTCTTTTCTGGCATGAGAGGGGCCCCTGCGCACCCCTACGACCCCTACCAATGAGCCAGCCCTTTCTCCTCTCGCCCTCCTCTTTCGGACCGTAGGAACGAGCGATTTCCTTTTCTCTGGGCTCTGGGGACGCAAATCGGCACTGCGTACCTATTGGGTGGTGAGACTTTTCCGCGGAAATCGTTTCTGCGCCCTTGAGGCGCTGCGGTCAAGTGGGCTTACAGGTCCAGGTGTTCCATGGACCAGGGACATTCTCAGCAATCATGGTGACCGTCCGAAGCGGACGTATGGCTTGTTTGGGCCCTGACTGGAGTCGTAACCATCACTTTTTAAAAATAAATAAATAAATAAATAAATAAATAAATAAATGAATAAATAAATAAATAAATAAATAAATAAGAACCCGTCCTCTTCAGCACATTTCGCTCGGCCAGAGCACGCCACGCAACCAGGTGATTTTCCTATTGATTGTCCTTCCTAGCTACCCTAGCAGGCAGTTCCACAGGTATCCTGTCAAGATTTCCACCCGAAAGCAGATAGCCCTTCTGGCCTTGGCGCAGCTGCCTAGTCGATAAAGCCCTGGGCACTGGTGCTCCTGAGGGCTGCGGGGACACCCGGGTCTACGCGGATGGCAGGTGGCTCTGGGCCCCAGGGCCCTGCCGGTGGGCCCTACTTGGGAATCCATGCTCTTGCTTGGGGGGCGTCGGTTGCAGAGGGGCCTCCGGCCCCGCGCCTCTTCAGTCACTTTGGCTGCAGCTGAGCCTGGCACTGGGTTTGTGCATGCTCAGGAGACAGATTCCTGCATGTCTCTGGACAGGCCCCGTGCCAGCTGGGACCTGAGCCTCAGCCCAGGTGCACCACCTGCGCTCAGGTTCTTGGACTTGCCCAGGGCAGCTGAGAGGGAGAAGATGGCCCTCGCCACGGAGGGAAGCAATTAGTGCCGACACCTGCCAGCGGGAGAAGCGCATCCAACAGCCCTGTGGGATCCAAGCCCCCTCTCGCTCCATCCGCTGCCTCCGCCCCACCCCCTCTTCTCGGGGCGCCCAGCCGGCGCCGGGGGGCAGGCGCCAGGCCTCTCGCGCCGCCGTTGACCGCGCTCCGACGCCCGCCGAGCCGGGACCAGGGCGCAGGCGCCCCAGCGCCCTGGGCCGGCCACGCCCACCGCCGCCCAGGCGCGCAGGCGCCCCTCACCCCGGCCCCCCCACACACACACTCGCCCCGCCCCCGCCCCGCCTGGTTGCTCTGGAGACGGTGGCCGCTGGCGGGAGGTGCCCAAGGCCGGGAGTGGCAAGACAGTTGTGACCGATGAGGGGGCCTTTGCTCCACCCGGCAGTTGTCCCCAGTGGCAGTGCCGGGACAGATGCGGCCGATAGGCATCCTGCCCAGACCCGCCGGATGCAGCCCGGGGAGCGTGTCCACTGCCAAGGAAACCTCAAGCGCTGGGGGAAACGGGGTTCCGAAACCTAGACACCGAATGCCACCAGGAGCCCAAGGGCATGGAAGGGCTGGCGGACCCCTGACGTGGGAGGAGCCTGCTGGCTGGGGACTGGGCTAGAAGAGAAGCTCTGCTATTGTGTCCTGGACAGGTGTTCTCCCCTGGATGTCTGCTGAAAAGCCAAGAGACAGAAGAAGCTCCAGGAACAAGAAAGCGGCTCCCTTGCCCAAAGTCAGAGCCACAACTTCCACCGCTAGGGGCCACTGTTGGGTAGGAATGGTTCCTTCCTCACACTGGCTGCAGGGCAGAGGGCTGAATTCCAAGGCAGGGGGAGGGGCAGGGCCCCTTGCCCAAGGGGCTGTGGGGGAAGGGACCCCTGGGCCAGATCGGGGACTGCTGGGAGACCCCCTCTCCACCCGAGAGCTCACCTGGTCCAGGCCAAGGGTCTGGGTTGGGCCAGGCTGCCGGCTCCCTCTGAAGACAGACAGGGGTTCCTCGCCAACCAAAGTCCCCGAGGCCTCGTCAAGCAGGCGGCCTACCTAGGGCCGGCCGGCGTTGCCCTGCAGGTCTCTCCCATGGCAATGGTCACGGACAAGCTGTCTCCCATCGCCGTCACCTCCACCTTCGGTCAGGGGAACCCTGGCCTTTCCCACCGGCGGCCTGCGGGCTTGGGCCTGGGCTCCCTGCCAGGCCTGTCTCCCAGAGAGGAGAGGCCCAGAGTCTTCCCTCTGCCTTCTCCCTGACCTCTCTTTCTCTGTGTTTCTTTTCTGGCATGAGAGGGGCCCCTGCGCACCCCTACGACCCCTACCAATGAGCCAGCCCTTTCTCCTCTCGCCCTCCTCTTTCGGACCGTAGGAACGAGCGATTTCCTTTTCTCTGGGCTCTGGGGACGCAAATCGGCACTGCGTACCTATTGGGTGGTGAGACTTTTCCGCGGAAATCGTTTCTGCGCCCTTGAGGCGCTGCGGTCAAGTGGGCTTACAGGTCCAGGTGTTCCATGGACCAGGGACATTCTCAGCAATCATGGTGACCGTCCGAAGCGGACGTATGGCTTGTTTGGGCCCTGACTGGAGTCGTAACCATCACTTTTTAAAAATAAATAAATAAATAAATAAATAAATAAATAAATAAATAAATAAATAAATAAATAAATAAGAACCCGTCCTCTTCAGCACATTTCGCTCGGCCAGAGCACGCCACGCAACCAGGTGATTTTCCTATTGATTGTCCTTCCTAGCTACCCTAGCAGGCAGTTCCACAGGTATCCTGTCAAGATTTCCACCCGAAAGCAGATAGCCCTTCTGGCCTTGGCGCAGCTGCCTAGTCGATAAAGCCCTGGGCACTGGTGCTCCTGAGGGCTGCGGGGACACCCGGGTCTACGCGGATGGCAGGTGGCTCTGGGCCCCAGGGCCCTGCCGGTGGGCCCTACTTGGGAATCCGTGCTCTTGCCTGGGGGGCGTCGGTTGCAGAGGGGCCTCCCGCCCCGTGCCTCTTCAGTCACTTTGGCTGCAGCTGAGCCTGGCACTGGGTTTGTGCATGCTCAGGAGACAGATTCCTGCATGTCTCTGGACAGGCCCCGTGCCAGCTGGGACCTGAGCCTCAGCCCAGGTGCACCACCTGCGCTCAGGTTCTTGGACTTGCCCAGGGCAGCTGAGAGGGAGAAGATGGCCCTCGCCACGGAGGGAAGCAATTAGTGCCGACACCTGCCAGCGGGAGAAGCGCATCCAACAGCCCTGTGGGATCCAAGCCCCCTCTCGCTCCATCCGCTGCCTCCGCCCCACCCCCTCTTCTCGGGGCGCCCAGCCGGCGCCGGGGGGCAGGCGCCAGGCCTCTCGCGCCGCCGTTGACCGCGCTCCGACGCCCGCCGAGCCGGGACCAGGGCGCAGGCGCCCCAGCGCCCTGGGCCGGCCACGCCCACCGCCGCCCAGGCGCGCAGGCGCCCCTCACCCCGGCCCCCCCACACACACACTCGCCCCGACCCCGCCCCGCCTGGTTGCTCTGGAGACGGTGGCCGCTGGCGGGAGGTGCCCAAGGCCGGGAGTGGCAAGGCAGTTGTGACCGATGAGGGGGCCTTTGCTCCACCCGGCAGTTGTCCCCAGTGGCAGTGCCGGGACAGATGCGGCCGATAGGCATCCTGCCCAGACCCGCCGGATGCAGCCCGGGGAGCGTGTCCACTGCCAAGGAAACCTCAAGCGCTGGGGGAAACGGGGTTCCGAAACCTAGACACCGAATGCCACCAGGAGCCCAAGGGCATGGAAGGGCTGGCGGACCCCTGACGTGGGAGGAGCCTGCTGGCTGGGGACTGGGCTAGAAGAGAAGCTCTGCTATTGTGTCCTGGACAGGTGTTCTCCCCTGGATGTCTGCTGAAAAGCCAAGAGACAGAAGAAGCTCCAGGAACAAGAAAGCGGCTCCCTTGCCCAAAGTCAGAGCCACAACTTCCACCGCTAGGGGCCACTGTTGGGTAGGAATGGTTCCTTCCTCACACTGGCTGCAGGGCAGAGGGCTGAATTCCAAGGCAGGGGGAGGGGCAGGGCCCCTTGCCCAAGGGGCTGTGGGGGAAGGGACCCCTGGGCCAGATCGGGGACTGCTGGGAGACCCCCTCTCCACCCGAGAGCTCACCTGGTCCAGGCCAAGGGTCTGGGTTGGGCCAGGCTGCCGGCTCCCTCTGAAGACAGACAGGGGTTCCTCGCCAACCAAAGTCCCCGAGGCCTCGTCAAGCAGGCGGCCTACCTAGGGCCGGCCGGCGTTGCCCTGCAGGTCTCTCCCACGGCAATGGTCACGGACAAGCTGTCTCCCATCGCCGTCACCTCCACCTTCGGTCAGGGGAACCCTGGCCTTTCCCACCGGCGGCCTGCGGGCTTGGGCCTGGGCTCCCTGCCAGGCCTGTCTCCCAGAGAGGAGAGGCCCAGAGTCTTCCCTCTGCCTTCTCCCTGACCTCTCTTTCTCTGTGTTTCTTTTCTGGCATGAGAGGGGCCCCTGCGCACCCCTACGACCCCTACCAATGAGCCAGCCCTTTCTCCTCTCGCCCTCCTCTTTCGGACCGTAGGAACGAGCGATTTCCTTTTCTCTGGGCTCTGGGGACGCAAATCGGCACTGCGTACCTATTGGGTGGTGAGACTTTTCCGCGGAAATCGTTTCTGCGCCCTTGAGGCGCTGCGGTCAAGTGGGCTTACAGGTCCAGGTGTTCCATGGACCAGGGACATTCTCAGCAATCATGGTGACCGTCCGAAGCGGACGTATGGCTTGTTTGGGCCCTGACTGGAGTCGTAACCATCACTTTTTAAAAATAAATAAATAAATAAATAAATAAATAAATAAATAAATAAATAAATAAGAACCCGTCCTCTTCAGCACATTTCGCTCGGCCAGAGCACGCCACGCAACCAGGTGATTTTCCTATTGATTGTCCTTCCTAGCTACCCTAGCAGGCAGTTCCACAGGTATCCTGTCAAGATTTCCACCCGAAAGCAGATAGCCCTTCTGGCCTTGGCGCAGCTGCCTAGTCGATAAAGCCCTGGGCACTGGTGCTCCTGAGGGCTGCGGGGACACCCGGGTCTACGCGGATGCAGGGTGGCTCTGGGCCCCAGGGCCCTGCCGGTGGGCCCTACTTGGGAATCCGTGCTCTTGCCTGGGGGGCGTCGGTTGCAGAGGGGCCTCCCGCCCCGTGCCTCTTCAGTCACTTTGGCTGCAGCTGAGCCTGGCACTGGGTTTGTGCATGCTCAGGAGACAGATTCCTGCATGTCTCTGGACAGGCCCCGTGCCAGCTGGGACCTGAGCCTCAGCCAGGTGCACCACCTGCGCTCAGGTTTCTTGGACTTGCCCAGGGCAGCTGAGAGGGAGAAGATGGCCCTCGCCACGGAGGGAAGCAATTAGTGCCGACACCTGCCAGCGGGAGAAGCGCATCCAACAGCCCTGTGGGATCCAAGCCCCCTCTCGCTCCATCCGCTGCCTCCGCCCCACCCCCTCTTCTCGGGGCGCCCAGCCGGCGCCGGGGGGCAGGCGCCAGGCCTCTCGCGCCGCCGTTGACCGCGCTCCGACGCCCGCCGAGCCGGGACCAGGGCGCAGGCGCCCCAGCGCCCTGGGCCGGCCACGCCCACCGCCGCCCAGGCGCGCAGGCGCCCCTCACCCCGGCCCCCCCACACACACACTCGCCCCGACCCCCGCCCCGCCTGGTTGCTCTGGAGACGGTGGCCGCTGGCGGGAGGTGCCCAAGGCCGGGAGTGGCAAGGCAGTTGTGACCGATGAGGGGGCCTTTGCTCCACCCGGCAGTTGTCCCCAGTGGCAGTGCCGGGACAGATGCGGCCGATAGGCATCCTGCCCAGACCCGCCGGATGCAGCCCGGGGAGCGTGTCCACTGCCAAGGAAACCTCAAGCGCTGGGGGGAAACGGGGTTCCGAAACCTAGACACCGAATGCCACCAGGAGCCCAAGGGCATGGAAGGGCTGGCGGACCCCTGACGTGGGAGGAGCCTGCTGGCTGGGGACTGGGCTAGAAGAGAAGCTCTGCTATTGTGTCCTGGACAGGTGTTCTCCCCTGGATGTCTGCTGAAAAGCCAAGAGACAGAAGAAGCTCCAGGAACAAGAAAGCGGCTCCCTTGCCCAAAGTCAGAGCCACAACTTCCACCGCTAGGGGCCACTGTTGGGTAGGAATGGTTCCTTCCTCACACTGGCTGCAGGGCAGAGGGCTGAATTCCAAGGCAGGGGGAGGGGCAGGGCCCCTTGCCCAAGGGGCTGTGGGGGAAGGGACCCCTGGGCCAGATCGGGGGACTGCTGGGAGACCCCCTCTCCACCCGAGAGCTCACCTGGTCCAGGCCAAGGGTCTGGGTTGGGCCAGGCTGCCGGCTCCCTCTGAAGACAGACAGGGGTTCCTCGCCAACCAAAGTCCCCGAGGCCTCGTCAAGCAGGCGGCCTACCTAGGGCCGGCCGCCGTTGCCCTGCAGGTCTCTCCCACGGCAATGGTCACGGACAAGCTGTCTCCCATCGCCGTCACCTCCACCTTCGGTCAGGGGAACCCTGGCCTTTCCCACCGGCGGCCTGCGGGCTTGGGCCTGGGCTCCCTGCCAGGCCTGTCTCCCAGAGAGGAGAGGCCCAGAGTCTTCCCTCTGCCTTCTCCCTGACCTCTCTTTCTCTGTGTTTCTTTTCTGGCATGAGAGGGGCCCCTGCGCACCCCTACGACCCCTACCAATGAGCCAGCCCTTTCTCCTCTCGCCCTCCTCTTTCGGACCGTAGGAACGAGCGATTTCCTTTTCTCTGGGCTCTGGGGACGCAAATCGGCACTGCGTACCTATTGGGTGGTGAGACTTTTCCGTGGAAATCGTTTCTGCGCCCTTGAGGCGCTGCGGTCAAGTGGGCTTACAGGTACAGGTTGTTCCATGGACCAGGGACATTCTCAGCAATCATGGTGACCGTCCGAAGCGGACGTATGGCTTGTTTGGGCCCTGACTGGAGTCGTAACCCATCACTTTTTAAAATAAATAAATAAATAAATAAATAAATAAATAAATAAATAAATAATAAATAAATAAGAACCCGTCCTCTTCAGCACATTTCGCTCGGCAGAGCACGCCACGCAACCAGGTGATTTTCCTATTGATTGTCCTTCCTAGCTACCCTAGCAGGCAGTTCCACAGGTATCCTGTCAAGATTTCCACCCGAAAGCAGATAGCCCTTCTGGCCTTGGCGCAGCTGCCTAGTCGATAAAGCCCTGGGCACTGGTGCTCCTGAGGGCTGCGGGGACACCCGGGTCTACGCGGATGGCAGGTGGCTCTGGGCCCCAGGGCCCTGCCGGTGGGCCCTACTTGGAATCCATGCTCTTGCTTGGGGGGCGTCGGTTGCAGAGGGGCCTCCGGCCCCGCGCCTCTTCAGTCACTTTGGCTGCAGCTGAGCCTGGCACTGGGTTTGTGCATGCTCAGGAGACAGATTCCTGCATGTCTCTGGACAGGCCCCGTGCCAGCTGGGACCTGAGCCTCAGCCCAGGTGCACCACCTGCGCTCAGGTTCTTGGACTTGCCCAGGCAGCTGAGAGGGAGAAGATGGCCCTCGCCACGGAGGGAAGCAATTAGTGCCGACACCTGCCAGCGGGAGAAGCGCATCCAACAGCCCTGTGGGATCCAAGCCCCCTCTCGCTCCATCCGCTGCCTCCGCCCCACCCCCTCTTCTCGGGGCGCCCAGCCGGCGCCGGGGGGCAGGCGCCGGGCCTCTCGCGCCGCCGTTGACCGCTCTCCGACGCCCGCCGAGCCGGGACCAGGCCACAGGCGCCCCAGCGCCCTGGGCCGGCCACGCCCACCGCCGCCCAGGCGCGCAGGCGCCACTCACCCCGGCCCCCGCACACTCGCCCCGCCCCCGCCCCGCCTGGTTGCTCTGGAGACGGTGGCCGCTGGCGGGAGGTGCCCAAGGCCGGGAGTGGCAAGACAGTTGTGACCGATGAGGGGGCCTTTGCTCCACCCGGCAGTTGTCCCCAGTGGCAGTGCCGGGACAGATGCGGCCGATAGGCATCCTGCCCAGACCCGCCGGATGCAGCCCGGGGAGCGTGTCCACTGCCAAGGAAACCTCAAGCGCTGGGGGAAACGGGGTTCCGAAACCTAGACACCGAATGCCACCAGGAGCCCACGGGCATGGAAGGGCTGGCGGACCCCTGGCGTGGGAGGAGCCTGCTGGCTGGGGACTGGGCTAGAAGAGAAGCTCTGCTATTGTGTCCTGGACAGGTGTTCTCCCCTGGATGTCTGCTGAAAAGCCAAGAGACAGAAGAAGCTCCAGGAACAAGAAAGCGTCTCCCTTGCCCAAAGTCAGAGCCACAACTTCCACCGCTAGGGGCCACTGTTGGGTAGGAATGGTTCCTTCCTCACACTGGCTGCAGGGCAGAGGGCTGAATTCCAAGGCAGGGGGAGGGGCAGGGCCCCTTGCCCAAGGGGCTGTGGGGGAAGGGACCCCTGGGCCAGATCGGGGACTGCTGGGAGACCCCCTCTCCACCCGAGAGCTCACCTGGTCCAGGCCAAGGGTCTGGGTTGGGCCAGGCTGCCGGCTCCCTCTGAAGACAGACAGGGGTTCCTCGCCAACCAAAGTCCCCGAGGCCTCGTCAAGCAGGCGGCCTACCTAGGGGCCGGCCGCCGTTGCCCTGCAGGTCTCTCCCACGGCAATGGTCACGGACAAGCTGTCTCCCATCGCCGTCACCTCCACCTTCGGTCAGGGGAACCCTGGCCTTTCCCACCGGCGGCCTGCGGGCTTGGGCCTGGGCTCCCTGCCAGGCCTGTCTCCCAGAGAGGAGAGGCCCCAGAGTCTTCCCTCTGCCTTCTCCCTGACCTCTCTTTCTCTGTGTTTCTTTTCTGGCATGAGAGGGGCCCCTGCGCACCCCCTACGACCCCTACCAATGAGCCAGCCCTTTCTCCCTCTCGCCCTCCTCTTTCGGACCGTAGGAACGAGCGATTTCCTTTTCTCTGGGCTCTGGGGACGCAAATCGGCACTGCGTACCTATTGGGTGGTGAGACTTTTCCGCGGAAATCGTTTCTGCGCCCTTGAGGCGCTGCGGTCAAGTGGGCTTACAGGTCCAGGTGTTCCATGGACCAGGGACATTCTCAGCAATCATGGTGACCGTCCGAAGCGGACGTATGGCTTGTTTGGGCCCTGACTGGAGTCGTAACCATCACTTTTTAAAAATAAATAAATAATAAATAAATAAATAAATAAATAAATAAATAAATGAATAAATAAATAAATAAATAAATAAGAACCCGTCCTCTTCAGCACATTTCGCTCGGCCAGAGCACGCCACGCAACAGGTGATTTTCCTATTGATTGTCCTTCCTAGCTACCCTAGCAGGCAGTTCCACAGGTATCCTGTCAAGATTTCCACCCGAAAGCAGATAGCCCTTCTGGCCTTGGCGCAGCTGCCTAGTCGATAAAGCCCTGGGCACTGGTGCTCCTGAGGGCTGCGGGGACACCCGGTCTACGCGGATGGCAGGTGGCTCTGGGCCCCAGGGCCCTGCCGGTGGGCCCTACTTGGGGAATCCGTGCTCTTGCCTGGGGGGCGTCGGTTGCAGAGGGGCCTCCCGCCCCGTGCCTCTTCAGTCACTTTGGCTGCAGCTGAGCCTGGCACTGGGTTTGTGCATGCTCAGGAGACAGATTCCTGCATGTCTCTGGACAGGCCCCGTGCCAGCTGGGACCTGAGCCTCAGCCCAGGTGCACCACCTGCGCTCAGGTTCTTGACTTGCCCAGGGCAGCTGAGAGGGAGAAGATGGCCCTCGCCACGGAGGGAAGCAATTAGTGCCGACACCTGCCAGCGGGGAGAAGCGCATCCAACAGCCCTGTGGGATCCAAGCCCCCTCTCGCTCCATCCGCTGCCTCCGCCCCACCCCCTCTTCTCGGGGCGCCCAGCCGGCGCCGGGGGGCAGGCGCCAGGCCTCTCGCGCCGCCGTTGACCGCGCTCCGACGCCCGCCGAGCCGGGACCAGGGCGCAGGCGCCCCAGCGCCCTGGGCCGGCCACGCCCACCGCCGCCCAGGCGCGCAGGCGCCCCTCACCCCGGCCCCCCCACACACACACTCGCCCCGACCCCGCCCCGCCTGGTTGCTCTGGAGACGGTGGCCGCTGGCGGGAGGTGCCCAAGGCCGGGAGTGGCAAGACAGTTGTGACCGATGAGGGGGCCTTTGCTCCACCCGGCAGTTGTCCCCAGTGGCAGTGCCGGGACAGATGCGGCCGATAGGCATCCTGCCCAGACCCGCCGGATGCAGCCCGGGGAGCGTGTCCACTGCCAAGGAAACCTCAAGCGCTGGGGGAAACGGGGTTCCGAAACCTAGACACCGAATGCCACCAGGAGCCCAAGGGCATGGAAGGGCTGGCGGACCCCTGACGTGGGAGGAGCCTGCTGGCTGGGGACTGGGCTAGAAGAGAAGCTCTGCTATTGTGTCCTGGACAGGTGTTCTCCCCTGGATGTCTGCTGAAAAGCCAAGAGACAGAAGAAGCTCCAGGAACAAGAAAGCGGCTCCCTTGCCCAAAGTCAGAGCCACAACTTCCACCGCTAGGGGCCACTGTTGGGTAGGAATGGTTCCTTCCTCACACTGGCTGCAGGGCAGAGGGCTGAATTCCAAGGCAGGGGGAGGGGCAGGGCCCCTTGCCCAAGGGGCTGTGGGGGAAGGGACCCCTGGGCCAGATCGGGGACTGCTGGGAGACCCCCTCTCCACCCGAGAGCTCACCTGGTCCAGGCCAAGGGTCTGGGTTGGGCCAGGCTGCCGGCTCCCTCTGAAGACAGACAGGGGTTCCTCGCCAACCAAAGTCCCCGAGGCCTCGTCAAGCAGGCGGCCTACCTAGGGCCGGCCGGCGTTGCCCTGCAGGTCTCTCCCACGGCAATGGTCACGGACAAGCTGTCTCCCATCGCCGTCACCTCCACCTTCGGTCAGGGGAACCCTGGCCTTTCCCACCGGCGGCCTGCGGGCTTGGGCCTGGGCTCCCTGCCAGGCCTGTCTCCCAGAGAGGCCTTTCTTTTCTGGCATGAGAGGGGCCCCTGCGCACCCCTACGACCCCTACCAATGAGCCAGCCCTTTCTCCTCTCGCCCTCCTCTTTCGGACCGTAGGAACGAGCGATTTCCTTTTCTCTGGGCTCTGGGGACGCAAATCGGCACTGCGTACCTGTTGGGTGGTGAGACTTTTCCACGGAAATCGTTTCTGCGCCCTTGAGGCGCTGCGGTCAAGTGGGCTTACAGGTCCAGGTGTTCCATGGACCAGGGACATTCTCAGCAGCCATGGTGACCGTCCGAAGCGGACGTATGGCTTGTTTGGGCCCTGACTGGAGTCGTAACCATCACTTTTTAAAAATAAATAAATAAATAAATAAATAAATAAATAAATAAGACCCCGTCCTCTTCAGCACATTTCGCTCGGCCAGAGCACGCCACGCAACCAGGTGATTTTCCTATTGATTGTCCTTCCTAGCTACCCTAGCAGGCAGTTCCACAGGTATCCTGTCAAGATTTCCACCCGAAAGCAGATAGCCCTTCTGGCCTTGGCGCAGCTGCCTAGTCGATAAAGCCCTGGGCACTGGTGCTCCTGAGGGCTGCGGGGACACCCGGGTCTACGCGGATGGCAGGTGGCTCTGGGCCCCAGGGCCCTGCCGGTGGGCCCTACTTGGGAATCCATGCTCTTGCTTGGGGGGCGTCGGTTGCAGAGGGGCCTCCGGCCCCGCGCCTCTTCAGTCACTTTGGCTGCAGCTGAGCCTGGCACTGGGTTTGTGCATGCTCAGGAGACAGATTCCTGCATGTCTCTGGACAGGCCCCGTGCCAGCTGGGACCTGAGCCTCAGCCCAGGTGCACCACCTGCGCTCAGGTTCTTGGACTTGCCCAGGGCAGCTGAGAGGGAGAAGATGGCCCTCGCCACGGAGGGAAGCAATTAGTGCCGACACCTGCCAGCGGGAGAAGCGCATCCAACAGCCCTGTGGGATCCAAGCCCCCTCTCGCTCCATCCGCTGCCTCCGCCCCACCCCCTCTTCTCGGGGCGCCCAGCCGGCGCCGGGGGGCAGGCGCCGGGCCTCTCGCGCCGCCGTTGACCGCTCTCCGACGCCCGCCGAGCCGGGACCAGGCCACAGGCGCCCCAGCGCCCTGGGCCGGCCACGCCCACCGCCGCCCAGGCGCGCAGGCGCCCCTCACCCCGGCCCCCGCACACTCGCCCCGCCCCCGCCCCGCCTGGTTGCTCTGGAGACGGTGGCCGCTGGCGGGAGGTGCCCAAGGCCGGGAGTGGCAAGACAGTTGTGACCGATGAGGGGGCCTTTGCTCCACCCGGCAGTTGTCCCCAGTGGCAGTGCCGGGACAGATGCGGCCGATAGGCATCCTGCCCAGACCCGCCGGATGCAGCCCGGGGAGCGTGTCCACTGCCAAGGAAACCTCAAGCGCTGGGGGAAACGGGGTTCCGAAACCTAGACACCGAATGCCACCAGGAGCCCACGGGCATGGAAGGGCTGGCGGACCCCTGGCGTGGGAGGAGCCTGCTGGCTGGGGACTGGGCTAGAAGAGAAGCTCTGCTATTGTGTCCTGGACAGGTGTTCTCCCCTGGATGTCTGCTGAAAAGCCAAGAGACAGAAGAAGCTCCAGGAACAAGAAAGCGTCTCCCTTGCCCAAAGTCAGAGCCACAACTTCCACCGCTAGGGGCCACTGTTGGGTAGGAATGGTTCCTTCCTCACACTGGCTGCAGGGCAGAGGGCTGAATTCCAAGGCAGGGGGAGGGGCAGGGCCCCTTGCCCAAGGGGCTGTGGGGGAAGGGACCCCTGGGCCAGATCGGGGACTGCTGGGAGACCCCCTCTCCACCCGAGAGCTCACCTGGTCCAGGCCAAGGGTCTGGGTTGGGCCAGGCTGCCGGCTCCCTCTGAAGACAGACAGGGGTTCCTCGCCAACCAAAGTCCCCGAGGCCTCGTCAAGCAGGCGGCCTACCTAGGGCCGGCCGCCGTTGCCCTGCAGGTCTCTCCCACGGCAATGGTCACGGACAAGCTGTCTCCCATCGCCGTCACCTCCACCTTCGGTCAGGGGAACCCTGGCCTTTCCCACCGGCGGCCTGCGGGCTTGGGCCTGGGCTCCCTGCCAGGCCTGTCTCCCAGAGAGGAGAGGCCCAGAGTCTTCCCTCTGCCTTCTCCCTGACCTCTCTTTCTCTGTGTTTCTTTTCTGGCATGAGAGGGGCCCCTGCGCACCCCTACGACCCCTACCAATGAGCCAGCCCTTTCTCCTCTCGCCCTCCTCTTTCGGACCGTAGGAACGAGCGATTTCCTTTTCTCTGGGCTCTGGGGACGCAAATCGGCACTGCGTACCTATTGGGTGGTGAGACTTTTCCGCGGAAATCGTTTCTGCGCCCTTGAGGCGCTGCGGTCAAGTGGGCTTACAGGTCCAGGTGTTCCATGGACCAGGGACATTCTCAGCAATCATGGTGACCGTCCGAAGCGGACGTATGGCTTGTTTGGGCCCTGACTGGAGTCGTAACCATCACTTTTTAAAAATAAATAAATAAATAAATAAATAAATAAATAAATAAATAAATAAATAAATGAATAAATAAATAAATAAATAAATAAGAACCCGTCCTCTTCAGCACATTTCGCTCGGCCAGAGCACGCCACGCAACCAGGTGATTTTCCTATTGATTGTCCTTCCTAGCTACCCTAGCAGGCAGTTCCACAGGTATCCTGTCAAGATTTCCACCCGAAAGCAGATAGCCCTTCTGGCCTTGGCGCAGCTGCCTAGTCGATAAAGCCCTGGGCACTGGTGCTCCTGAGGGCTGCGGGGACACCCGGGTCTACGCGGATGGCAGGTGGCTCTGGGCCCCAGGGCCCTGCCGGTGGGCCCTACTTGGGAATCCGTGCTCTTGCCTGGGGGGCGTCGGTTGCAGAGGGGCCTCCCGCCCCGTGCCTCTTCAGTCACTTTGGCTGCAGCTGAGCCTGGCACTGGGTTTGTGCATGCTCAGGAGACAGATTCCTGCATGTCTCTGGACAGGCCCCGTGCCAGCTGGGACCTGAGCCTCAGCCCAGGTGCACCACCTGCGCTCAGGTTCTTGGACTTGCCCAGGGCAGCTGAGAGGGAGAAGATGGCCCTCGCCACGGAGGGAAGCAATTAGTGCCGACACCTGCCAGCGGGAGAAGCGCATCCAACAGCCCTGTGGGATCCAAGCCCCCTCTCGCTCCATCCGCTGCCTCCGCCCCACCCCCTCTTC
Organism: Dasypus novemcinctus; assembly: GCF_030445035.2. Lineage (NCBI taxonomy): Eukaryota > Metazoa > Chordata > Mammalia > Cingulata > Dasypodidae > Dasypus > Dasypus novemcinctus. The sequence goes on along the minus strand of NC_080702.1, from coordinate 16,494,403 downwards.
TCGGGGCGCCCAGCCGGCGCCGGGGGGCAGGCGCCAGGCCTCTCGCGCCGCCGTTGACCGCGCTCCGACGCCCGCCGAGCCGGGACCAGGGCGCAGGCGCCCCAGCGCCCTGGGCCGGCCACGCCCACCGCCGCCCAGGCGCGCAGGCGCCCCTCACCCCGGCCCCCCCACACACACACTCGCCCCGACCCCGCCCCGCCTGGTTGCTCTGGAGACGGTGGCCGCTGGCGGGAGGTGCCCAAGGCCGGGAGTGGCAAGACAGTTGTGACCGATGAGGGGGCCTTTGCTCCACCCGGCAGTTGTCCCCAGTGGCAGTGCCGGGACAGATGCGGCCGATAGGCATCCTGCCCAGACCCGCCGGATGCAGCCCGGGGAGCGTGTCCACTGCCAAGGAAACCTCAAGCGCTGGGGGAAACGGGGTTCCGAAACCTAGACACCGAATGCCACCAGGAGCCCAAGGGCATGGAAGGGCTGGCGGACCCCTGACGTGGGAGGAGCCTGCTGGCTGGGGACTGGGCTAGAAGAGAAGCTCTGCTATTGTGTCCTGGACAGGTGTTCTCCCCTGGATGTCTGCTGAAAAGCCAAGAGACAGAAGAAGCTCCAGGAACAAGAAAGCGGCTCCCTTGCCCAAAGTCAGAGCCACAACTTCCACCGCTAGGGGCCACTGTTGGGTAGGAATGGTTCCTTCCTCACACTGGCTGCAGGGCAGAGGGCTGAATTCCAAGGCAGGGGGAGGGGCAGGGCCCCTTGCCCAAGGGGCTGTGGGGGAAGGGACCCCTGGGCCAGATCGGGGACTGCTGGGAGACCCCCTCTCCACCCGAGAGCTCACCTGGTCCAGGCCAAGGGTCTGGGTTGGGCCAGGCTGCCGGCTCCCTCTGAAGACAGACAGGGGTTCCTCGCCAACCAAAGTCCCCGAGGCCTCGTCAAGCAGGCGGCCTACCTAGGGCCGGCCGGCGTTGCCCTGCAGGTCTCTCCCACGGCAATGGTCACGGACAAGCTGTCTCCCATCGCCGTCACCTCCACCTTCGGTCAGGGGAACCCTGGCCTTTCCCACCGGCGGCCTGCGGGCTTGGGCCTGGGCTCCCTGCCAGGCCTGTCTCCCAGAGAGGCCTTTCTTTTCTGGCATGAGAGGGGCCCCTGCGCACCCCTACGACCCCTACCAATGAGCCAGCCCTTTCTCCTCTCGCCCTCCTCTTTCGGACCGTAGGAACGAGCGATTTCCTTTTCTCTGGGCTCTGGGGACGCAAATCGGCACTGCGTACCTGTTGGGTGGTGAGACTTTTCCACGGAAATCGTTTCTGCGCCCTTGAGGCGCTGCGGTCAAGTGGGCTTACAGGTCCAGGTGTTCCATGGACCAGGGACATTCTCAGCAGCCATGGTGACCGTCCGAAGCGGACGTATGGCTTGTTTGGGCCCTGACTGGAGTCGTAACCATCACTTTTTAAAAATAAATAAATAAATAAATAAATAAATAAATAAATAAATAAGACCCCGTCCTCTTCAGCACATTTCGCTCGGCCAGAGCACGCCACGCAACCAGGTGATTTTCCTATTGATTGTCCTTCCTAGCTACCCTAGCAGGCAGTTCCACAGGTATCCTGTCAAGATTTCCACCCGAAAGCAGATAGCCCTTCTGGCCTTGGCGCAGCTGCCTAGTCGATAAAGCCCTGGGCACTGGTGCTCCTGAGGGCTGCGGGGACACCCGGGTCTACGCGGATGGCAGGTGGCTCTGGGCCCCAGGGCCCTGCCGGTGGGCCCTACTTGGGAATCCATGCTCTTGCTTGGGGGGCGTCGGTTGCAGAGGGGCCTCCGGCCCCGCGCCTCTTCAGTCACTTTGGCTGCAGCTGAGCCTGGCACTGGGTTTGTGCATGCTCAGGAGACAGATTCCTGCATGTCTCTGGACAGGCCCCGTGCCAGCTGGGACCTGAGCCTCAGCCCAGGTGCACCACCTGCGCTCAGGTTCTTGGACTTGCCCAGGGCAGCTGAGAGGGAGAAGATGGCCCTCGCCACGGAGGGAAGCAATTAGTGCCGACACCTGCCAGCGGGAGAAGCGCATCCAACAGCCCTGTGGGATCCAAGCCCCCTCTCGCTCCATCCGCTGCCTCCGCCCCACCCCCTCTTCTCGGGGCGCCCAGCCGGCGCCGGGGGGCAGGCGCCGGGCCTCTCGCGCCGCCGTTGACCGCTCTCCGACGCCCGCCGAGCCGGGACCAGGCCACAGGCGCCCCAGCGCCCTGGGCCGGCCACGCCCACCGCCGCCCAGGCGCGCAGGCGCCCCTCACCCCGGCCCCCGCACACTCGCCCCGCCCCCGCCCCGCCTGGTTGCTCTGGAGACGGTGGCCGCTGGCGGGAGGTGCCCAAGGCCGGGAGTGGCAAGACAGTTGTGACCGATGAGGGGGCCTTTGCTCCACCCGGCAGTTGTCCCCAGTGGCAGTGCCGGGACAGATGCGGCCGATAGGCATCCTGCCCAGACCCGCCGGATGCAGCCCGGGGAGCGTGTCCACTGCCAAGGAAACCTCAAGCGCTGGGGGAAACGGGGTTCCGAAACCTAGACACCGAATGCCACCAGGAGCCCACGGGCATGGAAGGGCTGGCGGACCCCTGGCGTGGGAGGAGCCTGCTGGCTGGGGACTGGGCTAGAAGAGAAGCTCTGCTATTGTGTCCTGGACAGGTGTTCTCCCCTGGATGTCTGCTGAAAAGCCAAGAGACAGAAGAAGCTCCAGGAACAAGAAAGCGTCTCCCTTGCCCAAAGTCAGAGCCACAACTTCCACCGCTAGGGGCCACTGTTGGGTAGGAATGGTTCCTTCCTCACACTGGCTGCAGGGCAGAGGGCTGAATTCCAAGGCAGGGGGAGGGGCAGGGCCCCTTGCCCAAGGGGCTGTGGGGGAAGGGACCCCTGGGCCAGATCGGGGACTGCTGGGAGACCCCCTCTCCACCCGAGAGCTCACCTGGTCCAGGCCAAGGGTCTGGGTTGGGCCAGGCTGCCGGCTCCCTCTGAAGACAGACAGGGGTTCCTCGCCAACCAAAGTCCCCGAGGCCTCGTCAAGCAGGCGGCCTACCTAGGGCCGGCCGGCGTTGCCCTGCAGGTCTCTCCCACGGCAATGGTCACGGACAAGCTGTCTCCCATCGCCGTCACCTCCACCTTCGGTCAGGGGAACCCTGGCCTTTCCCACCGGCGGCCTGCGGGCTTGGGCCTGGGCTCCCTGCCAGGCCTGTCTCCCAGAGAGGAGAGGCCCAGAGTCTTCCCTCTGCCTTCTCCCTGACCTCTCTTTCTCTGTGTTTCTTTTCTGGCATGAGAGGGGCCCCTGCGCACCCCTACGACCCCTACCAATGAGCCAGCCCTTTCTCCTCTCGCCCTCCTCTTTCGGACCGTAGGAAAGAGCGATTTCCTTTTCTCTGGGCTCTGGGGACGCAAATCGGCACTGCGTACCTATTGGGTGGTGAGACTTTTCCGCGGAAATCGTTTCTGCGCCCTTGAGGCGCTGCGGTCAAGTGGGCTTACAGGTCCAGGTGTTCCATGGACCAGGGACATTCTCAGCAATCATGGTGACCGTCCGAAGCGGACGTATGGCTTGTTTGGGCCCTGACTGGAGTCGTAACCATCACTTTTTAAAAATAAATAAATAAATAAATAAATAAATAAATAAATAAATAAATAAATAAATAAATAAATGAATGAATAAATAAATAAATAAATAAATAAGAACCCGTCCTCTTCAGCACATTTCGCTCGGCCAGAGCACGCCACGCAACCAGGTGATTTTCCTATTGATTGTCCTTCCTAGCTACCCTAGCAGGCAGTTCCACAGGTATCCTGTCAAGATTTCCACCCGAAAGCAGATAGCCCTTCTGGCCTTGGCGCAGCTGCCTAGTCGATAAAGCCCTGGGCACTGGTGCTCCTGAGGGCTGCGGGGACACCCGGGTCTACGCGGATGGCAGGTGGCTCTGGGCCCCAGGGCCCTGCCGGTGGGCCCTACTTGGGAATCCGTGCTCTTGCCTGGGGGGCGTCGGTTGCAGAGGGGCCTCCCGCCCCGTGCCTCTTCAGTCACTTTGGCTGCAGCTGAGCCTGGCACTGGGTTTGTGCATGCTCAGGAGACAGATTCCTGCATGTCTCTGGACAGGCCCCGTGCCAGCTGGGACCTGAGCCTCAGCCCAGGTGCACCACCTGCGCTCAGGTTCTTGGACTTGCCCAGGGCAGCTGAGAGGGAGAAGATGGCCCTCGCCACGGAGGGAAGCAATTAGTGCCGACACCTGCCAGCGGGAGAAGCGCATCCAACAGCCCTGTGGGATCCAAGCCCCCTCTCGCTCCATCCGCTGCCTCCGCCCCACCCCCTCTTCTCGGGGCGCCCAGCCGGCGCCGGGGGGCAGGCGCCAGGCCTCTCGCGCCGCCGTTGACCGCGCTCCGACGCCCGCCGAGCCGGGACCAGGGCGCAGGCGCCCCAGCGCCCTGGGCCGGCCACGCCCACCGCCGCCCAGGCGCGCAGGCGCCCCTCACCCCGGCCCCCCCACACACACACTCGCCCCGACCCCGCCCCGCCTGGTTGCTCTGGAGACGGTGGCCGCTGGCGGGAGGTGCCCAAGGCCGGGAGTGGCAAGACAGTTGTGACCGATGAGGGGGCCTTTGCTCCACCCGGCAGTTGTCCCCAGTGGCAGTGCCGGGACAGATGCGGCCGATAGGCATCCTGCCCAGACCCGCCGGATGCAGCCCGGGGAGCGTGTCCACTGCCAAGGAAACCTCAAGCGCTGGGGGAAACGGGGTTCCGAAACCTAGACACCGAATGCCACCAGGAGCCCAAGGGCATGGAAGGGCTGGCGGACCCCTGACGTGGGAGGAGCCTGCTGGCTGGGGACTGGGCTAGAAGAGAAGCTCTGCTATTGTGTCCTGGACAGGTGTTCTCCCCTGGATGTCTGCTGAAAAGCCAAGAGACAGAAGAAGCTCCAGGAACAAGAAAGCGGCTCCCTTGCCCAAAGTCAGAGCCACAACTTCCACCGCTAGGGGCCACTGTTGGGTAGGAATGGTTCCTTCCTCACACTGGCTGCAGGGCAGAGGGCTGAATTCCAAGGCAGGGGGAGGGGCAGGGCCCCTTGCCCAAGGGGCTGTGGGGGAAGGGACCCCTGGGCCAGATCGGGGACTGCTGGGAGACCCCCTCTCCACCCGAGAGCTCACCTGGTCCAGGCCAAGGGTCTGGGTTGGGCCAGGCTGCCGGCTCCCTCTGAAGACAGACAGGGGTTCCTCGCCAACCAAAGTCCCCGAGGCCTCGTCAAGCAGGCGGCCTACCTAGGGCCGGCCGGCGTTGCCCTGCAGGTCTCTCCCACGGCAATGGTCACGGACAAGCTGTCTCCCATCGCCGTCACCTCCACCTTCGGTCAGGGGAACCCTGGCCTTTCCCACCGGCGGCCTGCGGGCTTGGGCCTGGGCTCCCTGCCAGGCCTGTCTCCCAGAGAGGCCTTTCTTTTCTGGCATGAGAGGGGCCCCTGCGCACCCCTACGACCCCTACCAATGAGCCAGCCCTTTCTCCTCTCGCCCTCCTCTTTCGGACCGTAGGAACGAGCGATTTCCTTTTCTCTGGGCTCTGGGGACGCAAATCGGCACTGCGTACCTGTTGGGTGGTGAGACTTTTCCACGGAAATCGTTTCTGCGCCCTTGAGGCGCTGCGGTCAAGTGGGCTTACAGGTCCAGGTGTTCCATGGACCAGGGACATTCTCAGCAGCCATGGTGACCGTCCGAAGCGGACGTATGGCTTGTTTGGGCCCTGACTGGAGTCGTAACCATCACTTTTTAAAAATAAATAAATAAATAAATAAATAAATAAATAAATAAGACCCCGTCCTCTTCAGCACATTTCGCTCGGCCAGAGCACGCCACGCAACCAGGTGATTTTCCTATTGATTGTCCTTCCTAGCTACCCTAGCAGGCAGTTCCACAGGTATCCTGTCAAGATTTCCACCCGAAAGCAGATAGCCCTTCTGGCCTTGGCGCAGCTGCCTAGTCGATAAAGCCCTGGGCACTGGTGCTCCTGAGGGCTGCGGGGACACCCGGGTCTACGCGGATGGCAGGTGGCTCTGGGCCCCAGGGCCCTGCCGGTGGGCCCTACTTGGGAATCCATGCTCTTGCTTGGGGGGCGTCGGTTGCAGAGGGGCCTCCGGCCCCGCGCCTCTTCAGTCACTTTGGCTGCAGCTGAGCCTGGCACTGGGTTTGTGCATGCTCAGGAGACAGATTCCTGCATGTCTCTGGACAGGCCCCGTGCCAGCTGGGACCTGAGCCTCAGCCCAGGTGCACCACCTGCGCTCAGGTTCTTGGACTTGCCCAGGGCAGCTGAGAGGGAGAAGATGGCCCTCGCCACGGAGGGAAGCAATTAGTGCCGACACCTGCCAGCGGGAGAAGCGCATCCAACAGCCCTGTGGGATCCAAGCCCCCTCTCGCTCCATCCGCTGCCTCCGCCCCACCCCCTCTTCTCGGGGCGCCCAGCCGGCGCCGGGGGGCAGGCGCCGGGCCTCTCGCGCCGCCGTTGACCGCTCTCCGACGCCCGCCGAGCCGGGACCAGGCCGCAGGCGCCCCAGCGCCCTGGGCCGGCCACGCCCACCGCCGCCCAGGCGCGCAGGCGCCCCTCACCCCGGCCCCCGCACACTCGCCCCGCCCCCGCCCCGCCTGGTTGCTCTGGAGACGGTGGCCGCTGGCGGGAGGTGCCCAAGGCCGGGAGTGGCAAGACAGTTGTGACCGATGAGGGGGCCTTTGCTCCACCCGGCAGTTGTCCCCAGTGGCAGTGCCGGGACAGATGCGGCCGATAGGCATCCTGCCCAGACCCGCCGGATGCAGCCCGGGGAGCGTGTCCACTGCCAAGGAAACCTCAAGCGCTGGGGGAAACGGGGTTCCGAAACCTAGACACCGAATGCCACCAGGAGCCCAAGGGCATGGAAGGGCTGGCGGACCCCTGACGTGGGAGGAGCCTGCTGGCTGGGGACTGGGCTAGAAGAGAAGCTCTGCTATTGTGTCCTGGACAGGTGTTCTCCCCTGGATGTCTGCTGAAAAGCCAAGAGACAGAAGAAGCTCCAGGAACAAGAAAGCGGCTCCCTTGCCCAAAGTCAGAGCCACAACTTCCACCGCTAGGGGCCACTGTTGGGTAGGAATGGTTCCTTCCTCACACTGGCTGCAGGGCAGAGGGCTGAATTCCAAGGCAGGGGGAGGGGCAGGGCCCCTTGCCCAAGGGGCTGTGGGGGAAGGGACCCCTGGGCCAGATCGGGGACTGCTGGGAGACCCCCTCTCCACCCGAGAGCTCACCTGGTCCAGGCCAAGGGTCTGGGTTGGGCCAGGCTGCCGGCTCCCTCTGAAGACAGACAGGGGTTCCTCGCCAACCAAAGTCCCCGAGGCCTCGTCAAGCAGGCGGCCTACCTAGGGCCGGCCGGCGTTGCCCTGCAGGTCTCTCCCACGGCAATGGTCACGGACAAGCTGTCTCCCATCGCCGTCACCTCCACCTTCGGTCAGGGGAACCCTGGCCTTTCCCACCGGCGGCCTGCGGGCTTGGGCCTGGGCTCCCTGCCAGGCCTGTCTCCCAGAGAGGCCTTTCCTTTCTGGCATGAGAGGGGCCCCTGCGCACCCCTACGACCCCTACCAATGAGCCAGCCCTTTCTCCTCTCGCCCTCCTCTTTCGGACCGTAGGAACGAGCGATTTCCTTTTCTCTGGGCTCTGGGGACGCAAATCGGCACTGCGTACCTGTTGGGTGGTGAGACTTTTCCACGGAAATCGTTTCTGCGCCCTTGAGGCGCTGCGGTCAAGTGGGCTTACAGGTCCAGGTGTTCCATGGACCAGGGACATTCTCAGCAGCCATGGTGACCGTCCGAAGCGGACGTATGGCTTGTTTGGGCCCTGACTGGAGTCGTAACCATCACTTTTTAAAAATAAATAAATAAATAAATAAATAAATAAATAAATAAATAAATAAGAACCCGTCCTCTTCAGCACATTTCGCTCGGCCAGAGCACGCCACGCAACCAGGTGATTTTCCTATTGATTGTCCTTCCTAGCTACCCTAGCAGGCAGTTCCACAGGTATCCTGTCAAGATTTCCACCCGAAAGCAGATAGCCCTTCTGGCCTTGGCGCAGCTGCCTAGTCGATAAAGCCCTGGGCACTGGTGCTCCTGAGGGCTGCGGGGACACCCGGGTCTACGCGGATGGCAGGTGGCTCTGGGCCCCAGGGCCCTGCCGGTGGGCCCTACTTGGGAATCCATGCTCTTGCTTGGGGGGCGTCGGTTGCAGAGGGGCCTCCGGCCCCGCGCCTCTTCAGTCACTTTGGCTGCAGCTGAGCCTGGCACTGGGTTTGTGCATGCTCAGGAGACAGATTCCTGCATGTCTCTGGACAGGCCCCGTGCCAGCTGGGACCTGAGCCTCAGCCCAGGTGCACCACCTGCGCTCAGGTTCTTGGACTTGCCCAGGGCAGCTGAGAGGGAGAAGATGGCCCTCGCCACGGAGGGAAGCAATTAGTGCCGACACCTGCCAGCGGGAGAAGCGCATCCAACAGCCCTGTGGGATCCAAGCCCCCTCTCGCTCCATCCGCTGCCTCCGCCCCACCCCCTCTTCTCGGGGCGCCCAGCCGGCGCCGGGGGGCAGGCGCCGGGCCTCTCGCGCCGCCGTTGACCGCTCTCCGACGCCCGCCGAGCCGGGACCAGGCCGCAGGCGCCCCAGCGCCCTGGGCCGGCCACGCCCACCGCCGCCCAGGCGCGCAGGCGCCCCTCACCCCGGCCCCCGCACACTCACCCCGCCCCCGCCCCGCCTGGTTGCTCTGGAGACGGTGGCCGCTGGCGGGAGGTGCCCAAGGCCGGGAGTGGCAAGACAGTTGTGACCGATGAGGGGGCCTTTGCTCCACCCGGCAGTTGTCCCCAGTGGCAGTGCCGGGACAGATGCGGCCGATAGGCATCCTGCCCAGACCCGCCGGATGCAGCCCGGGGAGCGTGTCCACTGCCAAGGAAACCTCAAGCGCTGGGGGAAACGGGGTTCCGAAACCTAGACACCGAATGCCACCAGGAGCCCAAGGGCATGGAAGGGCTGGCGGACCCCTGACGTGGGAGGAGCCTGCTGGCTGGGGACTGGGCTAGAAGAGAAGCTCTGCTATTGTGTCCTGGACAGGTGTTCTCCCCTGGATGTCTGCTGAAAAGCCAAGAGACAGAAGAAGCTCCAGGAACAAGAAAGCGGCTCCCTTGCCCAAAGTCAGAGCCACAACTTCCACCGCTAGGGGCCACTGTTGGGTAGGAATGGTTCCTTCCTCACACTGGCTGCAGGGCAGAGGGCTGAATTCCAAGGCAGGGGGAGGGGCAGGGCCCCTTGCCCAAGGGGCTGTGGGGGAAGGGACCCCTGGGCCAGATCGGGGACTGCTGGGAGACCCCCTCTCCACCCGAGAGCTCACCTGGTCCAGGCCAAGGGTCTGGGTTGGGCCAGGCTGCCGGCTCCCTCTGAAGACAGACAGGGGTTCCTCGCCAACCAAAGTCCCCGAGGCCTCGTCAAGCAGGCGGCCTACCTAGGGCCGGCCGGCGTTGCCCTGCAGGTCTCTCCCACGGCAATGGTCACGGACAAGCTGTCTCCCATCGCCGTCACCTCCACCTTCGGTCAGGGGAACCCTGGCCTTTCCCACCGGCGGCCTGCGGGCTTGGGCCTGGGCTCCCTGCCAGGCCTGTCTCCCAGAGAGGCCTTTCTTTTCTGGCATGAGAGGGGCCCCTGCGCACCCCTACGACCCCTACCAATGAGCCAGCCCTTTCTCCTCTCGCCCTCCTCTTTCGGACCGTAGGAACGAGCGATTTCCTTTTCTCTGGGCTCTGGGGACGCAAATCGGCACTGCGTACCTGTTGGGTGGTGAGACTTTTCCACGGAAATCGTTTCTGCGCCCTTGAGGCGCTGCGGTCAAGTGGGCTTACAGGTCCAGGTGTTCCATGGACCAGGGACATTCTCAGCAGCCATGGTGACCGTCCGAAGCGGACGTATGGCTTGTTTGGGCAGTGACTGGAGTCGTAACCATCACTTTTTAAAAATAAATAAATAAATAAATAAATAAATAAATAAATAAATAAATAAGAACCCGTCCTCTTCAGCACATTTCGCTCGGCCAGAGCACGCCACGCAACCAGGTGATTTTCCTATTGATTGTCCTTCCTAGCTACCCTAGCAGGCAGTTCCACAGGTATCCTGTCAAGATTTCCACCCGAAAGCAGATAGCCCTTCTGGCCTTGGCGCAGCTGCCTAGTCGATAAAGCCCTGGGCACTGGTGCTCCTGAGGGCTGCGGGGACACCCGGGTCTACGCGGATGGCAGGTGGCTCTGGGCCCCAGGGCCCTGCCGGTGGGCCCTACTTGGGAATCCATGCTCTTGCTTGGGGGGCGTCGGTTGCAGAGGGGCCTCCGGCCCCGCGCCTCTTCAGTCACTTTGGCTGCAGCTGAGCCTGGCACTGGGTTTGTGCATGCTCAGGAGACAGATTCCTGCATGTCTCTGGACAGGCCCCGTGCCAGCTGGGACCTGAGCCTCAGCCCAGGTGCACCACCTGCGCTCAGGTTCTTGGACTTGCCCAGGGCAGCTGAGAGGGAGAAGATGGCCCTCGCCACGGAGGGAAGCAATTAGTGCCGACACCTGCCAGCGGGAGAAGCGCATCCAACAGCCCTGTGGGATCCAAGCCCCCTCTCGCTCCATCCGCTGCCTCCGCCCCACCCCCTCTTCTCGGGGCGCCCAGCCGGCGCCGGGGGGCAGGCGCCGGGCCTCTCGCGCCGCCGTTGACCGCTCTCCGACGCCCGCCGAGCCGGGACCAGGCCGCAGGCGCCCCAGCGCCCTGGGCCGGCCACGCCCACCGCCGCCCAGGCGCGCAGGCGCCCCTCACCCCGGCCCCCGCACACTCGCCCCGCCCCCGCCCCGCCTGGTTGCTCTGGAGACGGTGGCCGCTGGCGGGAGGTGCCCAAGGCCGGGAGTGGCAAGACAGTTGTGACCGATGAGGGGGCCTTTGCTCCACCCGGCAGTTGTCCCCAGTGGCAGTGCCGGGACAGATGCGGCCGATAGGCATCCTGCCCAGACCCGCCGGATGCAGCCCGGGGAGCGTGTCCACTGCCAAGGAAACCTCAAGCGCTGGGGGAAACGGGGTTCCGAAACCTAGACACCGAATGCCACCAGGAGCCCAAGGGCATGGAAGGGCTGGCGGACCCCTGACGTGGGAGGAGCCTGCTGGCTGGGGACTGGGCTAGAAGAGAAGCTCTGCTATTGTGTCCTGGACAGGTGTTCTCCCCTGGATGTCTGCTGAAAAGCCAAGAGACAGAAGAAGCTCCAGGAACAAGAAAGCGGCTCCCTTGCCCAAAGTCAGAGCCACAACTTCCACCGCTAGGGGCCACTGTTGGGTAGGAATGGTTCCTTCCTCACACTGGCTGCAGGGCAGAGGGCTGAATTCCAAGGCAGGGGGAGGGGCAGGGCCCCTTGCCCAAGGGGCTGTGGGGGAAGGGACCCCTGGGCCAGATCGGGGACTGCTGGGAGACCCCCTCTCCACCCGAGAGCTCACCTGGTCCAGGCCAAGGGTCTGGGTTGGGCCAGGCTGCCGGCTCCCTCTGAAGACAGACAGGGGTTCCTCGCCAACCAAAGTCCCCGAGGCCTCGTCAAGCAGGCGGCCTACCTAGGGCCGGCCGGCGTTGCCCTGCAGGTCTCTCCCACGGCAATGGTCACGGACAAGCTGTCTCCCATCGCCGTCACCTCCACCTTCGGTCAGGGGAACCCTGGCCTTTCCCACCGGCGGCCTGCGGGCTTGGGCCTGGGCTCCCTGCCAGGCCTGTCTCCCAGAGAGGCCTTTCTTTTCTGGCATGAGAGGGGCCCCTGCGCACCCCTACGACCCCTACCAATGAGCCAGCCCTTTCTCCTCTCGCCCTCCTCTTTCGGACCGTAGGAACGAGCGATTTCCTTTTCTCTGGGCTCTGGGGACGCAAATCGGCACTGCGTACCTGTTGGGTGGTGAGACTTTTCCACGGAAATCGTTTCTGCGCCCTTGAGGCGCTGCGGTCAAGTGGGCTTACAGGTCCAGGTGTTCCATGGACCAGGGACATTCTCAGCAGCCATGGTGACCGTCCGAAGCGGACGTATGGCTTGTTTGGGCAGTGACTGGAGTCGTAACCATCACTTTTTAAAAATAAATAAATAAATAAATAAATAAATAAATAAATAAATAAATAAGAACCCGTCCTCTTCAGCACATTTCGCTCGGCCAGAGCACGCCACGCAACCAGGTGATTTTCCTATTGATTGTCCTTCCTAGCTACCCTAGCAGGCAGTTCCACAGGTATCCTGTCAAGATTTCCACCCGAAAGCAGATAGCCCTTCTGGCCTTGGCGCAGCTGCCTAGTCGATAAAGCCCTGGGCACTGGTGCTCCTGAGGGCTGCGGGGACACCCGGGTCTACGCGGATGGCAGGTGGGTCTGGGCCCCAGGGCCCTGCCGGTGGGCCCTACTTGGGAATCCATGCTCTTGCTTGGGGGGCGTCGGTTGCAGAGGGGCCTCCGGCCCCGCGCCTCTTCAGTCACTTTGGCTGCAGCTGAGCCTGGCACTGGGTTTGTGCATGCTCAGGAGACAGATTCCTGCATGTCTCTGGACAGGCCCCGTGCCAGCTGGGACCTGAGCCTCAGCCCAGGTGCACCACCTGCGCTCAGGTTCTTGGACTTGCCCAGGGCAGCTGAGAGGGAGAAGATGGCCCTCGCCACGGAGGGAAGCAATTAGTGCCGACACCTGCCAGCGGGAGAAGCGCATCCAACAGCCCTGTGGGATCCAAGCCCCCTCTCGCTCCATCCGCTGCCTCCGCCCCACCCCCTCTTCTCGGGGCGCCCAGCCGGCGCCGGGGGGCAGGCGCCGGGCCTCTCGCGCCGCCGTTGACCGCTCTCCGACGCCCGCCGAGCCGGGACCAGGCCGCAGGCGCCCCAGCGCCCTGGGCCGGCCACGCCCACCGCCGCCCAGGCGCGCAGGCGCCCCTCACCCCGGCCCCCGCACACTCGCCCCGCCCCCGCCCCGCCTGGTTGCTCTGGAGACGGTGGCCGCTGGCGGGAGGTGCCCAAGGCCGGGAGTGGCAAGACAGTTGTGACCGATGAGGGGGCCTTTGCTCCACCCGGCAGTTGTCCCCAGTGGCAGTGCCGGGACAGATGCGGCCGATAGGCATCCTGCCCAGACCCGCCGGATGCAGCCCGGGGAGCGTGTCCACTGCCAAGGAAACCTCAAGCGCTGGGGGAAACGGGGTTCCGAAACCTAGACACCGAATGCCACCAGGAGCCCAAGGGCATGGAAGGGCTGGCGGACCCCTGACGTGGGAGGAGCCTGCTGGCTGGGGACTGGGCTAGAAGAGAAGCTCTGCTATTGTGTCCTGGACAGGTGTTCTCCCCTGGATGTCTGCTGAAAAGCCAAGAGACAGAAGAAGCTCCAGGAACAAGAAAGCGGCTCCCTTGCCCAAAGTCAGAGCCACAACTTCCACCGCTAGGGGCCACTGTTGGGTAGGAATGGTTCCTTCCTCACACTGGCTGCAGGGCAGAGGGCTGAATTCCAAGGCAGGGGGAGGGGCAGGGCCCCTTGCCCAAGGGGCTGTGGGGGAAGGGACCCCTGGGCCAGATCGGGGACTGCTGGGAGACCCCCTCTCCACCCGAGAGCTCACCTGGTCCAGGCCAAGGGTCTGGGTTGGGCCAGGCTGCCGGCTCCCTCTGAAGACAGACAGGGGTTCCTCGCCAACCAAAGTCCCCGAGGCCTCGTCAAGCAGGCGGCCTACCTAGGGCCGGCCGGCGTTGCCCTGCAGGTCTCTCCCACGGCAATGGTCACGGACAAGCTGTCTCCCATCGCCGTCACCTCCACCTTCGGTCAGGGGAACCCTGGCCTTTCCCACCGGCGGCCTGCGGGCTTGGGCCTGGGCTCCCTGCCAGGCCTGTCTCCCAGAGAGGCCTTTCTTTTCTGGCATGAGAGGGGCCCCTGCGCACCCCTACGACCCCTACCAATGAGCCAGCCCTTTCTCCTCTCGCCCTCCTCTTTCGGACCGTAGGAACGAGCGATTTCCTTTTCTCTGGGCTCTGGGGACGCAAATCGGCACTGCGTACCTGTTGGGTGGTGAGACTTTTCCACGGAAATCGTTTCTGCGCCCTTGAGGCGCTGCGGTCAAGTGGGCTTACAGGTCCAGGTGTTCCATGGACCAGGGACATTCTCAGCAGCCATGGTGACCGTCCGAAGCGGACGTATGGCTTGTTTGGGCCCTGACTGGAGTCGTAACCATCACTTTTTAAAAATAAATAAATAAATAAATAAATAAATAAATAAATAAGACCCCGTCCTCTTCAGCACATTTCGCTCGGCCAGAGCACGCCACGCAACCAGGTGATTTTCCTATTGATTGTCCTTCCTAGCTACCCTAGCAGGCAGTTCCACAGGTATCCTGTCAAGATTTCCACCCGAAAGCAGATAGCCCTTCTGGCCTTGGCGCAGCTGCCTAGTCGATAAAGCCCTGGGCACTGGTGCTCCTGAGGGCTGCGGGGACACCCGGGTCTACGCGGATGGCAGGTGGCTCTGGGCCCCAGGGCCCTGCCGGTGGGCCCTACTTGGGAATCCATGCTCTTGCTTGGGGGGCGTCGGTTGCAGAGGGGCCTCCGGCCCCGCGCCTCTTCAGTCACTTTGGCTGCAGCTGAGCCTGGCACTGGGTTTGTGCATGCTCAGGAGACAGATTCCTGCATGTCTCTGGACAGGCCCCGTGCCAGCTGGGACCTGAGCCTCAGCCCAGGTGCACCACCTGCGCTCAGGTTCTTGGACTTGCCCAGGGCAGCTGAGAGGGAGAAGATGGCCCTCGCCACGGAGGGAAGCAATTAGTGCCGACACCTGCCAGCGGGAGAAGCGCATCCAACAGCCCTGTGGGATCCAAGCCCCCTCTCGCTCCATCCGCTGCCTCCGCCCCACCCCCTCTTCTCGGGGCGCCCAGCCGGCGCCGGGGGGCAGGCGCCGGGCCTCTCGCGCCGCCGTTGACCGCTCTCCGACGCCCGCCGAGCCGGGACCAGGCCACAGGCGCCCCAGCGCCCTGGGCCGGCCACGCCCACCGCCGCCCAGGCGCGCAGGCGCCCCTCACCCCGGCCCCCGCACACTCGCCCCGCCCCCGCCCCGCCTGGTTGCTCTGGAGACGGTGGCCGCTGGCGGGAGGTGCCCAAGGCCGGGAGTGGCAAGACAGTTGTGACCGATGAGGGGGCCTTTGCTCCACCCGGCAGTTGTCCCCAGTGGCAGTGCCGGGACAGATGCGGCCGATAGGCATCCTGCCCAGACCCGCCGGATGCAGCCCGGGGAGCGTGTCCACTGCCAAGGAAACCTCAAGCGCTGGGGGAAACGGGGTTCCGAAACCTAGACACCGAATGCCACCAGGAGCCCACGGGCATGGAAGGGCTGGCGGACCCCTGGCGTGGGAGGAGCCTGCTGGCTGGGGACTGGGCTAGAAGAGAAGCTCTGCTATTGTGTCCTGGACAGGTGTTCTCCCCTGGATGTCTGCTGAAAAGCCAAGAGACAGAAGAAGCTCCAGGAACAAGAAAGCGTCTCCCTTGCCCAAAGTCAGAGCCACAACTTCCACCGCTAGGGGCCACTGTTGGGTAGGAATGGTTCCTTCCTCACACTGGCTGCAGGGCAGAGGGCTGAATTCCAAGGCAGGGGGAGGGGCAGGGCCCCTTGCCCAAGGGGCTGTGGGGGAAGGGACCCCTGGGCCAGATCGGGGACTGCTGGGAGACCCCCTCTCCACCCGAGAGCTCACCTGGTCCAGGCCAAGGGTCTGGGTTGGGCCAGGCTGCCGGCTCCCTCTGAAGACAGACAGGGGTTCCTCGCCAACCAAAGTCCCCGAGGCCTCGTCAAGCAGGCGGCCTACCTAGGGCCGGCCGGCGTTGCCCTGCAGGTCTCTCCCACGGCAATGGTCACGGACAAGCTGTCTCCCATCGCCGTCACCTCCACCTTCGGTCAGGGGAACCCTGGCCTTTCCCACCGGCGGCCTGCGGGCTTGGGCCTGGGCTCCCTGCCAGGCCTGTCTCCCAGAGAGGAGAGGCCCAGAGTCTTCCCTCTGCCTTCTCCCTGACCTCTCTTTCTCTGTGTTTCTTTTCTGGCATGAGAGGGGCCCCTGCGCACCCCTACGACCCCTACCAATGAGCCAGCCCTTTCTCCTCTCGCCCTCCTCTTTCGGACCGTAGGAAAGAGCGATTTCCTTTTCTCTGGGCTCTGGGGACGCAAATCGGCACTGCGTACCTATTGGGTGGTGAGACTTTTCCGCGGAAATCGTTTCTGCGCCCTTGAGGCGCTGCGGTCAAGTGGGCTTACAGGTCCAGGTGTTCCATGGACCAGGGACATTCTCAGCAATCATGGTGACCGTCCGAAGCGGACGTATGGCTTGTTTGGGCCCTGACTGGAGTCGTAACCATCACTTTTAAAAAATAAATAAATAAATAAATAAATAAATAAATAAATAAATAAATAAATAAATGAATGAATGAATAAATAAATAAATAAATAAATAAGAACCCGTCCTCTTCAGCACATTTCGCTCGGCCAGAGCACGCCACGCAACCAGGTGATTTTCCTATTGATTGTCCTTCCTAGCTACCCTAGCAGGCAGTTCCACAGGTATCCTGTCAAGATTTCCACCCGAAAGCAGATAGCCCTTCTGGCCTTGGCGCAGCTGCCTAGTCGATAAAGCCCTGGGCACTGGTGCTCCTGAGGGCTGCGGGGACACCCGGGTCTACGCGGATGGCAGGTGGCTCTGGGCCCCAGGGCCCTGCCGGTGGGCCCTACTTGGGAATCCGTGCTCTTGCCTGGGGGGCGTCGGTTGCAGAGGGGCCTCCCGCCCCGTGCCTCTTCAGTCACTTTGGCTGCAGCTGAGCCTGGCACTGGGTTTGTGCATGCTCAGGAGACAGATTCCTGCATGTCTCTGGACAGGCCCCGTGCCAGCTGGGACCTGAGCCTCAGCCCAGGTGCACCACCTGCGCTCAGGTTCTTGGACTTGCCCAGGGCAGCTGAGAGGGAGAAGATGGCCCTCGCCACGGAGGGAAGCAATTAGTGCCGACACCTGCCAGCGGGAGAAGCGCATCCAACAGCCCTGTGGGATCCAAGCCCCCTCTCGCTCCATCCGCTGCCTCCGCCCCACCCCCTCTTCTCGGGGCGCCCAGCCGGCGCCGGGGGGCAGGCGCCAGGCCTCTCGCGCCGCCGTTGACCGCGCTCCGACGCCCGCCGAGCCGGGACCAGGGCGCAGGCGCCCCAGCGCCCTGGGCCGGCCACGCCCACCGCCGCCCAGGCGCGCAGGCGCCCCTCACCCCGGCCCCCCCACACACACACTCGCCCCGACCCCGCCCCGCCTGGTTGCTCTGGAGACGGTGGCCGCTGGCGGGAGGTGCCCAAGGCCGGGAGTGGCAAGACAGTTGTGACCGATGAGGGGGCCTTTGCTCCACCCGGCAGTTGTCCCCAGTGGCAGTGCCGGGACAGATGCGGCCGATAGGCATCCTGCCCAGACCCGCCGGATGCAGCCCGGGGAGCGTGTCCACTGCCAAGGAAACCTCAAGCGCTGGGGGAAACGGGGTTCCGAAACCTAGACACCGAATGCCACCAGGAGCCCAAGGGCATGGAAGGGCTGGCGGACCCCTGACGTGGGAGGAGCCTGCTGGCTGGGGACTGGGCTAGAAGAGAAGCTCTGCTATTGTGTCCTGGACAGGTGTTCTCCCCTGGATGTCTGCTGAAAAGCCAAGAGACAGAAGAAGCTCCAGGAACAAGAAAGCGGCTCCCTTGCCCAAAGTCAGAGCCACAACTTCCACCGCTAGGGGCCACTGTTGGGTAGGAATGGTTCCTTCCTCACACTGGCTGCAGGGCAGAGGGCTGAATTCCAAGGCAGGGGGAGGGGCAGGGCCCCTTGCCCAAGGGGCTGTGGGGGAAGGGACCCCTGGGCCAGATCGGGGACTGCTGGGAGACCCCCTCTCCACCCGAGAGCTCACCTGGTCCAGGCCAAGGGTCTGGGTTGGGCCAGGCTGCCGGCTCCCTCTGAAGACAGACAGGGGTTCCTCGCCAACCAAAGTCCCCGAGGCCTCGTCAAGCAGGCGGCCTACCTAGGGCCGGCCGGCGTTGCCCTGCAGGTCTCTCCCACGGCAATGGTCACGGACAAGCTGTCTCCCATCGCCGTCACCTCCACCTTCGGTCAGGGGAACCCTGGCCTTTCCCACCGGCGGCCTGCGGGCTTGGGCCTGGGCTCCCTGCCAGGCCTGTCTCCCAGAGAGGCCTTTCTTTTCTGGCATGAGAGGGGCCCCTGCGCACCCCTACGACCCCTACCAATGAGCCAGCCCTTTCTCCTCTCGCCCTCCTCTTTCGGACCGTAGGAACGAGCGATTTCCTTTTCTCTGGGCTCTGGGGACGCAAATCGGCACTGCGTACCTGTTGGGTGGTGAGACTTTTCCACGGAAATCGTTTCTGCGCCCTTGAGGCGCTGCGGTCAAGTGGGCTTACAGGTCCAGGTGTTCCATGGACCAGGGACATTCTCAGCAGCCATGGTGACCGTCCGAAGCGGACGTATGGCTTGTTTGGGCCCTGACTGGAGTCGTAACCATCACTTTTTAAAAATAAATAAATAAATAAATAAATAAATAAGACCCCGTCCTCTTCAGCACATTTCGCTCGGCCAGAGCACGCCACGCAACCAGGTGATTTTCCTATTGATTGTCCTTCCTAGCTACCCTAGCAGGCAGTTCCACAGGTATCCTGTCAAGATTTCCACCCGAAAGCAGATAGCCCTTCTGGCCTTGGTGCAGCTGCCTAGTCGATAAAGCCCTGGGCACTGGTGCTCCTGAGGGCTGCGGGGACACCCGGGTCTACGCGGATGGCAGGTGGCTCTGGGCCCCAGGGCCCTGCCGGTGGGCCCTACTTGGGAATCCATGCTCTTGCTTGGGGGGCGTCGGTTGCAGAGGGGCCTCCGGCCCCGCGCCTCTTCAGTCACTTTGGCTGCAGCTGAGCCTGGCACTGGGTTTGTGCATGCTCAGGAGACAGATTCCTGCATGTCTCTGGACAGGCCCCGTGCCAGCTGGGACCTGAGCCTCAGCCCAGGTGCACCACCTGCGCTCAGGTTCTTGGACTTGCCCAGGGCAGCTGAGAGGGAGAAGATGGCCCTCGCCACGGAGGGAAGCAATTAGTGCCGACACCTGCCAGCGGGAGAAGCGCATCCAACAGCCCTGTGGGATCCAAGCCCCCTCTCGCTCCATCCGCTGCCTCCGCCCCACCCCCTCTTCTCGGGGCGCCCAGCCGGCGCCGGGGGGCAGGCGCCGGGCCTCTCGCGCCGCCGTTGACCGCTCTCCGACGCCCGCCGAGCCGGGACCAGGCCGCAGGCGCCCCAGCGCCCTGGGCCGGCC
Source organism: Dasypus novemcinctus (assembly GCF_030445035.2). NCBI lineage: Eukaryota > Metazoa > Chordata > Mammalia > Cingulata > Dasypodidae > Dasypus > Dasypus novemcinctus. Next base: position 16,475,039 of record NC_080702.1, on the reverse strand, counting down.
ACGCCCACCGCCGCCCAGGCGCGCAGGCGCCCCTCACCCCGGCCCCCGCACACTCGCCCCGCCCCCGCCCCGCCTGGTTGCTCTGGAGACGGTGGCCGCTGGCGGGAGGTGCCCAAGGCCGGGAGTGGCAAGACAGTTGTGACCGATGAGGGGGCCTTTGCTCCACCCGGCAGTTGTCCCCAGTGGCAGTGCCGGGACAGATGCGGCCGATAGGCATCCTGCCCAGACCCGCCGGATGCAGCCCGGGGAGCGTGTCCACTGCCAAGGAAACCTCAAGCGCTGGGGGAAACGGGGTTCCGAAACCTAGACACCGAATGCCACCAGGAGCCCAAGGGCATGGAAGGGCTGGCGGACCCCTGACGTGGGAGGAGCCTGCTGGCTGGGGACTGGGCTAGAAGAGAAGCTCTGCTATTGTGTCCTGGACAGGTGTTCTCCCCTGGATGTCTGCTGAAAAGCCAAGAGACAGAAGAAGCTCCAGGAACAAGAAAGCGGCTCCCTTGCCCAAAGTCAGAGCCACAACTTCCACCGCTAGGGGCCACTGTTGGGTAGGAATGGTTCCTTCCTCACACTGGCTGCAGGGCAGAGGGCTGAATTCCAAGGCAGGGGGAGGGGCAGGGCCCCTTGCCCAAGGGGCTGTGGGGGAAGGGACCCCTGGGCCAGATCGGGGACTGCTGGGAGACCCCCTCTCCACCCGAGAGCTCACCTGGTCCAGGCCAAGGGTCTGGGTTGGGCCAGGCTGCCGGCTCCCTCTGAAGACAGACAGGGGTTCCTCGCCAACCAAAGTCCCCGAGGCCTCGTCAAGCAGGCGGCCTACCTAGGGCCGGCCGGCGTTGCCCTGCAGGTCTCTCCCACGGCAATGGTCACGGACAAGCTGTCTCCCATCGCCGTCACCTCCACCTTCGGTCAGGGGAACCCTGGCCTTTCCCACCGGCGGCCTGCGGGCTTGGGCCTGGGCTCCCTGCCAGGCCTGTCTCCCAGAGAGGAGAGGCCCAGAGTCTTCCCTCTGCCTTCTCCCTGACCTCTCTTTCTCTGTGTTTCTTTTCTGGCATGAGAGGGGCCCCTGCGCACCCCTACGACCCCTACCAATGAGCCAGCCCTTTCTCCTCTCGCCCTCCTCTTTCGGACCGTAGGAAAGAGCGATTTCCTTTTCTCTGGGCTCTGGGGACGCAAATCGGCACTGCGTACCTATTGGGTGGTGAGACTTTTCCGCGGAAATCGTTTCTGCGCCCTTGAGGCGCTGCGGTCAAGTGGGCTTACAGGTCCAGGTGTTCCATGGACCAGGGACATTCTCAGCAATCATGGTGACCGTCCGAAGCGGACGTATGGCTTGTTTGGGCCCTGACTGGAGTCGTAACCATCACTTTTAAAAAATAAATAAATAAATAAATAAATAAATAAATAAATAAATAAATAAATAAATAAATGAATGAATGAATAAATAAATAAATAAATAAATAAGAACCCGTCCTCTTCAGCACATTTCGCTCGGCCAGAGCACGCCACGCAACCAGGTGATTTTCCTATTGATTGTCCTTCCTAGCTACCCTAGCAGGCAGTTCCACAGGTATCCTGTCAAGATTTCCACCCGAAAGCAGATAGCCCTTCTGGCCTTGGCGCAGCTGCCTAGTCGATAAAGCCCTGGGCACTGGTGCTCCTGAGGGCTGCGGGGACACCCGGGTCTACGCGGATGGCAGGTGGCTCTGGGCCCCAGGGCCCTGCCGGTGGGCCCTACTTGGGAATCCGTGCTCTTGCCTGGGGGGCGTCGGTTGCAGAGGGGCCTCCCGCCCCGTGCCTCTTCAGTCACTTTGGCTGCAGCTGAGCCTGGCACTGGGTTTGTGCATGCTCAGGAGACAGATTCCTGCATGTCTCTGGACAGGCCCCGTGCCAGCTGGGACCTGAGCCTCAGCCCAGGTGCACCACCTGCGCTCAGGTTCTTGGACTTGCCCAGGGCAGCTGAGAGGGAGAAGATGGCCCTCGCCACGGAGGGAAGCAATTAGTGCCGACACCTGCCAGCGGGAGAAGCGCATCCAACAGCCCTGTGGGATCCAAGCCCCCTCTCGCTCCATCCGCTGCCTCCGCCCCACCCCCTCTTCTCGGGGCGCCCAGCCGGCGCCGGGGGGCAGGCGCCAGGCCTCTCGCGCCGCCGTTGACCGCGCTCCGACGCCCGCCGAGCCGGGACCAGGGCGCAGGCGCCCCAGCGCCCTGGGCCGGCCACGCCCACCGCCGCCCAGGCGCGCAGGCGCCCCTCACCCCGGCCCCCCCACACACACACTCGCCCCGACCCCGCCCCGCCTGGTTGCTCTGGAGACGGTGGCCGCTGGCGGGAGGTGCCCAAGGCCGGGAGTGGCAAGACAGTTGTGACCGATGAGGGGGCCTTTGCTCCACCCGGCAGTTGTCCCCAGTGGCAGTGCCGGGACAGATGCGGCCGATAGGCATCCTGCCCAGACCCGCCGGATGCAGCCCGGGGAGCGTGTCCACTGCCAAGGAAACCTCAAGCGCTGGGGGAAACGGGGTTCCGAAACCTAGACACCGAATGCCACCAGGAGCCCAAGGGCATGGAAGGGCTGGCGGACCCCTGACGTGGGAGGAGCCTGCTGGCTGGGGACTGGGCTAGAAGAGAAGCTCTGCTATTGTGTCCTGGACAGGTGTTCTCCCCTGGATGTCTGCTGAAAAGCCAAGAGACAGAAGAAGCTCCAGGAACAAGAAAGCGGCTCCCTTGCCCAAAGTCAGAGCCACAACTTCCACCGCTAGGGGCCACTGTTGGGTAGGAATGGTTCCTTCCTCACACTGGCTGCAGGGCAGAGGGCTGAATTCCAAGGCAGGGGGAGGGGCAGGGCCCCTTGCCCAAGGGGCTGTGGGGGAAGGGACCCCTGGGCCAGATCGGGGACTGCTGGGAGACCCCCTCTCCACCCGAGAGCTCACCTGGTCCAGGCCAAGGGTCTGGGTTGGGCCAGGCTGCCGGCTCCCTCTGAAGACAGACAGGGGTTCCTCGCCAACCAAAGTCCCCGAGGCCTCGTCAAGCAGGCGGCCTACCTAGGGCCGGCCGGCGTTGCCCTGCAGGTCTCTCCCACGGCAATGGTCACGGACAAGCTGTCTCCCATCGCCGTCACCTCCACCTTCGGTCAGGGGAACCCTGGCCTTTCCCACCGGCGGCCTGCGGGCTTGGGCCTGGGCTCCCTGCCAGGCCTGTCTCCCAGAGAGGCCTTTCTTTTCTGGCATGAGAGGGGCCCCTGCGCACCCCTACGACCCCTACCAATGAGCCAGCCCTTTCTCCTCTCGCCCTCCTCTTTCGGACCGTAGGAACGAGCGATTTCCTTTTCTCTGGGCTCTGGGGACGCAAATCGGCACTGCGTACCTGTTGGGTGGTGAGACTTTTCCACGGAAATCGTTTCTGCGCCCTTGAGGCGCTGCGGTCAAGTGGGCTTACAGGTCCAGGTGTTCCATGGACCAGGGACATTCTCAGCAGCCATGGTGACCGTCCGAAGCGGACGTATGGCTTGTTTGGGCCCTGACTGGAGTCGTAACCATCACTTTTTAAAAATAAATAAATAAATAAATAAATAAATAAGACCCCGTCCTCTTCAGCACATTTCGCTCGGCCAGAGCACGCCACGCAACCAGGTGATTTTCCTATTGATTGTCCTTCCTAGCTACCCTAGCAGGCAGTTCCACAGGTATCCTGTCAAGATTTCCACCCGAAAGCAGATAGCCCTTCTGGCCTTGGTGCAGCTGCCTAGTCGATAAAGCCCTGGGCACTGGTGCTCCTGAGGGCTGCGGGGACACCCGGGTCTACGCGGATGGCAGGTGGCTCTGGGCCCCAGGGCCCTGCCGGTGGGCCCTACTTGGGAATCCATGCTCTTGCTTGGGGGGCGTCGGTTGCAGAGGGGCCTCCGGCCCCGCGCCTCTTCAGTCACTTTGGCTGCAGCTGAGCCTGGCACTGGGTTTGTGCATGCTCAGGAGACAGATTCCTGCATGTCTCTGGACAGGCCCCGTGCCAGCTGGGACCTGAGCCTCAGCCCAGGTGCACCACCTGCGCTCAGGTTCTTGGACTTGCCCAGGGCAGCTGAGAGGGAGAAGATGGCCCTCGCCACGGAGGGAAGCAATTAGTGCCGACACCTGCCAGCGGGAGAAGCGCATCCAACAGCCCTGTGGGATCCAAGCCCCCTCTCGCTCCATCCGCTGCCTCCGCCCCACCCCCTCTTCTCGGGGCGCCCAGCCGGCGCCGGGGGGCAGGCGCCGGGCCTCTCGCGCCGCCGTTGACCGCTCTCCGACGCCCGCCGAGCCGGGACCAGGCCGCAGGCGCCCCAGCGCCCTGGGCCGGCCACGCCCACCGCCGCCCAGGCGCGCAGGCGCCCCTCACCCCGGCCCCCGCACACTCGCCCCGCCCCCGCCCCGCCTGGTTGCTCTGGAGACGGTGGCCGCTGGCGGGAGGTGCCCAAGGCCGGGAGTGGCAAGACAGTTGTGACCGATGAGGGGGCCTTTGCTCCACCCGGCAGTTGTCCCCAGTGGCAGTGCCGGGACAGATGCGGCCGATAGGCATCCTGCCCAGACCCGCCGGATGCAGCCCGGGGAGCGTGTCCACTGCCAAGGAAACCTCAAGCGCTGGGGGAAACGGGGTTCCGAAACCTAGACACCGAATGCCACCAGGAGCCCAAGGGCATGGAAGGGCTGGCGGACCCCTGACGTGGGAGGAGCCTGCTGGCTGGGGACTGGGCTAGAAGAGAAGCTCTGCTATTGTGTCCTGGACAGGTGTTCTCCCCTGGATGTCTGCTGAAAAGCCAAGAGACAGAAGAAGCTCCAGGAACAAGAAAGCGGCTCCCTTGCCCAAAGTCAGAGCCACAACTTCCACCGCTAGGGGCCACTGTTGGGTAGGAATGGTTCCTTCCTCACACTGGCTGCAGGGCAGAGGGCTGAATTCCAAGGCAGGGGGAGGGGCAGGGCCCCTTGCCCAAGGGGCTGTGGGGGAAGGGACCCCTGGGCCAGATCGGGGACTGCTGGGAGACCCCCTCTCCACCCGAGAGCTCACCTGGTCCAGGCCAAGGGTCTGGGTTGGGCCAGGCTGCCGGCTCCCTCTGAAGACAGACAGGGGTTCCTCGCCAACCAAAGTCCCCGAGGCCTCGTCAAGCAGGCGGCCTACCTAGGGCCGGCCGGCGTTGCCCTGCAGGTCTCTCCCACGGCAATGGTCACGGACAAGCTGTCTCCCATCGCCGTCACCTCCACCTTCGGTCAGGGGAACCCTGGCCTTTCCCACCGGCGGCCTGCGGGCTTGGGCCTGGGCTCCCTGCCAGGCCTGTCTCCCAGAGAGGCCTTTCCTTTCTGGCATGAGAGGGGCCCCTGCGCACCCCTACGACCCCTACCAATGAGCCAGCCCTTTCTCCTCTCGCCCTCCTCTTTCGGACCGTAGGAACGAGCGATTTCCTTTTCTCTGGGCTCTGGGGACGCAAATCGGCACTGCGTACCTGTTGGGTGGTGAGACTTTTCCACGGAAATCGTTTCTGCGCCCTTGAGGCGCTGCGGTCAAGTGGGCTTACAGGTCCAGGTGTTCCATGGACCAGGGACATTCTCAGCAGCCATGGTGACCGTCCGAAGCGGACGTATGGCTTGTTTGGGCCCTGACTGGAGTCGTAACCATCACTTTTTAAAAATAAATAAATAAATAAATAAATAAATAAATAAATAAATAAGAACCCGTCCTCTTCAGCACATTTCGCTCGGCCAGAGCACGCCACGCAACCAGGTGATTTTCCTATTGATTGTCCTTCCTAGCTACCCTAGCAGGCAGTTCCACAGGTATCCTGTCAAGATTTCCACCCGAAAGCAGATAGCCCTTCTGGTCTTGGCGCAGCTGCCTAGTCGATAAAGCCCTGGGCACTGGTGCTCCTGAGGGCTGCGGGGACACCCGGGTCTACGCGGATGGCAGGTGGCTCTGGGCCCCAGGGCCCTGCCGGTGGGCCCTACTTGGGAATCCATGCTCTTGCTTGGGGGGCGTCGGTTGCAGAGGGGCCTCCGGCCCCGCGCCTCTTCAGTCACTTTGGCTGCAGCTGAGCCTGGCACTGGGTTTGTGCATGCTCAGGAGACAGATTCCTGCATGTCTCTGGACAGGCCCCGTGCCAGCTGGGACCTGAGCCTCAGCCCAGGTGCACCACCTGCGCTCAGGTTCTTGGACTTGCCCAGGGCAGCTGAGAGGGAGAAGATGGCCCTCGCCACGGAGGGAAGCAATTAGTGCCGACACCTGCCAGCGGGAGAAGCGCATCCAACAGCCCTGTGGGATCCAAGCCCCCTCTCGCTCCATCCGCTGCCTCCGCCCCACCCCCTCTTCTCGGGGCGCCCAGCCGGCGCCGGGGGGCAGGCGCCGGGCCTCTCGCGCCGCCGTTGACCGCTCTCCGACGCCCGCCGAGCCGGGACCAGGCCGCAGGCGCCCCAGCGCCCTGGGCCGGCCACGCCCACCGCCGCCCAGGCGCGCAGGCGCCCCTCACCCCGGCCCCCGCACACTCGCCCCGCCCCCGCCCCGCCTGGTTGCTCTGGAGACGGTGGCCGCTGGCGGGAGGTGCCCAAGGCCGGGAGTGGCAAGACAGTTGTGACCGATGAGGGGGCCTTTGCTCCACCCGGCAGTTGTCCCCAGTGGCAGTGCCGGGACAGATGCGGCCGATAGGCATCCTGCCCAGACCCGCCGGATGCAGCCCGGGGAGCGTGTCCACTGCCAAGGAAACCTCAAGCGCTGGGGGAAACGGGGTTCCGAAACCTAGACACCGAATGCCACCAGGAGCCCAAGGGCATGGAAGGGCTGGCGGACCCCTGACGTGGGAGGAGCCTGCTGGCTGGGGACTGGGCTAGAAGAGAAGCTCTGCTATTGTGTCCTGGACAGGTGTTCTCCCCTGGATGTCTGCTGAAAAGCCAAGAGACAGAAGAAGCTCCAGGAACAAGAAAGCGGCTCCCTTGCCCAAAGTCAGAGCCACAACTTCCACCGCTAGGGGCCACTGTTGGGTAGGAATGGTTCCTTCCTCACACTGGCTGCAGGGCAGAGGGCTGAATTCCAAGGCAGGGGGAGGGGCAGGGCCCCTTGCCCAAGGGGCTGTGGGGGAAGGGACCCCTGGGCCAGATCGGGGACTGCTGGGAGACCCCCTCTCCACCCGAGAGCTCACCTGGTCCAGGCCAAGGGTCTGGGTTGGGCCAGGCTGCCGGCTCCCTCTGAAGACAGACAGGGGTTCCTCGCCAACCAAAGTCCCCGAGGCCTCGTCAAGCAGGCGGCCTACCTAGGGCCGGCCGGCGTTGCCCTGCAGGTCTCTCCCACGGCAATGGTCACGGACAAGCTGTCTCCCATCGCCGTCACCTCCACCTTCGGTCAGGGGAACCCTGGCCTTTCCCACCGGCGGCCTGCGGGCTTGGGCCTGGGCTCCCTGCCAGGCCTGTCTCCCAGAGAGGCCTTTCTTTTCTGGCATGAGAGGGGCCCCTGCGCACCCCTACGACCCCTACCAATGAGCCAGCCCTTTCTCCTCTCGCCCTCCTCTTTCGGACCGTAGGAACGAGCGATTTCCTTTTCTCTGGGCTCTGGGGACGCAAATCGGCACTGCGTACCTGTTGGGTGGTGAGACTTTTCCACGGAAATCGTTTCTGCGCCCTTGAGGCGCTGCGGTCAAGTGGGCTTACAGGTCCAGGTGTTCCATGGACCAGGGACATTCTCAGCAGCCATGGTGACCGTCCGAAGCGGACGTATGGCTTGTTTGGGCCCTGACTGGAGTCGTAACCATCACTTTTTAAAAATAAATAAATAAATAAATAAATAAATAAATAAATAAATAAGAACCCGTCCTCTTCAGCACATTTCGCTCGGCCAGAGCACGCCACGCAACCAGGTGATTTTCCTATTGATTGTCCTTCCTAGCTACCCTAGCAGGCAGTTCCACAGGTATCCTGTCAAGATTTCCACCCGAAAGCAGATAGCCCTTCTGGCCTTGGCGCAGCTGCCTAGTCGATAAAGCCCTGGGCACTGGTGCTCCTGAGGGCTGCGGGGACACCCGGGTCTACGCGGATGGCAGGTGGCTCTGGGCCCCAGGGCCCTGCCGGTGGGCCCTACTTGGGAATCCATGCTCTTGCTTGGGGGGCGTCGGTTGCAGAGGGGCCTCCGGCCCCGCGCCTCTTCAGTCACTTTGGCTGCAGCTGAGCCTGGCACTGGGTTTGTGCATGCTCAGGAGACAGATTCCTGCATGTCTCTGGACAGGCCCCGTGCCAGCTGGGACCTGAGCCTCAGCCCAGGTGCACCACCTGCGCTCAGGTTCTTGGACTTGCCCAGGGCAGCTGAGAGGGAGAAGATGGCCCTCGCCACGGAGGGAAGCAATTAGTGCCGACACCTGCCAGCGGGAGAAGCTCATCCAACAGCCCTGTGGGATCCAAGCCCCCTCTCGCTCCATCCGCTGCCTCCGCCCCACCCCCTCTTCTCGGGGCGCCCAGCCGGCGCCGGGGGGCAGGCGCCGGGCCTCTCGCGCCGCCGTTGACCGCTCTCCGACGCCCGCCGAGCCGGGACCAGGCCGCAGGCGCCCCAGCACCCTGGGCCGGCCACGCCCACCGCCGCCCAGGCGCGCAGGCGCCCCTCACCCCGGCCCCCGCACACTCGCCCCGCCCCCGCCCCGCCTGGTTGCTCTGGAGACGGTGGCCGCTGGCGGGAGGTGCCCAAGGCCGGGAGTGGCAAGACAGTTGTGACCGATGAGGGGGCCTTTGCTCCACCCGGCAGTTGTCCCCAGTGGCAGTGCCGGGACAGATGCGGCCGATAGGCATCCTGCCCAGACCCGCCGGATGCAGCCCGGGGAGCGTGTCCACTGCCAAGGAAACCTCAAGCGCTGGGGGAAACGGGGTTCCGAAACCTAGACACCGAATGCCACCAGGAGCCCAAGGGCATGGAAGGGCTGGCGGACCCCTGACGTGGGAGGAGCCTGCTGGCTGGGGACTGGGCTAGAAGAGAAGCTCTGCTATTGTGTCCTGGACAGGTGTTCTCCCCTGGATGTCTGCTGAAAAGCCAAGAGACAGAAGAAGCTCCAGGAACAAGAAAGCGGCTCCCTTGCCCAAAGTCAGAGCCACAACTTCCACCGCTAGGGGCCACTGTTGGGTAGGAATGGTTCCTTCCTCACACTGGCTGCAGGGCAGAGGGCTGAATTCCAAGGCAGGGGGAGGGGCAGGGCCCCTTGCCCAAGGGGCTGTGGGGGAAGGGACCCCTGGGCCAGATCGGGGACTGCTGGGAGACCCCCTCTCCACCCGAGAGCTCACCTGGTCCAGGCCAAGGGTCTGGGTTGGGCCAGGCTGCCGGCTCCCTCTGAAGACAGACAGGGGTTCCTCGCCAACCAAAGTCCCCGAGGCCTCGTCAAGCAGGCGGCCTACCTAGGGCCGGCCGGCGTTGCCCTGCAGGTCTCTCCCACGGCAATGGTCACGGACAAGCTGTCTCCCATCGCCGTCACCTCCACCTTCGGTCAGGGGAACCCTGGCCTTTCCCACCGGCGGCCTGCGGGCTTGGGCCTGGGCTCCCTGCCAGGCCTGTCTCCCAGAGAGGAGAGGCCCAGAGTCTTCCCTCTGCCTTCTCCCTGACCTCTCTTTCTCTGTGTTTCTTTTCTGGCATGAGAGGGGCCCCTGCGCACCCCTACGACCCCTACCAATGAGCCAGCCCTTTCTCCTCTCGCCCTCCTCTTTCGGACCGTAGGAACGAGCGATTTCCTTTTCTCTGGGCTCTGGGGACGCAAATTGGCACTGCGTACCTATTGGGTGGTGAGACTTTTCCGCGGAAATCGTTTCTGCGCCCTTGAGGCGCTGCGGTCAAGTGGGCTTACAGGTCCAGGTGTTCCATGGACCAGGGACATTCTCAGCAATCATGGTGACCGTCCGAAGCGGACGTATGGCTTGTTTGGGCCCTGACTGGAGTCGTAACCATCACTTTTTAAAAATAAATAAATAAATAAATAAATAAATAAATAAATAAATAAATAAATAAATAAGAACCCGTCCTCTTCAGCACATTTCGCTCGGCCAGAGCACGCCACGCAACCAGGTGATTTTCCTATTGATTGTCCTTCCTAGCTACCCTAGCAGGCAGTTCCACAGGTATCCTGTCAAGATTTCCACCCGAAAGCAGATAGCCCTTCTGGCCTTGGCGCAGCTGCCTAGTCGATAAAGCCCTGGGCACTGGTGCTCCTGAGGGCTGCGGGGACACCCGGGTCTACGCGGATGGCAGGTGGCTCTGGGCCCCAGGGCCCTGCCGGTGGGCCCTACTTGGGAATCCGTGCTCTTGCCTGGGGGGCGTCGGTTGCAGAGGGGCCTCCCGCCCCGTGCCTCTTCAGTCACTTTGGCTGCAGCTGAGCCTGGCACTGGGTTTGTGCATGCTCAGGAGACAGATTCCTGCATGTCTCTGGACAGGCCCCGTGCCAGCTGGGACCTGAGCCTCAGCCCAGGTGCACCACCTGCGCTCAGGTTCTTGGACTTGCCCAGGGCAGCTGAGAGGGAGAAGATGGCCCTCGCCACGGAGGGAAGCAATTAGTGCCGACACCTGCCAGCGGGAGAAGCGCATCCAACAGCCCTGTGGGATCCAAGCCCCCTCTCGCTCCATCCGCTGCCTCCGCCCCACCCCCTCTTCTCGGGGCGCCCAGCCGGCGCCGGGGGGCAGGCGCCAGGCCTCTCGCGCCGCCGTTGACCGCGCTCCGACGCCCGCCGAGCCGGGACCAGGGCGCAGGCGCCCCAGCGCCCTGGGCCGGCCACGCCCACCGCCGCCCAGGCGCGCAGGCGCCCCTCACCCCGGCCCCCCCACACACACACTCGCCCCGACCCCGCCCCGCCTGGTTGCTCTGGAGACGGTGGCCGCTGGCGGGAGGTGCCCAAGGCCGGGAGTGGCAAGACAGTTGTGACCGATGAGGGGGCCTTTGCTCCACCCGGCAGTTGTCCCCAGTGGCAGTGCCGGGACAGATGCGGCCGATAGGCATCCTGCCCAGACCCGCCAGATGCAGCCCGGGGAGCGTGTCCACTGCCAAGGAAACCTCAAGCGCTGGGGGAAACGGGGTTCCGAAACCTAGACACCGAATGCCACCAGGAGCCCAAGGGCATGGAAGGGCTGGCGGACCCCTGACGTGGGAGGAGCCTGCTGGCTGGGGACTGGGCTAGAAGAGAAGCTCTGCTATTGTGTCCTGGACAGGTGTTCTCCCCTGGATGTCTGCTGAAAAGCCAAGAGACAGAAGAAGCTCCAGGAACAAGAAAGCGTCTCCCTTGCCCAAAGTCAGAGCCACAACTTCCACCGCTAGGGGCCACTGTTGGGTAGGAATGGTTCCTTCCTCACACTGGCTGCAGGGCAGAGGGCTGAATTCCAAGGCAGGGGGAGGGGCAGGGCCCCTTGCCCAAGGGGCTGTGGGGGAAGGGACCCCTGGGCCAGATCGGGGACTGCTGGGAGACCCCCTCTCCACCCGAGAGCTCACCTGGTCCAGGCCAAGGGTCTGGGTTGGGCCAGGCTGCCGGCTCCCTCTGAAGACAGACAGGGGTTCCTCGCCAACCAAAGTCCCCGAGGCCTCGTCAAGCAGGCGGCCTACCTAGGGCCGGCCGGCGTTGCCCTGCAGGTCTCTCCCACGGCAATGGTCACGGACAAGCTGTCTCCCATCGCCGTCACCTCCACCTTCGGTCAGGGGAACCCTGGCCTTTCCCACCGGCGGCCTGCGGGCTTGGGCCTGGGCTCCCTGCCAGGCCTGTCTCCCAGAGAGGAGAGGCCCAGAGTCTTCCCTCTGCCTTCTCCCTGACCTCTCTTTCTCTGTGTTTCTTTTCTGGCATGAGAGGGGCCCCTGCGCACCCCTACGACCCCTACCAATGAGCCAGCCCTTTCTCCTCTCGCCCTCCTCTTTCGGACCGTAGGAATGAGCGATTTCCTTTTCTCTGGGCTCTGGGGACGCAAATCGGCACTGCGTACCTATTGGGTGGTGAGACTTTTCCGTGGAAATCGTTTCTGCTCCCTTGAGGCACTGCGGTCAAGTGGGCTTACAGGGCTTACAGGTCCAGGTGTTCCATGGACCAGGGACATTCTCAGTATCACTTTTTAAAAATAAATAAATAAATAAATAAATAAATAAATAAATAAATAAATAAATAAATAAATAAGAACCCGTCATCTTCAGCACATTTCGCTCGGCCAGGGCACGCCACGCAACCAGGTGATTTTCCTATTGATTGTCCTTCCTAGCTACCCTAGCAGGCAGTTCCACAGGTATCCTGTCAAGATTTCCACCCGAAAGCAGATAGCCCTTCTGGCCTTGGCGCAGCTGCCTAGTCGATAAAGCCCTGGGCACTGGTGCTCCTGAGGGCTGCGGGGACACCCGGGTCTACGCGGATGGCAGGTGGCTCTGGGCCCCAGGGCCCTGCCGGTGGGCCCTACTTGGGAATCCGTGCTCTTGCCTGGGGGGCGTCGGTTGCAGAGGGGCCTCCCGCCCCGTGCCCTCTTCGGTCACTTTGGCTGCAGCTGAGCCTGGCAACTGGGTTTGTGCGTGCTCAGGAGACAGATTCCTGCATGTCTCTGGACAGGCCCCGTGCCAGCTGGGACCTGAGCCTCAGCCCAGGTGCACCACCTGCGCTCAGGTTCTTGGACTTGCCCAGGGCAGCTGAGAGGGAGAAGATGGCCCTCGCCACGGAGGGAAGCAATTAGTGCCGACACCTGCCAGCGGGAGAAGCGCATCCAACAGCCCTGTGGGATCCAAGCCCCCTCTCGCTCCATCCGCTGCCTCCGCCCCACCCCCTCTTCTCGGGGCGCCCAGCCGGCGCCGGGGGGCAGGCGCCGGGCCTCTCGCGCCGCCGTTGACCGCTCTCCGACGCCCGCCGAGCCGGGACCAGGGCGCAGGCGCCCCAGCGCCCTGGGCCCGGCCACGCCCACCGCCGCCCAGGCGCGCAGGCGCCCCCTCACCCCCGGCCCCCCGCACACTCGCCCCGACCCCGCCCCGCCTGGTTGCTCTGGAGACGGTGGCCGCTGGCGGGAGGTGCCCCAAGGCCGGGAGTGGCAAGACAGTTGTGACCGATGAGGGGGCCTTTTGCTCCACCCGGCAGTTGTCCCCAGTGGCAGTGCCGGGACAGATGCGGCCGATAGGCATCCTGCCCAGACCCGCCGGATGCAGCCCGGGGAGCGTGTCCACTGCCAAGGGAAACCTCAAGCGCTGGGGGGAAACGGGGTTCCAAAACCTAGACACCGAATGCCACCAGGAGCCCACGGGCATGGAAGGGGCTGGCGGACCACCTGACGTGGGAGGAGCCTGCTGGCTGGGGACTGGGCTAGAAGAGAAGCTCTGCTATTGTGTCCTGGACAGGTGTTCTCCCCTGGATGGCTGCTGAAAAGCCAAGAGACAGAAGAAGCTGCAGGAACAAGAAAGCGGCTCCCTTGCCCAAAGTCAGAGCCACGACCTTCCCACCGCTAGGGGCCACTGTTGGGTAGGAATGGTTTCCTTCCTCACACTGGCTGCAGGGCAAGAGGGCTGAATTCCAAGGCAGGGGGAGGGGCAGGGCCCCTTGCCCAAGGGCTGTGGGGGAAGGGACCCCTGGGCCAGATCGGGGACTGCTGGGAGGACCCCCTCTCCATCCGAGAGCTCACCTGGTCCAGGCCAAGGGTCTGGGTTGGGCCAGGCTGGCCGGCTCCCTCTGAAGACAGACAGGGGTTCCTCGCCAACCAAAGTCCCCGAGGCCTCGTCAAGCAGGCGGCCTACCTAGGGCCGGCCGGCGTTGCCCTGCAGGTCTCTCCCACGGCAATGGTCACGGACAAGCTGTCTCCCATCGCCGTCACCTCCACCTTCGGTCAGGGGAACCCTGGCCTTTCCACCGGCGGCCTGCGGGCTTGGGGCCTGGGCTCCCTGCCAGGCCTGTCTCCCAGAGAGGAGAGGCCCAGAGTCTTCCCTCTGCCTTTCTCCCTGACCTCTCTTTCTCTGTGTTTCTTTTCTGGCATGAGAGGGGCCCCCTGCGCACCCCTACGACCCCTACCAATGAGCCAGCCCTTTCTCCTCTCGCCCTCCTCTTTCGGACCGTAGGAACGAGCGATTTCCTTTTCTCTGGGCTCTGGGGACGCAAATCGGCACTGCGTAACCTATTTGGGTGGTGAGACTTTTCCGTGGAAATCGTTTCTGCTCCCTTGAGGCACTGCGGTCAAGTGGGCTTACAGGTCCAGGTGTTCCATGGACCAGGGACATTCTCAGCAGCCATGGTGGACCGTCCGAAGCGGACGTATGGCTTGTTTGGGCCCTGACTGGAGTCGTAACCATCACTTTTTAAAAATAAATAAATAAATAAATAAATAAATAAATAAATAAATAAATAAATAAATAAATAAATAAGAACCCGTCCTCTTCAGCACATTTCGCTCGGCCAGAGCACGCCACGCAACCAGGTGATTTTCCTATTGATTGTCCTTCCTAGCTACCCTAGCAGGCAGTTCCACAGGTATCCTGTCAAGATTTCCACCCGAAAGCAGATAGCCCTTCTGGCCTTGGCGCAGCTGCCTAGTCGATAAAGCCCTGGGCACTGGTGCTCCTGAGGGCTGCGGGGACACCCGGGTCTACGCGGATGGCAGGTGGCTCTGGGCCCCAGGGCCCTGCCGGTGGGCCCTACTTGGGAAATCCGTGCTCTTGCCTGGGGGGCGTCGGTTGCAGAGGGGCCTCCCGCCCCGTGCCTCTTCGGTCACTTTGGCTGCAGCTGAGCCTGGCACTGGGTTTGTGCGTGCTCAGGAGACAGATTCCTGCATGTCTCTGGACAGGCCCCGTGCCAGCTGGGACCTGAGCCTCAGCCCAGGTGCACCACCTGCGCTCAGGTTCTTGGACTTGCCCAGGGCAGCTGAGAGGGAGAAGATGGCCCTCGCCACGGAGGGAAGCAATTAGTGCTGACACCTGCCAGCGGGAGAAGCGCATCCAACAGCCCTGTGGGATCCAAGCCCCCTCTCGCTCCATCCGCTGCCTCCGCCCCACCCCCTCTTCTCGGGGCGCCCAGCCGGCGCCGGGGGGCAGGCGCCGGGCCCTCTCGCGCCGCCGTTGACCGCTCTCCGACGCCCGCCGAGCCGGGACCAGGGCGCAGGCGCCCCAGCGCCCTGGGCCGGCCACGCCCACCCGCCGCCCAGGCGCGCAGGCGCCCCTCACCCCTGGCCCCCGCACACTCGCCCCGACCCCGCCCCGCCTGGTTGCTCTGGAGACGGTGGCCGCTGGCGGGAGGTGCCCAAGGCCGGGAGTGGCAAGACAGTTGTGACCGATGAGGGGGCCTTTGCTCCACCCGGCAGTTGTCCCCAGTGGGCAGTGCCGGGACAGATGCGGCCGATAGGCATTCCTGCCCAGACCCGCCGGATGCAGCCCGGGGAGCGTGTCCACTGCCAAGGAAACCTCAAGCGCTGGGGGAAACGGGGTTCCGAAACCTAGACACCGAATGCCACCCAGGAGCCCACGGGCATGGAAGGGCTGGCGGACCCCTGACGTGGGAGGAGCCTGCTGGCTGGGGACTGGGCTAGAAGAGAAGCTCTGCTATTGTGTCCTGGACAGGTGTTCTCCCCTGGATGGCTGCTGAAAAGCCAAGAGACAGAAGAAGCTGCAGGAACAAGAAAGCGGCTCCCTTGCCCAAAGTCAGAGCCACGACTTCCACCGCTAGGGGCCACTGTTGGGTAGGAATGGTTCCTTCCTCACACTGGCTGCAGGGCAGAGGGCTGAATTCCAAGGCAGGGGGAGGGGCAGGGCCCCTTTGCCCAAGGGGCCTGTGGGGGGAAGGGACCCCTGGGCCAGATCGGGGACTGCTGGGAGACCCCCTCTCCATCCGAGAGCTCACCTGGTCCAGGCCAAGGGTCTGGGTTGGGCCAGGCTGCCGGCTCCCTCTGAAGACAGACAGGGGTTCCTCGCCAACCAAAGTCCCCGAGGCCTCGTCAAGCAGGCGGCCTACCTAGGGCCGGCCGGCGTTGCCCTGCAGGTCTCTCCCACGGCAATGGTCACGGACAAGCTGTCTCCCATCGCCGTCACCTCCACCTTCGGTCAGGGGAACCCTGGCCTTTCCCACCGGCGGCCTGCGGGCTTGGGCCTGGGCTCCCTGCCAGGCCTGTCTCCCAGAGAGGAGAGGCCCAGAGTCTTCCCTCTGCCTTCTCCCTGACCTCTCTTTCTCTGTGTTTCTTTTCTGGCATGAGAGGGGCCCCTGCGCACCCCTACGACCCCTACCAATGAGCCAGCCCTTTCTCCTCTCGCCCTCCTCTTTCGGACCGTAGGAATGAGGATTTCCTTTTCTCTGGGCTCTGGGGACGGAAATCGGCACTGCGTACCTATTGGGTGGTGAGACTTTTCCGTGGAAATCGTTTCTGCTCCCTTGAGGCACTGCGGTCAAGTGGGCTTACAGGGCTTACAGGTCCAGGTGTTTCCATGGACCAGGGACATTCTCAGCAGCCATGGTGACCGTCCGAAGCAGACCGTATGGCTTGTTTGGGCCCTGACTGGAGTCGTAACCATCACTTTTTAAAAATAAATAAATAAATAAATAAACAAATAAATAAATAAATAAGAACCCGTCATCTTCAGCACATTTCGCTCGGCCAGAGCACGCCACGCAACCAGGTGATTTTCCTATTGATTGTCCTTCCTAGCTACCCTAGCAGGCAGTTCCACAGGTATCCTGTCAAGATTTTCCACCCGAAAGAAAGCAGATAGCCCTTCTGGCCTTGGCGCAGCTGCCTAGTCGATAAAGCCCTGGGCACTGGTGCTCCTGAGGGCTGCGGGGACACCCCGGGTCTACGCGGATGGCAGGTGGCTCTGGGCCCCAGGGCCCTGCCGGTGGGCCCTACTTGGGAATCCGTGCTCTTGCCTGGGGGGGCGTCGGTTGCAGAGGGGCCTCCCGCCCCGTGCCTCTTCGGTCACTTTGGCTGCAGCTGAGCCTGGCACTGGGTTTGTGCGTGCTCAGGAGACAGATTCCTGCATGTCTCTGGACAGGCCCCGTGCCAGCTGGGACCTGAGCCTCAGCCCAGGTGCACCACCTGCGCTCAGGTTCTTGGACTTGCCCAGGGCAGCTGAGAGGGAGAAGATGGCCCTCGCCACGGAGGGAAGCAATTAGTGCCGACACCTGCCAGCGGGAGAAGCGCATCCAACAGCCCTGTGGGATCCAAGCCCCCTCTCGCTCCATCCGCTGCCTCCGCCCCACCCCCTCTTCTCGGGGCGCCCCAGCTGGCGCCGGGGGGCAGGCGCCGGGCCTCTCGCGCCGCCTTTGACCGCTCTCCGACGCCCGCCGAGCCGGGACCAGGGCCGCAGGCCGCCCCAGCGCCCTGGGCCGGCCACGCCCACCGCCGCCCAGGCGCGCAGGGCGCCCCTCACCCCGGCCCCCGCACACTCGCCCCGACCCCGCCCCGCCTGGTTGCTCTGGAGACGGTGGCCGCTGGCGGGAGGTGCCCAAGGCCGGGAGTGGCAAGACAGTTGTGACCGATGAGGGGGCCTTTGCTCCACCCGGCAGTTGTCCCCAGTGGCAGTGCCGGGACAGATGCGGCCGATAGGCATCCTGCCCAGACCCGCCGGATGCAGCCCGGGGAGCGTGTCCACTGCCAAGGAAACCTCAAGCGCTGGGGGAAACGGGATTCCGAAACCTAGACACCGAATGCCACCAGGAGCCCACGGGCATGGAAGGGCTGGCGGACCCCTGACTTGGGAGGAGCCTGCTGGCTGGGGACTGGGCTAGAAGAGAAGCTCTGCTATTGTGTCCTGGGACAGGTGTTCTCCCCTGGATGGCTGCTGAAAAGCCAAGAGACAGAAGAAGCTGCAGGAACAGGAAAGCGGCTCCCTTGCCCAAAGTCAGAGCCACGACTTCCACCGCTAGGGGCCACTGTTGGGTAGGAATGGTTCCTTCCTCACACTGGCTGCAGGGCAGAGGGCTGAATTCCAAGGGCAGGGGGAGGGCAGGGCCCCTTGCCCAAGGGGCTGTGGGGGAAGGGACCCCTGGGCCAGATCGGGGGACTGCTGGGAGACCCCCCTCTCCATCCGAGAGCTCACCTGGTCCAGGCCAAGGGTCTGGGTTGGGCCAGGCTGCCGGCTCCCTCTGAAGGACAGACAGGGGTTCCTCGCCAACCAAAGTCCCCGAGGCCTCGTCAAGCAGGCGGCCTACCTAGGGCCGGCCGGCGTTGCCCTGCAGGTCTCTCCCACGGCAATGGTCACGGAACAAGCTGTCTCCCATCGCCGTCACCTCCACCTTCGGTCAGGGGAACCCTGGCCTTTCCCACCGGCGGCCTGCGGGCTGGGGCCTGGGCTCCCCTGCCAGGCCTGTCTCCCAGAGAGGAGAGGCCCAGAGTCTTCCCTCTGCCTTCTCCCTGACCTCTCTTTCTCTGTGTTTCTTTTCTGGCATGAGAGGGGCCCCTGCGCACCCCTACGACCCCTACCAATGAGCCAGCCCCTTTCTCCTCTCGCCCTCCTCTTTTGGACCGTAGGAACGAGCGATTTCCTTTTCTCTGGGCTCTGGGGACGCAAATCGGCACTGCGTACCTATTGGGTGGTGAGACTTTTCCGTGGAAATCGTTTCTGCTCCCTTGAGGCACTGCGGTCAAGTGGGCTTACAGGTCCAGGTGTTCCATGGACCAGGGGACATTCTCAGCAGCCATGGTGACCGTCCGAAGCGGACGTATGGCTTGTTTGGGGCCCTGACTGGAGTCGTAACCATCACTTTTTAAAAATAAATAAATAAATAAATAAACAAACAAATAAATAAATAAATAAATAAGAACCCGTCATCTTCAGCACATTTCGCTCGGCCAGAGCACGCCACGCAACCAGGTGATTTTCCTATTGATTGTCCTTCCTAGCTACCCTAGCAGGCAGTTCCACAGGTATCCTGTCAAGATTTCCACCCGAAAGAAAGCAGATAGCCCTTCTGGCCTTGGCGCAGCTGCCTAGTCGATAAAGCCCTGGGCACTGGTGCTCCTGAGGGCTGCGGGGACACCCGGGTCTACGCGGATGGCAGGTGGCTCTGGGCCCCAGGGCCCTGCCGGTGGGCCCTACTTGGGAATCCGTGCTCTTGCCTGGGGGGCGTCGGTTGCAGAGGGGCCTCCCGCCCCGTGCCTCTTCGGTCACTTTGGCTGCAGCTGAGCCTGGCACTGGGTTTGTGCGTGCTCAGGAGACAGATTCCTGCATGTCTCTGGACAGGCCCCGTGCCAGCTGGGACCTGAGCCTCAGCCCAGGTGCACCACCTGCGCTCAGGTTCTTGGACTTGCCCAGGGCAGCTGAGAGGGAGAAGATGGCCCTCGCCACGGAGGGAAGCAATTAGTGCCGACACCTGCCAGCGGGAGAAGCGCATCCAACAGCCCTGTGGGATCCAAGCCCCCTCTCGCTCCATCCGCTGCCTCCGCCCCCACCCCCTCTTCTCGGGGGCGCCCAGCTGGCGCCGGGGGGCAGGCGCCGGGCCTCTCGCGCCGCCTTTGACCGCTCTCCGACGCCCGCCGAGCCGGGGACCAGGGCGCAGGCGCCCCAGCGACCTGGGCCGGCCACGCCCACCGCCGCCCAGGCGCGCAGGCGCCCCCTCACCCCGGCCCCTGCACACTCGCCCCGACCCCGCCCCGCCTGGTTGCTCTGGAGACGGTGGCCGCTGGCGGGAGGTGCCCAAGGCCGGGAGTGGCAAGACAGTTGTGACCGATGAGGGGGGCCTTTGCTCCACCCGGCAGTTGTCCCCAGTGGCAGTGCCGGGACAGATGCGGCCGATAGGCATCCTGCCCAGACCCGCCGGATGCAGCCCGGGGAGCGTGTCCCACTGCCAAGGAAACCTCAAGCGCTGGGGGAAACGGGATTCCGAAACCTAGACACCGAATGCCACCAGGAGCCCACGGGCATGGAAGGGCTGGCGGACCCCTGACTTGGGAGGAGCCTGCTGGCTGGGGACTGGGCTAGAAGAGAAGCTCTGCTATTGTGTCCTGGACAGGTGTTCTCCCCTGGATGGCTGCTGAAAAGCCAAGAGACAGAAGAAGCTGCAGGAACAGGAAAGCGGCTCCCTTGCCCAAAGTCAGAGCCACGACTTCCACCGCTAGGGGCCACTGTTGGGTAGGAATGGTTCCTTCCTCACACTGGCTGCAGGGCAGAGGGCTGAATTCCAAGGCAGGGGGAGGGGCAGGGCCCCTTGCCCAAGGGGCTGTGGGGGAAGGGACCCCTGGGCCAGATCGGGGGACTGCTGGGAGACCCCCTCTCCATCCGAGAGCTCACCTGGTCCAGGCCAAGGGTCTGGGTTGGGCCAGGCTGCCGGCTCCCTCTGAAGACAGACAGGGGTTCCTCGCCAACCAAAGTCCCCGAGGCCTCGTCAAGCAGGCGGCCTACCTAGGGCCGGCCGGCGTTGCCCTGCAGGTCTCTCCCACGGCAATGGTCACGGACAAGCTGTCTCCCCATCGCCGTCACCTCCACCTTCGGTCAGGGGAACCCTGGCCTTTCCCACCGGCGGCCTGCGGGCTTGGCCTGGGCTCCCTGCCAGGCCTGTCTCCCAGAGAGGAGAGGCCCAGAGTCTTCCCTCTGCCTTCTCCTGACCTCTCTTTTCTCTGTGTTTCTTTTCTGGCATGAGAGGGGCCCCTGCGCACCCCTACGACCCCTACCAATGAGCCAGCCCTTTCTCCTCTCGCCCTCCTCTTTCGGACCGTAGGAACGAGCGATTTCCTTTTCTCTGGGCTCTGGGGACGCAAATCGGCACTGCGTACCTATTGGGTGGTGAGACTTTTCCGTGGAAATCGTTTCTGCCTCCCTTGAGGCACTGCGGTCAAGTGGGCTTACAGGTCCAGGTGTTTCCATGGACCAGGGACATTCTCAGCAGCCATGGTGACCGTCCGAAGCGGACGTATGGCTTGTTTGGGCCCTGACTGGAGTCGTAACCATCACTTTTTAAAAATAAATAAATAAATAAATAAATAAATAAATAAATAAATAAATAAATAAATAAATAAATAAGAACCCGTCCTCTTCAGCACATTTCGCTCGGCCAGAGCACGCCACGCAACCAGGTGATTTTCCTATTGATTGTCCTTCCTAGCTACCCTAGCAGGCAGTTCCACAGGTATCCTGTCAAGATTTCCACCCGAAAGCAGATAGCCCTTCTGGCCTTGGCGCAGCTGCCTAGTCGATAAAGCCCTGGGCACTGGTGCTCCTGAGGGCTGCGGGGACACCCGGGTCTACGCGGATGGCAGGTGGCTCTGGGCCCCAGGGCCCTGCCGGTGGGCCCTACTTGGGAATCCGTGCTCTTGCCTGGGGGGCGTCGGTTGCAGAGGGGCCTCCCGCCCCGTGCCTCTTCGGTCACTTTTGGCTGCAGCTGAGCCTGGCACTGGGTTTGTGCGTGCTCAGGAGACAGATTCCTGCATGTCTCTGGACAGGCCCCGTGCCAGCTGGGACCTGAGCCTCAGCCCAGGTGCACCACCTGCGGCTCAGGTTCTTGGACTTGCCCAGGGCAGCTGAGAGGGAGAAGATGGCCCTCGCCACGGAGGGAAGCAATTAGTGCCGACACCTGCCAGCGGGAGAAGCGCATCCAACAGCCCTGTGGGATCCAAGCCCCCTCTCGCTCCATCCGCTGCCTCCGCCCCACCCCCCTCTTCTCGGGGCGCCCAGCTGGCGCCGGGGGGCAGGCGCCGGGCCTCTCGCGCCGCCTTTGACCGCTCTCCGAAGCCCGCCGAGCCGGGACCAGGGCGCAGGCGCCCCAGCGACCTGGGCCGGCCACGCCCACCGCCGCCCAGGCGCGCAGGCGCCCCTCCACCCCGGCCCCTGCACACTCGCCCCGACCCCGCCCCGCCTGGTTGCTCTGGAGGACGGTGGCCCGCTGGCGAGAGGTGCCCAAGGCCGGGAGTGGCAAGACAGTTGTGACCGATGAGGGGGCCTTTGCTCCACCCGGCAGTTGTCCCCAGTGGCAGTGCCGGGACAGATGCGGCCGATAGGCATCCTGCCCAGACCCGCCGGATGCAGCCCGGGGAGCGTGTCCACTGCCAAGGAAACCTCAAGCGCTGGGGGAAACGGGATTCCGAAACCTAGACACCGAATGCCACCAGGAGCCCACGGGCATGGAAGGGCTGGCGGACCCCCTGACTTGGGAGGAGCCTGCTGGCTGGGGACTGGGCTAGAAGAGAAGCTCTGCTATTGTGTCCTGGACAGGTGTTCTCCCCTGGATGGCTGCTGAAAAGCCAAGAGACAGAAGAAGCTGCAGGAACAGGAAAGCGGCTCCCTTGCCCAAAGTCAGAGCCACGACTTCCACCGCTAGGGGCCACTGTTGGGTAGGAATGGTTCCTTCCTCACACTGGCTGCAGGGCAGAGGGCTGAATTCCAAGGCAGGGGGAGGGGCAGGGCCCCTTGCCCAAGGGGCTGTGGGGGAAGGGACCCCTGGGCCAGATCGGGGACTGCTGGGAGACCCCCTCTCCATCCGAGAGCTCACCTGGTCCAGGCCAAGGGTCTGGGTTGGGCCAGGCTGCCGGCTCCCTCTGAAGACAGACAGGGGTTTCCTCGCCAACCAAAGTCCCCGAGGCCTCGTCAAGCAGGCGGCCTACCTAGGGCCGGCCGGCGTTGCCCTGCAGGTCTCTCCCACGGCAATGGTCACGGACAAGCTGTCTCCCATCGCCGTCACCTCCACCTTCGGTCAGGGGAACCCTGGCCTTTCCCACCGGCGGCCTGCGGGCTTGGGCCTGGGCCTCCCTGCCAGGCCTGTCTCCCAGAGAGGAGAGGCCCAGAGTCTTCCCTCTGCCTTCTCCCTGACCTCTCTTTCTCTGTGTTTCTTTTCTGGCATGAGAGGGGCCCCTGCGCACCCCTACGACCCCTACCAATGAGCCAGCCCTTTCTCCTCTCGCCCTCCTCTTTCGGACCGTAGGAACGAGCGATTTCCTTTTCTCTGGGCTCTGGGGACGCAAATCGGCACTGCGTACCTATTGGGTGGTGAGACTTTTCCGTGGAAATCGTTTCTGCTCCCTTGAGGCACTGCGGTCAAGTGGGCTTACAGGTCCAGGTGTTCCATGGACCAGGGACATTCTCAGCAGCCATGGTGACCGTCCGAAGCGGACGTATGGCTTGTTTGGGCCCTGACTGGAGTCGTAACCATCACTTTTTAAAAATAAATAAATACATAAATAAATAAATAAATAAATAAATAAATAAATAAATAAATAAGAACCCGTCATCTTCAGCACATTTCGCTCGGCCAGAGCACGCCACGCAACCAGGTGATTTTCCTATTGATTGTCCTTCCTAGCTACCCTAGCAGGCAGTTCCACAGGTATCCTGTCAAGATTTCCACCCGAAAGCAGATAGCCCTTCTGGCCTTGGCGCAGCTGCCTAGTCGATAAAGCCCTGGGCACTGGTGCTCCTGAGGGCTGCGGGGACACCCGGGTCTACGCGGATGGCAGGTGGCTCTGGGCCCCAGGGCCCTGCCGGTGGGCCCTACTTGGGAATCCGTGCTCTTGCCTGGGGGGCATCGGTTGCAGAGGGGCCTCCCGCCCCGTGCCTCTTCGGTCACTTTGGCTGCAGCTGAGCCTGGCACTGGGTTTGTGCGTGCTCAGGAGACAGATTCCTGCATGTCTCTGGACAGGCCCCGTGCCAGCTGGGACCTGAGCCTCAGCCCAGGTGCACCACCTGCGCTCAGGTTCTTGGACTTGACCAGGGCAGCTGAGAGGGAGAAGATGGCCCTCGCCACGGAGGGAAGCAATTAGTGCCGACACCTGCCAGCGGGAGAAGCGCATCCAACAGCCCTGTGGGATCCAAGCCCCCTCTCGCTCCATCTGCTGCCTCCGCCCCACCCCCTCTTCTCGGGGCGCCCAGCCGGCGCCGGGGGGCAGGCGCCGGGCCTCTCGCGCCTCCGTTGACCGCTCTCCGATGCCCGCCGAGCCGGGACCAGGGCGCAGGCGCCCCAGAGCCCTGGGCCGGCCACGCCCACCGCCGCCCAGACGCGCAGGCGCCCCTCACCCAGGCCCCCCGCACACTCGCCCCGCCCCCGCCCCGCCTGGTTGCTCTGGAGACGGTGGCCGCTGGCGGGAGGTGCCCAAGGCCGGGAGTGGCAAGACAGTTGTGACCGAGGAAGGGGGCCTTTGCTCCACCCGGCAAGTTGTCCCCAGTGGCAGTGCCGGGACAGATGCGGCCGATAGGCATCCTGCCCAGACCCGCCGGATGCAGCCCGGGGAGCGTGTCCACTGCCAAGGAAACCTCAAGCGCTGGGGGAAACGGGGTTCCGAAACCTAGACACCGAATGCCACCAGGAGCCCACGGGCATGGAAGGGCTGGCGGACCCCTGACGTGGGAGGAGCCTGCTGGCTGGGGACTGGGCTAGAAGAGAAGCTCTGCTATTGTGTCCTGGACAGGTGTTCTCCCCTGGATGTCTGCTGAAAAGCCAAGAGACAGAAGAAGCTCCAGGAACAAGAAAGCGGCTCCCTTGCCCAAAGTCAGAGCCACAACTTCCACCGCTAGGGGCCACTGTTGGGTAGGAATGGTTCCTTCCTCACACTGGCTGCAGGGCAGAGGGCTGAATTCCAAGGCAGGGGGAGGGGCAGGGCCCCTTGCCCAAGGGGCTGTGGGGGAAGGGACCCCTGGGCCAGATCGGGGACTGCTGGGAGACCCCCTCTCCATCCGAGAGCTCACCTGGTCCAGGCCAAGGGTCTGGGTTGGGCCAGGCTGCCGGCTCCCTCTGAAGACAGACAGGGGTTCCTGGCAACCAAAGTCCCCGAGGCCTCGTCAAGCAGGCGGCCTACCTAGGGCCGGCCGGCCGGCGTTGCCCTGCAGGTCTCTCCCACGCCAATGGTCACGGACAAGCTGTCTCCCATCGCCATCACCTCCACCTTCGGTCACGGGAACCCTGGCCTTTCCCACCGGCGGCCTGCGGGCTTGGGCCTGGGCTCCCTGCCAGGCCTGTCTCCCAGAGAGGAGAGGCCCAGAGTCTTCCCTCTGCCTTCTCCCTGACCTCTCTTTCTCTGTGTTTCTTTTCTGGCATGAGAGGGGCCCCTGCGCACCCCTACGACCCCTACCAATGAGCCAGCCCTTTCTCCTCTCGCCCTCCTCTTTCGGACCGTAAGAACGAGCGATTTCCTTTTCTCTGGGCTCTGGGGACGCAAATCGGCACTGCGTACCTATTGGGTGGTGAGACTTTTCCGTGGAAATCGTTTCTGCTCCCTTGAGGCACTGCGGTCAAGTGGGCTTACAGGGCTTACAGGTCCAGGTGTTCCATGGACCAGGGACATTCTCAGCAGCCATGGTGACCGTCCGAATCGGACGTATGGCTTGTTTGGGCCCTGACTGGAGTCGTAACCATCACTTTTTAAAAATAAATAAATAAATAAATAAATAAATAAATAAATAAATAAATAAGAACCCGTCCTCTTCAGCACATTTCGCTCGGCCAGAGCACGCCACGCAACCAGGTGATTTTCCTATTGATTGTCCTTCCTAGCTACCCTAGCAGGCAGTTCCACAGGTATCCTGTCAAGATTTCCACCCGAAAGCAGATAGCCCTTCTGGCCTTGGCGCAGCTGCCTAGTCGATAAAGCCCTGGGCACTGGTGCTCCTGAGGGCTGCGGGGACACCCGGGTCTACGCGGATGGCAGGTGGCTCTGGGCCCCAGGGCCCTGCCGGTGGGCCCTACTTGGGAATCCGTGCTCTTGCCTGGGGGGCGTCGGTTGCAGAGGGGCCTCCCGCCCCGTGCCTCTTCGGTCACTTTGGCTGCAGCTGAGA